>NW_012101254.1:1097063-1186404 GCF_000951045.1 Mandrillus leucophaeus
AAAAGATAAAGTATAAAATTTAATATTATATAAATACAGTATAATAATTATAATTATGTAGAATGAGTTATACATTTTAACAGAACCAAAAGAAAGTATGCAAAAGTATAAAAATAGTTGTATTACATTATGCAATTATGATTGTTTTTTAATTAAAAAGAAAGATTCCTTAATTGTGCTATGCTGACTTGATTTGGCAAAAAAAAAAATAATTTTTTTAATTAACAAGTAAAAATGGTACATATTTATGATGTACAACATGACACTTTAATATATGTATACATTGTAGAATGGCTAAATCAAGCTGTTTAACGTGCATTACTTCACATGCTTTTTTTTTTTGTGGTGAAAACACTTAAAATCTACACTCTCGGCGACTTTGAAGGATACGATATATTGTCATTAACTGTAGTCACCGTGATATACAATAGATCTATTGAATTTATTCCTCCTAACTGAAATTTTGTGTCCTTTGGTCAACATCCCCCCATTTCCCCCACCCCACCCCCAGTATCTGATAATCACCATTTTACTCTCTATTTCTGTAAGTTTGACTTTTTTAATACTCCATGTAAAAGTGGGATGATGTGATATTTGTTGCCCTGTGCCTGGCTTATTTCACTTGACATAATGTCCTCCGGGTTCATCCATGTTGCCACAAGTGACAGGATTTTCTTCTTTTTCAAAGTGGTTTAGTATTTCATTGTAAATGTACAATGCATTTTCTTTATTCCTCTGCTGATGGATACTTAGATTGATTCCATATCTTGGCTACTGTGAATAGTGCTGCAGTGAATATGGGAGTGCAGAGAGCTCTTTGATATACTAATTTCTTTCTTTCTTTTTTTTTTTTTGAAATGGAGTCTTGCTCTGTCACCCAGGTTGGAGCACAGTGGCATGATCTTGACTCACTGCAACCTCTGCTTCCTGAGTTCAAGAGATTCTCCTGTCTCAGCCTCCCAAGTAGTTGGGATTACAGGCACCCGCCACCACGCTGGGCTAATTTTTGTATTTTTTTTAGTAGAGACTGGGTTTCGCCATGTTGGCCAGGCTGGTCTCAAACTCCTGACCTCAGGTGATCCGCCCACCTCAGCCTCCTAAAGTACTGGGACTACAGGCGTGAGCCACCATGCCTGGCCTGACATACTAATTTCTTGCCTTTGAATAAATATCCAGTAGTGGGATTGCTGGACGGTATGGCAAGTCTATTTTTAATTTTTTAAGGAACCTCCATACGGTTTCTCATAATGGCTATACTAACCTACATTCCCACTAACAGAGTACAGGGCTCCCTTTTCCCCATATCGTCGCCAACACTTATCTATCACTTTTTGGGTGATAGCCATGCTAACAGTTGTAGGTGACATTTTGTTGTGGTTCTAATGTGCATTTCCCTGATGATTAGTGAGTGATGTTGAGCAACCTGTTTGCCATTTGTATGTCTTCCTCTTTTTTTATTAAAATTTTTTCTCTTAAATTTTATTTAATTACTTTTTAAAATTTTTCTTGTAAAGATAGGGTCTCACTATGTTGCCCAGTCTGACCTCAAACCCCTGGCCTGAAGCAATCTTCCTGCCCCGCCTCAACTTCCCAATGTGCTAGGATTACAAGCATGAGTCACAGCACCTGGCCCTTGGCTCATTTTTTAATCAAGTTGTTTGTTTGTTGTTTTAGTATTGAGTTATTTGAGTTTCTTACACATTTTGGATAGGAAAAAAATATTAAGAAGAAGAGAAAAAAATTCTCTTCATATTGGCCTGAACTTAAATTCTGGGTATATTTTTATTTTAGTTCTTGCTACTTCTATTTTGACCTGTTGTTTGTAGACAGATCCTCCCATCCTCATCCCCAGCTCCACCACAGGGCAAATTCCAATGATCTGGCTGCCACTGGCTTCCTGATAGAGTTCTTTGTGTTACCGTGACCGTGGAAGCAAACAAGAAAGAAAATGCTTTATTCTGATCACTTCAGGATTCCCAGCTTCCCTTTCTCCATCCTATAGCAGCATCCCTCTTGGCCCCACAGGGCCTGCTTGAGAAGGGCGCATGCAGCCAGCCCTGGTCACGTGCTCAGCTGTGTCACAATAGTGAGAGAAAAGATCAGGCTAGCTGTTTACAAGTACATAATCTCAGCATAGGCAAGTAGTATGGAGAAGGTTGAAAAAGAATTCCTGAAGGAATTAAGAGTTATCTCTTATTCCTCTTCCTTTCTATTTTCTAGTTTCTTTCTTAGGGCCAATTCTTGAGTCATTATTCTTTTCTGTAAGTTGACCCTATGTGCACCTACACGTCTGTTCAGCAGTCTTGTAGTGCCCCACTCCATTCCACGCCCACAGCTTACAAAGATGTACAAGATACAGTCCCTGATTTCAAGGAGCTTGCTCTACAGCAGGAAAATAGACATTAAACCAAAATTCTTCCCTATAGAAATGTGCTAAGTCCCAAGACTGAAATCTGGCATCACACTCTGGGAAACATCAAGAAGGTTCTGGCCCAACCTGGACATTTGGAGATGGCATGAGGTGGGGAGCAAAGTGGGGTTGGAGAGAATGGGGTGCGATGAGATGGAATAAAGGATGCTTGAGACAGAGGAAACAATATTAGCCAAGACCAGCCTGAAAGGAAACAAGCAGAGTGAGTTTAAGGAAAACTATCTTTCAGCTCCCTGATGCTTTTAAAAATGAAAGCTATTTTAGTGGCTGAGACCAGGATCGACTCCTTTCAGTCTATGTATTTATTTATTTATGAGGACAGTGGCTTGCTCTGTCACCCAGATGGAGTGCAATGGTACCATCATAGCTCACTGTAGCCTGGAACTTCTGAGCTTGAGGGATCCTTCCACCTCAGTCTTTTGAGTAGCTAGGACGATGGGTGCACACCACCATCGCTATCCTTTCAGTCCTTTTAATTATCCAGCTCTGCTGGAGAAGCCTCTCTCTCTGACAGCACAGTTGGAGTAGAATGCAGCGGAGCGATCATAGCTCACTATAACCTTGAACTCCTGAGCTCAAGCACTCCTCTTGCCTCAGCCTCCTGAGTAGCTGAAACTACAGGCAAATGCCTGTATTTTTATTTATTTATTATTTATTTATTTGTAGAGACTGAGTCTTGCTTTTTTGCCCAGGTTGGTCTCAAACTCCTGGCCTCAAGCCAAACTCCCACTTCTTCTCCTAAAGCACAGGGATTATAGGTCTGAGCCACCACGTCCAGCTCCAGGCAATTTCTATTTGTGAAAATGCTTAGATGTTGTTAACTTTTCCTGGATGAATTCTGAGGTGTGTATGAAGAACTCAGGTTAATGTAATTGCTATATTTTAAAAAAAAAACACTTGGTATTATCAAGTTTTCTGTATCTGAGGAATGAACCAATGAGTTTATTTCAAGTGCTATATACAAGAAGGTAGCAGTTAAAAAATAATAAATAATTGATTTTTAACAAGAGTGCCATGATCATTCAATAGAAAAAGATGGGTCTCTTCACCAAATGGTGCTGAGACCACTGGATATCCACATACAGTAGAATAAATTTGAACCCAAAGTCTCACTTCATATATGATAATTAATTCAAAATAAATTGAAGACTCAAATAGCAGAGCTAAAACTATAAAGCTGTTAGAAGGAAACAGTTATACATCTTCATGACCTTGTATTAGGCAATGGTTTCTTAGATATGGCACTAGAGCACATGCAAAAAAATTAAAAAATAAAAAAAGGAACAGAGAAAGTAGAGAAATTGGACTTTATCAAAATTAAAGACTTTTGTGAATCAAAGGCCACTACCAAAAAGGTGAAAAGGCAACCCACTGAATGGGAGAAAATACTTAAAATCTGATAAGAGTCTAGAATATATAAATAACTTTTATAACTCAACAACAATAAGACACACAACACAATTTAGATGTGGGCAAATGACTTGAATAGGCATTTCTCCAAGAAGATATACAAACGGCCAATATACAAATGGCCAATAAACTCATGAAAATATTCTTAACATCATTAGTCATTAGTGAAAAATGCAATAAAAAATCAAAATAAGATACTACTTTACACCCATTACGATAGCTATAATAAAAATAAAAAATAAACAGAAAGTCACAAGAATTGGTGATGATGTGAAGAAATTAAAACCCTCATATACTGCTAGTGGAATGTAAAATGGCACAGCTGCTATGGAAAATAGTTTGGCAGTTCCTCAAAAAGCTAAACATAGAATTACCAATAACCCAACACTTCCACTCCTAAGTATATACAAAGGAGAATTGAAAACATATGTCTGCACATAAACCTGTACACGAGTGTTCACAGCAGCATGATTCATAACAGCCAACAAGTGGAAACAATCTAAAAGTTCATCAACTGATGAAGGGATATGCAAAATACAGTCTAGCCATAAAATGGGATATTATTTGATCATAAAAAGAATTGAAGTACCGATACATGCTGCAACATAAATGATACTTAAAAACATTACACTAAGTGAAGAAGCAAGATGCAAAAGGCGACATATTGTGTAATTACGTTTATACGAAATATCCAGAATAGGCAAATCTGTAGAGACAGAAAGTAAGTTAGTGATTCCTTAGGTGTGGGGGCCGGAGAGAAAGGGATGAGGAGCTAATGAAGGGAAGAGGGATGAAGAACTTTCATTTTGATGTGATGAAAATCTTCTGGAAATAGATAGTAATGATGGCTGCACAAGTTTGTGAATATACTAAAAACCACGGAACTGTACACTTTAAAATAGTCAGATGTTATGTGAATATTATCTCAAAAAAATTCTTAAAAAGGAATGCAGAGAGACTTTAAACTTTACTACACTGAACCTAAGCTGGCACTTGGGACTCTACGGTGACCATAAGTGAGATGTTACAATTTGAGAAGCACTTTATGCTAAGGTTTCAGCTGGGAATGGTGGGAAAACACCAGTAAGACATTGGCTCTATCCTCAAGGTGCTCATTCCCTGTTGGAAGACACAGGTCCATTGCACTAACTAGAACGCAAGCCAGAAGACAGTAAATGCCACCGTGGAGAGAGGTGGTTCTGCTGGAATGCAAGGGCAGGAGTGGTATATTCTCACTGAAGGAAGACGGGAAGGCCTTACAGAAAGGAGACATTGGAATTGGGCTTCTAAGGATGAGTAGGAGTTTAACAGGTGGAGAAGGTGGGGGAAGAGCCATCTAGGCAGTGGGGCCAACTTGAGCAGAGGTCTGGAGGTATATAAGGCATTCAAAGATATTCACATTAAGTGGATGGTATGATTAAAGCTATGGTTTCTCTCTTCTTCTAGCTAGCACTCAGTCATTGCTTTTTATTAAACATGGTTAACATTTATTAACCATTTTCCACATTGATCCTTGGCTCTCGTCTCACAGAATATGAGCCTCCGATGTAAAAGTAGAGAAACTGAAATGTTGTTGAGCCTTGGTAAGGCTCGGCAACATTTCTTAAGTTCTCTTGCTGTGTCCACATCCTTTTTTTTGTGAGACAGTGTCTCGCTCTGTTGCCCAGGCCAGAGTGCAATGATGCGATCTCGGTTCACTGCAACCTCTGCCTCCTGGGTTCAAATGATTCTCCCTGCCTCAGCCTCCCGTGTAGCTGGGATTACAAGCACCCACCACCATGCCTGGCTAATTTTTGTATTTTTAGTAGAGATGGGGTTTTGCCATGTTGGCCAGCTGGTCTCGAACTCCTGACCTCAGGTAATCTGCCCCCTTTGGCCTCCAAAGTGCTGGGATTACAGGCATGAGCCACTGTGCTAGGCCTCCATATCCTTCTTAGGGTTGTCTGCACACTGGGACATTTTCAGCCCATGGCTCTGCTCCTGCATGTCTCTCCATTCTGAGAAGCCCTCTTTGCTGCAGTGACTGGCTCCATCCACCTGCCAGACAGACAAGTTTTTCTTCCCTCTTGAAAAGGCTTTTGCATGATGGAGGAGGAAACCAGGGAGGAGGGAAAGAGACACATCTTATTCTCCTGAGAAAAGTCATCCTGACTGTCTCCATTGGCAGCTGGCTTTATTTGGCTTCTATTTGGATGGTGAACCCATTGCCTTGAGGAGCTTGGGGAGACAAGTGCTTCTGTAAGAGGAGTTTGGTACCTAATGAATTGTTCAGTGAGGAATGCTAAGCAGAAAGCATTCTGGAAGGAAAGACATATTTTCAATATTGAGCCCTGAGGCTCCTAATGCCTCCCAGACGAAAAACTAACAGAGTGATCCTCCCAAGTGCGCATGACTGACATTTGCTCCCCAATGCACTAAGCATAAGCCTGTTTTATTGTGTTTACAATTTTGTATCTTCAGACCGTAACTGATTTATTGCAAACATGAATGTCCTAGACAGTGGAGATGTCCAGTCTTTTCTCTAAAGCCAGAGCTAATCCTGCACCAGAGATCCAGTGTGATGAACTCTTCAGTGTTCCCAGACCTCATGTGCTTATGAGAGATCAGGACAGGGAGACATCTGGTCTCAAGCAGCTCTACCCGGGGTAGAATATTGTCCTACCCAGGAAATGATCTTGGCAAATGAAGCCTGTGTGCCTGCCTGGGATTGAGCCTCCTGCCCTGTGACCCCTGAGTATAGAGCAGAGGACTAGGCAGTGTTGTAAATATGCTCCTCCCAAATCCAAATAGGAGATGTGGGATTTAACACTATCTTCTCCTTGAACCACTTGATAATTTTTTTTCAATCCCAAGAAAACTTAATTCCTGTTCCACGGTCTCTAGTTCTCTGAGGGATAAATGCTCTGAAATGTAGACAAGGACCAGATGTGCAGCGGATGGGTCAGTCGGTACTGGGAGGGAGGAGGAGGGAGAAGGGAGGAGGGAGAAGCAGGCCTGAATGTCATTACTTGCAAGGGTCAGGGGGGTCAGTGACAGTGGCAAGAAACAGATTTTTCCAGCTGCTTTCAGGCTGAGATTTGTACTGCATAATCTGAATGCTTTTATCTGTTTCTGAAAATAGACAGGAATTTTTTCCACAGGCTGCTCCAATCTGGCTATGGAGACGTGAGGGAGGATTGCAGGGAGACAGTTGTATGTAGTCCAGTAAGTACGTTTTGTGACCCCCCCCATCCCGCCCAAACAACATGAGCCTTTCTCCATTTTGGCTCTGTGGAGCCACATTATCTTAAAGCCTCTCAGAGTCAGGAGTCAAAAGTGCTGGACATACTTTCCATTCTGAATTTTGTGTAGCTTCTAATATCTTGAGCTATTGTTTATTTTTACTTAAATAGTCAGGATAAAAGGCCTTTGTGAGTTCCTAAGTACCTGTCCAGATACTGGTTTCTTGAGTCTGCACAGAAGGGCATATATGGGAAACACGAACAACACAAAAGAAAATGGTTTGATCAGAAATTACAGTTTATAGTGATTACCAATTCCACAAATCATATTCTCCTCCTTTATCCTGAATTTAGACTACAAAGAAGCATCACAAATTATTGACAAAGATATTCTGGAAGGTTAACTCTGGATTAAATCAGACTTCATCTCTCTCAGCAGCTGGTCCCTCTCATCTAAGATCAAAAGGATCTTGAACCTTCCGAGTGAACTGCTGTCAAGCAAACAGCAGGAGAACCTCTAATATTATTTACATAGCATTTTCTTTTTCCAATTATGTATTGGTTTCTTCTTGGTGCAAGCCTAGCTTATAAATGTGGAAACCAAGACACAGGGAAAGAAAAACAATGTTAAAGGTCAGGTAGAGAGTCAGAAAGGGAACTGAGAATAAGACAAGCTCCTTTTAACCCACAGATAAATGTGTCTAGATATCACCTCTACTTACTGCAACAATCCTTTTCAATCGCTATTCACCCATCTACCAAGAATATGAAGTCATTTGTGCTGAGGGTGCAGTAAAGCATGCCAACTTCATTTTCCAACCTGGAGTTTCTTGGGCCTATAGGAAACCGATTAGAGTCTTTGAGACTGGTACATTTGGGGACCTTGTTTGCAACGTTCCTCTGAAGTAGAACTTGTAATGAATGGAAGCAAGAGAAGAGTGCCAGATTATTCTGGAATGCTGTCAATATCCTGTGTCTCTAAGATTCTGTTGTTGTCCTTATGCCCAAAGAGCCTCACGATTAACTCAGGTACCAGTGAGGAGGAAAAAGTAGAAACACGAACTCTCATAGTCACTTACTGCAGGTCAAGGTCTCTGTCTAGGAACGGCTATTTGTGAGTCAATTTCTTGATGATGTGTTTTTTTCTGCTCCATACCATGCTGGGTGTCAAGTGGAATGTCTTGTTTATCAGTCCTCCAGGACCCCCACACCTGGTACTTGTGGCATCACGACGATTGTCATAGTCTATGGGAAGGTGACTACAATCTGCTGTGTGTATAATGCTGTGTGACTCCCAGTTGTCAGCCACTCAGTCATTAAGCAGAAGAAAGAATGGGAAGGCATAGCGATCAGAGGGAGAAGGACAAAGAGATACAACGAGAATGACAGGAAGGAAGAAAAAATGACTGAGAAACTCATAATGCAAAGTGGGTAATGGGTTTTGAAAATAACAGAGTGAGCCAAAGAGAAAGGGACAAATGATTTAGCAGAGAGACTGGAACATATACTGGTACCTCCACCTACTGTACCCCAAGCCTTGTGTTGAACCTGGAAAAACAGTCTGGCCCTGCCAGGGACTCCCAAGCACAACCAAACACAGAGCTTCAAAGGAAAGAAGAGCAGGAAGTTGGTGGGTTTCAGGTGCTTGGAAAAGAAGTAGGCTGACATCTGACTCATCCTATTCAACTGAAAGCACCTAGCACACACAGAAGCTTTCAGATGAGATCATCTGGTCGTGACTTGCAAAAGACTCTGATTTGGTGGCATATGGGGCTAGGTACTTTATCAACATTTTTCCTTACTCTTCCCAGCACAGCAAAAGGTGGGTAGAATTGCAGCTCTTTTATAATAATAAGTAATGTTATGGAAGGAAAAATGAAGTATAGAGAAGGGATAGAGAAGGGACAGACTTTAAAAAGGATACTAAATATCAAGAAATACAAACACACACACACACAATAATAAGAAAAACAAACACACACACAAACACACACACACATACACATAGACAAACAGACATTGTTCTCCTTGATCCCTTGAGAGGTAATACGGTAGGACAGACAACACATGTGCTTGAACATCAGAAAGACGTAGGCCTAAGCCTGCTTTTGCCACTTACTGACCTTGAGCAGTTGGTTTAACCTCTTTGATCCTCAGTTTTTTCATCTGTACAGTGGGAAAATAATTCCTACCATTCAGGGATCTTGTGAGGGCTGACGATGAGATGCGTACAGTGCCTGGCATTGGTTAGGAGATCAGTGACTGTCAGCCAGGATTATTCTACTCTCTGTTAGCTTCTAGCAGCAGTGTGAAGACTAACTTCTCCAGGCAACACCTCCACCTCCCTAGTAATTGTTGTTTTATGGTACTTTGGAAAGGAGCTTCAAGTTCATTTGGTTCAAGTCATTCCTTTTGTGGTCCAGAAAGGTGGGTGGCTGATTCAACATCACAGCTGGGAGGTAGATCAGTGGCAAAGCTGGGTTGGCACACCTGGCTTCCCAGACAATACTGCTTCCTCCTTACCTGTCTGCTTCTGCAAAAATGATGACTGGAACATCTTTGTAATAAGTCTTCAGAAGAAAAAATATTGGTAAAAATAAATGAACCAGAGGCCTCCCCTTTCATTACTTTGCGATCCCTTTACACACGTGGGTTGTTGTGCAAAGCAGATAAGCTCTCCATCTTGTGGATGCTAACACGGGCATCAGGGAGATTTCTTACCAATGTGCTGGCAGTCCTATCAAACCTTCACATGAGCTTTTTTTTTTTTTTTTTTTTTGCTTTCCTGGTGGAAGCAGTAGCAGTGACTTGCTGCTATGGGATGCTCTGTCCACTAGCCTTGGCTTATGGGAATCCATCCAATGACTGTGCAGGAAGTCATCTATCTAAACCCTCTTTGCCAGTAAGAATGTTTAAAACCGGCCAGAACCTCAGGGACAGTTCAGCTATTAATGGAAAGTAAATCAAATCTGAGGCCCTTAAAGACCCATGTGGTATAAACTGCATTTCCATAGACCTGAAAGCACATCTAGAAAGCCTTCTGGAAAGAAAGAGGGCCTTAGCTTCATCCTAGGCTGTGACTGCTTATGTTAGTAAGGATCAGGCAAGATAGTTAATTCATCTTTTATAGAGCCAAGAACTTTCCAGAGGTAGAAAATAGGAGAGCAGGGTATTTAGGATGAAAGGAGAAGGAATAATCCAGCCTAGGAAGAAAGGCAGCCTGGGATGATATCTTGACCCCAATCTCGTCTCAGGGCTGGGTTCAACCTCCAGGTCTTCCTTTTCCTTCAGTTGGTTGAGAGAGGAGAGAAGACCAGAAATGGGTGAAAAAGAAGGGAAGCCTTCCATCTGTCCCTTACAAAAAAAGGACTCTCTTACCATGTCCTGTTAAGACTCTCCTTCTAGAAAATGGGCATGGAGGTGCCGATTAGGGCAGAATCCATTTCTCAGATGCCAGCTCACCATCAGCATCTGGGTGGAGGGAGGCGTTCATGCTGGCCAGATGTTTGTAAGGCTGTGGTAGTGAAGCCAAGAACCCCTGCAGACAACCAATGTCCTACCGAGTCTAGGACGAGTCTGCTTTGCCCTCAGCCTGGGGAGTGCCCGTGCACAAGGGAAAAGGCAGGTCAGATCAGAGTGGGGATGCGAGGGGACCCTTTCTAAGCCAAAGGCCCACTTCAGTTCCAGGCAAAGAGGGTCTCCCTTTCTTCTCCCCCAGCAATTCTTCAGATGATTACTTCCACACCCAATTTCCCTCATGCTCACATAAAGAGCCAGCCTCAGGGTCTGCAGTTTGGGAGGAAAGCTGCCTGCTCACCCCTCCTCTTTATCCTACACAAAACACACACACACACACACACACACACACACACACACACACACACACACATATGCCTGCAAGAGTTTCACTCTTCACTGACTCTATCAGCCCAGCCTCATTTCCTTCCACGGCAGGGCCCTCGGAGCCCAGCGCTGAGCTGGTGCTGCTCTAAAAATAACTGTGTCCGATATGATGAATGGGAAGGCATTTGCTCTCCTTTTCCTGCCTCAGCGCTGGGGCCTGAATCATGTTGGGAAATGACATTCTGTTAACACAAGCACTTTTGTTTCCTCCTGTGCTCTCTTGCCATCCGGTGGGGGCCCTGGCCTGGACTGGCTTTCAATTTTTAAAGCCTCCCTGGGGGTCCATCCATACCCCCATCCCCTGACATTAAGGAAAGCTTTAGACAAAGAGAAACGGAGAGAAGCATCCTGTGCCTCCCTGGGGGCATGCTAAGGACGTGAGGAGGCACAGGTGGCACAGATACGACCCCATCCCTACTTCACCAGGAAAAGCTGAGCTGACCGGACGTCCAGACCAGGAATGTCTCTCGAGGTCAGGAACCAGCCTCAGCTCGGCACTCGGCTCTGGGCAGCTACTCGACGAATGACTGCAGAGTGGGAAATGGGAGGGTCCCAGCCCGATAATGACTCCCTGCTTCCATCTGAGAGTGGCTCTGATGCCACATGGAATCAGGCTTGTGGGGGAGCGGGCCTCAGCATTTTGGGCAACATATTTTGAGGCTTCTCCTTCCAGAGAAGCAGCTGGGCTTCTCTGGACTTTGTTCTAAGTTCTGTGAAACCAGGCATCAAACCTACTTACCTTTCCATACCCCTAGGTCCCAGTCATCGTGCCTGGCTCGGAAGAAGATCTTAATAGGTGCTTTTTCGTTCGAACAGAAATAAATAGCATCCAGAGAGTCTTGGAGGGAGAACTAGAGTCACTCAGCTTTTTAAAGAACAAAGGATGGAGTCTCTGGAATCTAGAGATTTAGGCAAAGCCCTCATGCTGGGCCTGGAAAAAGATTATTTATTTATTTACTTACTTACTTATTTATTTATTTTATTTCCTTTTTGTTTTTTAGAGACAGGGTCTCACCATGTTGGCCAGGCTAGTTTCAAACTCCTGGGCCCAAGCGATCCTCCTGCCACAAACCCTCAAAGTGCTGGAATTACAGGTGTGAACCACCACATCCGGCTGTCAGATCATTTCTTAAAGCCCTTCCTCTGCCCTTGACTCTATCCCAACTCACAGGCCACTTGGGAACCCATGACTCTCCTCTCTGGAGCAAGGATTTGGCAGCTTATCACCCTCAGACAGAAACCAGCTCCTCCTGCGAAGCCTCGCTTCTCGTCCCTAAGACTCATTTCTGGTTTTTGTCTTGCTTTTGTATGGGATCTTGGTTTAACGGAACTTGTTTTAAACATCCTCTTGGGCCCCCTATCGATCCTCTTAGCCTTTAACCTATTCTCAAAGTGACCGAAACTTTTGGCTTCAGTAGTAAACCCATAATAAATCCGAAATCTAGGGAATCCATGTTTCACAGTTTCAAGAGAGTTTCATTGTTGGACTGGGGCAGAATATAACCAGCACCCATGCATGGTCATCACTCCCATCTGTGTGTCTTTAAATGTGTAGGGACCCTGGGGCAGGTCTTAGTGGCTGCTTGCATGCTATGTTATCCAGCTCTCCAACATGTCTCCCCACTCCTTTGGCACCCAATCACACACACGCCTACCCTGAGAGGAGATGGGGAGCATGTGGGCCTGAGAACAAAAGTCTACCCCCTCAAGGTGGCCAGGACAGGCTTCCAAGCTGTCAGTGAGTGATGGCAGCAGACAGGCCCACTATGACTGGCAGAGGCTGATGCATACTCATGAACCTATGGGACACAGATATGCTATGACTGGAGAAGACACAGGTTCACGTAAATAAGAAGCTGAGATTGGGGAATCTCTAAGGGCAGAAACTCAGGAAGATACCACAGGAGACTCAGATTCCAAAAATGGGGGCACAGAAATGCATCAGCCCAGTGACTCACACCCTGTAGGTGCCGGTCATTGATGAAGAAGAGGAAGGAATTTGGGAAGGAGGCATTGGCTCCACCAGATCTTGTTGTGACCTTAGGTATCTTCATTGGTAAAATCAGGAGACAGGGTTGATCTCTGAATCTGTGATGCTGTCATATTTTGTACTTAAAATTGGAGGAATCAGGCAATAGGAGGACGAGAACAGCCTCTGTGGTGAGATGGCCAAATGGTTCCTAAAGAGAAGGCTTCCCTCTGTCCTTTCAATTTCTTGAATCTTTCTCCATAATCCCTTGTAACAAATCAAAATGCTCTTTCTTAGAAGGCCTGGACTCCATCTTGGTGGTTAGCACCTCCTTTAATTTCTGCTGCACAGCTTGTCAGCTCTCTCTCCTTCCCTCTCGTCCCCTCCTAGTTGCCCTTAGGTGTGGCTTTTTCCCTCCTGATGTCTCTGACTGCTGAGCAAGTGGAACCCTTCTCTCTGGGTTCCCCAGGCTTCAACAGAGGTCAGATTGGACCTGACTTCAGCTGGTCCTTTGACCACCTGAGCAGTGTCCTTTCCCATTCTCCCACTCGCAGATATTTCTTCAGAGGTGTGTCCCTAGTTTTGGGTATTCCTTCTCCCAAGGCAGCTCTCCCGAAGATCTCCGTGCTCTTGCCTGTTCCCCAAATTTCTTTTGTGGCCACTCCCTGAAGGCCTGTCCTGAATCAGCTCATGCTCATTTTGTCCTTCCCAATATTTGTTGTTTGGACACACAACTCTGCATCTCTGCTTTCTTGGTCTTGCCCCTTCTCCAAGACTTTCATTTTCTGTTTTTACTCTAGCTCTCAGAGTGATCGCCAGGGCTAAGCCTAGAAAGATGCCACTGAAGGGAAAGAGATCTTGCAGACTGGAACTTCCCTACCTCTACCCCCACCCCCAGTTATCTCTATCGAGAAACGGCTACCAGGCAATCTCTAAGAGTCTGGGGAACTTTATGGCTGCTAGATTTCAGGGGACTATTCTGGATGTTTCCAGAGTGGAGCCAAAGCTCATCTTCAGGATATTTATATGGCGACCAGAAATCTCCAGTGCTGGCTGATGCCAGACCTTTGCATGAAGTGCTTACTTCTGCTAAATTCTGTTTGTAGGAGCCTCCTCCTTGGAGAGGATGACACTCCCTTGCTGAGGGTTAACTGCTCAGGAAGCTTTTGATCTGCATGTGAAAAAGCAACCAAAGTCAATCCAGCAGGCAGCCCAGTTTGCTAGCTCTCTCCTTTTCTTCTCTGTCTCTAGATGACATCCAAATAGCCCTGTTCTGATGAGTGCCAGAGAGTAACTATTCTAAAATTAAAGGGCAAGAATGTCTTTTCAAAAAAACATTTTTTAAAAAAACTTGGGCTCTGCAACTTAGCCTTTCCCTCAGTGAGGTAGGCTTCCAGGGTGGCTGGTTTCACTGCTGTAAAGATAAATGGGAGGCTAAGTGGGGGTGCGCGCACCTCCTGGGGCCATGGCTGGGGACTTGACAAGTCATTTATTCCAGGGCATAGCCTGGCTTCTCGCTAACCTCCAGTGTAATCTCAGCCAAAGAGAAACCTGAAGTGGACGACCCCCAGCGTGGGTCCACTGCTTCCCAGTCAGCACCTCCCGCATCTGGTGGATGTGCACAATTTGTAATACTTTTGAGGATAATGACTTGGTCTCATGGAAAAAGGAGAATTGGTCCAAGATAATGTCTGGTAAGCCTTGACATTCCACCCTGAGGCGATCCTACACTCATGTAGAATCACCGAACAGCTGCACGATCATATTACAGAATCTTCCTCAACAGCCAGTTTGTCATTGAATTCATCCCCAAATTCCAGCTTTTCTCAAACAAAAGGAGCCCTGATGTGGGAGGAGCTGGAGTCAGCCAGATGGAAGAGAAGTGCAGATTGCCAAGGCTGGGAGCACCCTTCGAATGTTTTGGTCCAGTCTCTCTCATTTTGTATGTGAAAAAACTGAGATCCAAAGAAAAGGTGAGAATTTCCCAAGGTAACCCAGTGGAAGAGCTGGGTCAAGAGGGTGGGACTCTTGAATCACAGGACCCCAGGCCAAGGTACCCACCGCCTCTTGGGGTTGCATGGCCCTCCCTGACCCCATTCTCAGAGAAGCCTGGGGAATGAGGTTCTTGGCCAGAGGAAAAGTGATGGAATTGCTTTAGTGAAAAGAAACAAAGCTGTATTGTCAGGAGGATCCTGCGTCTCCCAAGTCTGCGAGGAGAAGAAATCTTGCTGTTTTAGAGGGAAAATGAGGAGGAGGTGGTGGCGAAATCCAGCTTTTATGAAGCCATAAATACAAAGTTAAACAACATGAAGCAAGTTGCCTGGGTCTGTAACACAAGTAAACTTGTATCCCTGGAATCATTTTGGAGGACCAAACAGAAAAGAGCAAATAATAGTAGCCATTCAATAGCAAGCCTTAAGCACCTACTTGGGGTAAGATATTGTACTATTGTGCTAGATGCTATTGGGGATAGAGGAGAAAGTGTGGGCAGAGAATATTGTTCCAAGAGCCAGTCTGGTGCCTGTCAATAGCAATGTTTTTAGAGGCACACACACATACACATGCATGTGTGTCAAGGAACGAAGTATTTTATAAAGCCCAATTCATTTTCTTTATTCCTAGATAATTTTCTATCCTTTTGGGCTGTTATTAATATAACCTTCTCAATTTTTAACAGTATCCTCTGAATAAAGTGTTGGCAACTCTCCTGAGTGTTTTTGAAACTATATTGGTTGATGAAATCCAAAAGTCTGGCAACTACAGATGTGGTTGAAAGGACCTAGGCTCTAGGGATAGAGAGAGATGGGTTCAGATCTAGGGTCAGTCCTTTATTAATTATCTGCCTTGGGAATATTTCTTAACCTTCAGAGTTCAAGTTTCCTACCTATGATACAAAAGTCCCCAGAGCAGTGAAGCCTTCCTGTGGAAGTACTCACAACTGTTATTCCTCATCTCTTAGAAATTGTGTGTGTGTGTTTATGTGTGCACACGTGTGCACCTGCACTGTGCTAGGAGCTGTGTGGGAAACAGGCAGGCTTTAATAGCCTTTACTCTCACGGAGCTGAAAATGTTGCCGGCGAGACAGTCCACCTCACCAGAAATCATGAGACAGAGGCAGAAAGTCTAGCATATCTTTCTTCTCCCCCAGAACAATTTCTTTGGTTTGGTAAAGGTGACAGGAATTTTCAGAGATTGCTTTCCACAGTTCACATTATATTGTTTTTCCATGGCTGGTTTCAGTTTATACTAAGGCTCCCTCAAAGCTCATAAAGTTCCCTTTAAAACCTCATAAAAATTTCACCTGTGAATATTTATTGCCCACAGGATGTGAGCTGTGTCCGTTTGGTTTTGATAGATTTACCATTATTAAACATGGACTCCTACTTCCCACCAGCCTTATGAAGATGGCTGCCTCCTCATTTAGTGCAGTGGGCAATCCTCTCTGCTCCCCCGTGAGGAAATATTTCAGCTCCCCGGAAACAAGCTCAGCCAGTGGGCAATGATTCTTATTCCCAGGCTCCTGAGGTTCAGGAGTTTGCTCCAGCTCTGGGCAATTGATATGGTCCATAAAAGTCACTCCAACTCACTCCAGCCTCCCAGACTCCTCCCAGATGCCATTCCCAGGAATCCATCCACGAATATTTGTTGACCTCCACAGTCAGAGGCATCTGAGACATTACAAGGATGTTAAAGATGTTCCTGCCATAGTCAAGCGAAAGTCTCAAGTGCATAAAAACAATTCAAATTAATTTCTTCTATTGACCCCAAACTCATCTCCCAGGGACATTTGCCCACTGGCCCTAATCCTATATGATGATCCTACAAATATTTGCTGAAAGGCATCATGTTTTTCCTTTAACTTTCTCTTTTCCAGGCCAAATAATAATATCACCACTCCATTGAATCTGCTTTAAGACCCTGGTTTCCAGACTCTTTCCTGTCCTGGTTGGTACCCTCTGGGGCTCCCATTAGAGCATGTGTCTGAATCACACTGGAGTCAAGAAAAGAGTCTGTAGGGATGGATCTCAGTCTGCCTGGCTGAAGATCCTCGTTCCCAGGGTGAAGAATGAACCTGGCTGTGCAGAGCACCTCAGAAGATGTCAGCCAGTGCCCGACGTTCACAGCAAGTTCAGACCCTGGTCAATTAAAGAACGGCTCTGGGAAGTCCAAACAGGCAGATAGAGTGCCTTGATCAGAGAATCCACAGCAATTTAGGGGTGTAGGCTGCAGAGTCAGAGTAGAGGAAAAAATACAGAGATACAGGCTGGGATAATGTAGAAAGAGAAGGAAGCTACCTACAACTAGATGTAACCCAAGTGCCTAAGTCTCACGCCTAGGGGATACAGAGTCCTGGGTCTGAATGACATGTGGGAGGCTCGGAGGAAGCTGGAGGAGCAGTCTAGGTGAAGAATTGTTGTTTAACCCTAAGGTGTAATAACAGAAGGTGAAGCCAAAGCTGCTGACCTACTCCTTGTTGTATTATCAGGATTCCTTTGCATGAAAGTGCAGACGTCCAACTCATACTGTCTTATGCACAAAGGAAATCTATTTGTTCATACAACCCCAAGGTACTGGTACTGAGGGTAGGTCCTGCCTCAGGAACTGTTGGACTCAGGTGATTCTCTATCTGCCAACTCCAAATTGATGTTCTTTCAGACAGGTGTTTCTGAGTGGTAGATTCTGCAGCTTTTGTTCACTTATTCTCAGCCTCAAACTCAACTGAAAATGAGCCTCTGTTTCCTAAAAATTCTAAAATAAAGTCCCAGAATTGGAACAGGATCACGTGCACATTTCTGGAGCTTGGAGGTGGAAGTCTAACCTTGTAATGCAGAGAATGATGGAGAAGGAATTTCCCCAAGGAAAATGGGACTGGATCCTAGTGAAGCACAGATGATAGATGTCTACACGATGCCTCACTCCAGATTAGCTCTGGAGCTGGGGTACTCAGTTTCAGGCTGGGGCAGTGGAAAGAGCTGGCAGTTGCCATGAGCTGAGGGTGTCTGCCAATTGGAAGGCCTCTTTTTTGTCAACATTTATCTTAGCACTTCAGACATGGTCCAAGCAGCAAGGGGCACAAAGGGACCTCATCTCCACATTGCAGGCCCTGTCCTTTAAGGAAAGCCCAAGTGTGGATTGTAGATGCCCCTCTGCATTCTCAACGCTCCTCCTGGGGGTGTGTACTACACTCAGGAACTTGCTTTAGCTCTGTCCCTTTTCAACATCAGGTACATTTTGTGGGGTGAAAAAAGAACCTTTAAAGCAGTCTTGCTTCTCCTCTTCTTGATCTTCCTCTGGAAGTAATCATAACAAAGCCTCATCATATTCTAAAATTCAAGGTTTGGTTCAGCTTGGTAAGCCTGGGTTTGACTCGGACACAAATGTCATCCCCAAACTCAGCTCAGCCGTGGATCTGCACTGAGTTGTTATTCCCCTCATCTTAATCTCAGCACTCTCTTGTGAAGACTTTGTGGGAGAGGGCCACTTCTCTGAGTAGGGGCTTCTTGGAGAACTGGAGTGACTCCATTTTTTCCTGGGGCGTTCTTCTTTCTTCCGTTTGGACAAGAAGAATCTGTCCTTCCCTATCCTCCCTTTCAACTCTTCCACTCTTTGAGCTGGAAACTTTCCTGACAAAGTAAAGATGGAGGTGACAAATCATATTTGGGTCACATTCCTAGGTCTCCTCCTCTTGGCTACCCCTAGGCTAAGGAGTCTGGAAACCGTCAAATGATTCAGAATGAGCTGAATGGGTTCTTCATGCTTCACATTTGGTGCCAGGGAGCAGAGCAGTGGCTGATGGAAGAATTGAACGGAGCAGGAGTTGAGCTTAAAAAAAGAAAAAGAAAAAGAAATCGGCTGTAGCTAAGGAATCCTACAAAAAGTATTTACAAAGAGCACTCGGTGGGGGCCCATGCATGGCTGTAGATCTCAGGTTGCTGCTGGAGGCCAGGTAGAGCTGGACTCTGCCCACAGCATGTGCTCGCTTGATACTTACAGGATTCCCTCTCTGTTCCTAGGACCTATTCCTGTCCAGGGCCATTGACAAGGAGTAATCAGGTTGGGCAATTGGAGAAGTTAGGATAGGCTCAGCAAAATCTTGGGAGGATGAACAAATGTCACTTATCACATCCACAGGTGACAAGCACGCAGCCATGGGGAAAAGGCGCTCATAGGACAGTGAGTTGTACCACGCTGTTCTTCAGCACCTTCGGCAGGTATGCCTTCGGGAGCAGGCAGCCTCCTGTCAATGGAGAAGGCTCACTGGGTCACTGTTGACTCCATTTCTCTTCATTAATCCTCCAGGTCTTGCCCCTCTACCCCCACCTAACACCCCTTCAGTCCACCGATCTTCTCTGGGATCCTGCCTTATTCTACTCCCAGACAGTTTTAAACCTGGGGGACCATTATCTGGTTTCTCTGGGGGTGGGGGCTAAAGTGGGATGGCCTGGTTCTTCCCCCACGCTCCTCCCAGTCAATCTTGAGCATAAACTCTCTGTCTTGTTTTCTTCAGGGAGGCTCCTTTGGATTGTCAAGAGCCTTTTCTTCTTCCAGCAAAACTCTCTTTGCATAAATTAAAAAAAAAAATTGGTTTTTAAAATTTTTGAATTTGGAAGTTAAATGAACAAAAAAATGGACTTTTTTTCCCTTTGAAGTACACTTTGAACAATTTTTAAATTTCATATAAGTAAAATAACTTGTGGGGTACAGGGCGGTTTTGAGACGTGGAGATGTTACGTAGTCGTGAAACCTCGGCTTTTAGGATAGCCGTCACCCAAATTACCTGTAGGTAACTTCTCACCCCTCACCCCGCTCTCACCCTCCCACCCTTCTGAGTGTCCAGTGTCTGTTGTTTGAACAATCTTAATTCCCCCCACCCCTGCAAATGACGCAGATGTTTTGAAGACAATAATTAAGACTGAGGAATTGTAAAAAAGAAAAGCACAAACACTGATAGTTCAATATGTGATTCTATTTCATTCTCATTGGTTCTTTGTGTGGCCAAATAATTTGGGAGCAGAAAACCGATATCTACAAATAATCTTTTAAAAATATATTTTTATACATATTATTTATATATTATATAAATAATTATATATAAATTGTATTTATAAAATACATTTATAAATATAAATTATATATAAATTATATCACCACTACACAACATCTCCATGTTTCCAAACCGCACTGTACCCCTACAAGTTATTTTACTTATGCAAAATTTAAAAATTGTTCAAAGGGTACTTCAAAGAGAAAAAAGTCAATTTATTATATTGTTATATAAATAATATGTACAATATAATTTATATATTGTATTATATATTTGTATATTATATAATAATGTGATTGAGATTTTTTTATATACCACACAATTCACTTGTTTAAAGTGTATGAAACAGTGGTTTTTATCCTATTCACAGAATTGCCACAATCTGTCCATACAGGTGGTTCTTTTGGAAAGTAGACACTGGAGCAATGGTGATGGATTTTGTTTTTGTTTTTGTTTTGAATTCTACAAAAAGTCCAATTCACACATGCTAAACTGCCCAATGTAAAATCTAGCACCAGAGTGTTTCCAGGGCACCAGCACCACCTATCCACCTTGCTTAGGGTAGAGGGAGCTTCCGTTCATCAGTGAGCCCAGCCCTTGACATACATTGCATTATGTAATCTTTCTAAGATGATTCACCCTACAGGGGAGAATATGATTCTTATTTTTCAGACAAGGTAACTGGGGTGATTAAAAGTCACCCAGCTAGTAAGTGGCAGAGTTGGAGATTTTAGTGCAAGTCTGTGTGAATCCGAGGCCATTTCATCCAAAGCTCTTTCTCCTGCCTTAGACTGCCTCTGAGGACAAAGGATAGGCATGGGAGTGTTCTAGAAAAGTTTCTCTGCTTTCACGGGCTTGAACTTCTGTACTATTCTGAGAGCCCTGCATTGGAAATCTATGCCAGCTGGGTGTTTTCAAAATGTGGTTTGAAATGACTGGTTTGTCTGAGATGGCCATCGGCCGAGACTCCAGAGACATGGAGAAGGCTTTTGTCATGGGCCTCCTCCAAAAGGAGCAGATGACATGGCCTTGTGTCTTGAGCCCAGATCATGAGACCCTGGAGAATGAATGCCTCTAGAACCATCCTGGTACTGCCTCAGTCCTGGTGACCCAGTAACCTGGGCAGAAGGGCAGTCTCCCAGGCTTTGACCCTGGGACATCCTCATCCTGCATGGACCAGAGCCAGTCGGAGACAGGCCTGCCCCCCAGTTAACCCTCTGCCTTTGACCTCTCTTCTTCTTTTGACTTCTTGAACCCTTTTATGTATTTTCTTATGTCTTCCTAGCTCCTTATTTGGACTTGCTCTTGTTTTTGTTTTTGTTTTTTGTTTTTTTCTGTTCCAATAAAACCCTCACAGCAAAGATTTAAGTGAATGACAATACCTAGTGTTGGTAAGTGGATGGGAAAACAGTCTCGTTTACCATTGGTGGGAATTTAAAATGGTGCACCCTACTTGGAAGGCAATTAGTAGTATCTGTGGAAAGCTTTTGGACTCAGCAGTTTCAGTTCATGAAAGTAATACTATAGAAATACTTGCACAAAGGTATATGCACAAAGAACTTTTTTTGAGACAGGGTCTCATCTGTTGCCCAGACTGGAGCTCAGTGATGCAACCACGACACACTGCAGCCTCAACCTCCTGGGCTCAAGCAATCCTCCCATGTCAGCCTCCCGAGAGGCTGAGAATACAGGTGTGTGCCATCATTCCTGGTTAATTTTTCATTTTTTGTAGAGATGAGGTCTCACTGTATTGCCCAGACTGGTCTCAAACAATCCTGGCCTCAAGTGATTCTACTGCCTCAGCCTCAAGCGGTCCTCCCACCTCCGCCTTCCAAAGCGCTGAGATTACAGGCAGGAGCCGTCGCACCCAGCCTGTTAGAGCAAGCTTTGTAAATCGGAAACCATCTAAACATCCACAGTAAGGAACTAGTTATGTAAACTGGTATGTTGATATAAAGATACTTTGCAGTCATTAAAATGGTAGTGCTCTGTATATTTTCATAGAGTCAGCCAAAGTTATTTATACATAAGTGGTTGAGAACAGTATGCACATTATGATAGTTAATATTTATTATCTACTTACTATGCATCAGGCATTTGTACTTTCACTTATTGTCTTATTCAATTATCAAAGCAAACATACGAATATTATTATTGTTCCCATTTTCAGACAAGGCTTTACAAAAAAATTTACAGATCTTGTCCCAATGCTGCACAGTTAATTAGTAGCCAAGCCATTATGAGAACATGGATCTGTCTCGCTCCTAAGCTTTCCAGTGTAATCACATTTTTGTAGACAATATGATAATATGCATGGATGTTAGCACAAGTGTTAAGAAAACAAAAATTTGCTTGGAGAACTGCCGTTTATCCTCCTAGACTCCTTGGGTGTTTACTTTCTCTCTTTCCATTTCAGGCAGAGTCAGTCACCCCCTCTTGGGTGCTTCCAGAGCCGCTGTGAATATCCCAAATACCCCTCACCAACCTCTATCTTAAACATTAGCTTATATGTTTGCCACCACTATTATTACACTCTGTCCTCACCAGCTAGGTCTGGCTTATTTGGTTTTATAACCCCAGTGCCTGGCACAAAATAGATAGATGGCCTCAGAACACTCATTGAAATCCTAAAGGAGTTTAATACTCATTGAGCCAAAGGTCAGGGGGTCAGGTTCAAGGTCACGATATCAGGGCAGATGGCCACTGCTGCTATTCTGGGGAAAGGGCCTGGTGGGCAGATCAGGGAGCTAATCTCAGTTGCTCTTAGGATCACTGGAGCAGAGTTCTGAGCTCCAGAAGGAAGCCTTCCACAGGGCCAGAGCAGATAGACTGGGAAGCTAGTGAACCTAAAACTTTAGGACCCGTGAAGGTCCTGTATTAATTTTGCATTTGTAATTTTGCAACCTTTCTGTGAGAGAGGGTTCCCCTAGGCCTGATATGGTGGCTCATTCCTATAATCTCAGCACTTTGGGAGGCCGAGGCAGGCGGATCACTTGAGCCCAGGAGTTTGAGATCAGATTGGGCAACATGGCAAAACTCTGTCTCTACAAAAAATTTGAAAATAGCCGGGTGTGGTGGTGTGTACCTATAGTCCCAACTACTTGGGAGGCTGAGGTGGGAGGATCACCTAAGTCTGGGAGGTCAAGGCTCCAGTAAGCTGTGATTGCACTACTGCACTCCAGCCTGGGTGACAGAGTGAGACCCTATCTCAAAAAATGAAAAATAAAAAAAAGAGAGGGCTCTCCCACAGGTGGCATAAGGTTCAAACTCCACAAAACCTGTGTTGCTGCCCTGTCCAGAACTTTGCTATCACAGACACTTCTCCCTCCTTTTTTCCTAAGGTGATCTTTCCTTAAATGTCCCCTTAAATGTCACGTGTCAGTGTTCTGAGCATCCCTGTCATCAATCACCTTAATTGTCATCACTTGCACTTCAATGCGAATCAATTGCAAATCAATTACATTAAACAATGCAAATCAGTGTTCCCCAGGAAGATAGCTTGGGTGTCTTGGGTCTCTATGGTGTTGAAATATTTTGGGAAGCCCAGGAGAAGCAGCATATTTATCTGTTATCAGACCTCAAGGGTCAACTGAAATGTCGACTGGTGTTGCGCGAAGCTGCAACTGAAACTTCTCATGTGGGAACACTAGGCGCTTCGAGCTCATCAGAAGCCTGATTGGCAAATGCATTCATCTGTGATTAATTAGAACATGGAGCAACAATGTCATCTTAATAGGGTCATTAAAAATAAGTCATTTAATTGCTTGGAGACCAACTCTTTCAAAAGCAAATGTAGGGGCCCTTAGAAATAAAAATATTGGGAATTCCTCCTGTAAATCTTTGCTCTGTAGACTGATTAGCCTCTCCAAAAGCAGAGCAGATCCCAAAGCCACAAGGGAGTGGCTCTGAGCACATGAGATGAGATTGAGTAGAAAACATGTCCACTCACAGCAGCTCTGTCTCCCGCCCCAGCCCCCGCCTCCCTTCAGGGCTCCTGGAAGCCTCTCTTGGAGGGAGACAAATGGTTTTCATTTAAGAAGTGATCATTGGCTGGGTGCGGTGGCTCACGCCTGTAATCCCAGCACTTTGGGAGGCCGAGGCGGGCGGATCACCTGAGGTCGGGAGTTCAAGACCAGCCTGACCAACAGGGTGAAACCCCCCATCTCTACTAAAAATACAAAATTAGCCGGGCGTAGTGGCGTGTGCCTGTAATCCCAGCTACTTGGGAGGCTGAGGCAGGAGAATCGCTTGAACCTGGGAGGCAGGGGTTGCAGTGAGCCAAGATTGTGCCATTGCACTCCAGCCTGGGCAACAAGAGCGAAACTCTGTCTCAAAAACAAACAAACAAAAAACCAACAACAAACAGAAGAAGAAGTGATTATTTAGTGACTCCTGCACAACCTCTTTCTGCAGCCCCTGGCCTCTGATTGCACAGCCTGTACCAGGAGGTGGGAGGAGAAGCCGGCATATGGTTTAAGAGTAGTTGATCTTTTTGAAAAATCCCACATCTTAGCCCATCTCTCAGCTCCACATGATCTATTCTCAGAAAATGCTAACCGGCCAGAAGGAAAGAGCAAGAGAAGAAAAGGAGGAGGGCAAAGAGTAAAAGAGGAGAAAGGAAAGAGTGACAGTGAAAAGCAAGTAAGAAAAGTGAAGGGAGGAAAGAGAAAGATGGAAGAAGAGCGGGTTGGATGGCAAAAGGGAGAAAGTGTGAGTAGTGGTCCTGAAAAACGACAGTCTGTGATGAGATATGGCCACAGTACGAATGGTGTATTTTAGAAACCTTCAGGAAAAAAAAACAAAAAACAAAAAACAAAAAACAGGTACTTTTCCCACAAATGTAATGAAGACTCCTCCTTAGCCCAGGTGTCCCACCCTCCTCCCCGAGCCCTAGCACAGCATCCCTTCCTTCTCAAAACCCACTTCACCAACATATGCTGTTAGTTTCTGCCACCTAATCTGGGGAGTCCTATGAGGTAATGGGTCTTTCAGGATGGTGATGGGATCTTGCAAAGCCAAAACAACATAGTAGGACAATTGCTCAAGTGATTCCTGACATAGCACCACCTGGGGTAAACACAGGCCAGCGGCTGAACGGCTATGCACAAGCACTCAGTACCAGAGGTGGAGTGGAGCTATGATTCAAGATAAGGAGGAGCCTCCCAGGCAACGTGAATGGCAGCAAAGCCCAGCACAGCTTCAACCCAGGCTCTTGCACTGGCTTTTCTTTGTCTTTCTGGTTTTATTATAAATATACTCATATAAAAATAAGTACCACTCCACTTTTGTATACAACTTTATAATTTAAGCATTTCCCGTGCATTCTCTCATTTGATCCCTTCACACTTAAAATTGTTTTAAAATTCGCTAAATATTCAATGTTTTTATAATTTTCCTCACACGACCCACATATTTTCCACAAACATTACTGGCCTATCACTTCCCTATACCCGCAACACATGCAACAACAACAACAACACATCTTTTCACCTTTTTTCTACATCTTTTCTAAAGCAGGCTTTTCCTCCTCTGGCCAGTTCTCATGACACTGTAATTGCAGGTTTTTGCAATTTTGCTTTCCTGTCTACATCTCCAGGATTGTAATCTTTTGTTCCCTTTTCCACTGACCTCTGACAAAAGGTTTGATCTTTGCACCTGTGGCTTGACTCTTTACCTCCTCCTTCCACGTTAGCTTAGCCAACTCTCACCAGGTTCTTTCAGGACCAGAGGACAATTAGAGGCACAATTAGATGAAGTGTTGGCTAATCACCTCTGCCTTGTGTCTCACTCACTGCAGCTGCTTTTCTGCTCCTCGATATTATTATCGTGATTATAATTATTTTGGAGAAAGAGTCTCTGTTGCCCAGGCTGGAGTGCGATGGCATGACTTCAGCTCACTGCAACCTCCACCTCCCGGGTTCGAGTGATTCTCCTGCCTCAGCCTCCCCAGTAGCTGGGATTACAGGCACGCACCACCACACTTGGCTAATTTTTGTATTTTTAGTAGAGACTGGGTTTCACCATGTTGGCCAGATTGGTCTTGAGCTCCTGACCTCAGGTGATCCGTCTTTGAGCCTCCCAAAGTGCTGGGATTATAGGCATCAGCCACCGCGTCCAGCCTATTATTATTATTATTTGAGATGGAGTCTCGCTCTGTCACCCAGGCTGGAGTGCAGTGGCATGGTCTCAGCTCACTGTGACCTCTGTCTCCTGGGTTCAAGCGATTCTCCCACCTCAGCCTCCCGAGTAGCTGGAATTACAAGCATGCACCACCACGCCCGCCCAGCTAATTCTTTTGTATTTTTAGTAGAGACGGAGTTTCACCATGTTGGCCAGGATGGTCTCAAACTTCTGACCTCAAGTCATCCACCTGCCTCGGCCTCCCAAAGTGCTAGAATTACAGGTGTGAGCTATCACGTCCAGCTCAATATTATGTTGTTTTGAATTCAGCTCTTTAATTATTAGCTGAGAAACCTTGGGGAAGTTATTTAATTTCCTTGAGCTTTACTTCCCTGATTCTCAGTAAAATCAGCGTACTAGTAGAACTGAAAGTAGGCTTGTGGTAAGACTTAAAGAGATAATGATGCACAGAACCTCCTGCCTGGTAGGGGGTGGGTGTCTATCAATGTCAGTTCCTAATCTCTTCATTGCACTTTCACATCTTTCTGACTAATTAGGAACACAGCATTATTGGAAAACCACTTGACTGTGGAATCACTAGACCTATGTTTAATTCCAGCTTTTGCCTCTTTGGACTAGACCTTCGTTCTAGTCTCAAGTAGCACATGCCTAAAATGGTGACAATAAACATCTTCTGTATTCACCCACCAAGATGGTTGTAAGGATCAAATGGAAAGTGTGTAAAAATGCCTCTGAAATTCAAAGGTGACATTCCGACACAATTCTTAGTGATAAGACATTCTCTGGGACAGTACTGGGTTGACCCACTTCCTTTTTATTTTCCTGTCGCTTCCTAAGGAGCCTTTTAAGATTTTTGGTAACATTACAATAAACATATTATAAAATGTATTATCTTAACCTTGTAATTGTACAGTTCAGTAGTGTTACGTATATCCACGTTGTTGTGCAATCTTCGGAACTTTTTCCATCTTGAAAAACTTAAGAGGATTTAAAAACATCCTTCTCTCTAGACTACCAGCATCTACTGTGTAAGGCTTCACGGTATTTCCCTTTTGAGATTTCCTTCTTAAGCCATCCGAGGCAAAGGTGGGTCATTGAGCCTCTACTGAGGCAGCCAGTCCAGGAATATTTTAAAGTTAAATCCTGGAGATGGGCCCATGGGTTGCCCCTGTGCCATCTGGAACCCGTTTTTTCCTAAGTGAAACTCTCCCTTCCTATATCTTTGCAATGGGAGAATCAGAATTTGGCTTCCAGTGGTACCTACTTTTCTTTCCACTGTACGAGCAAGTCATCACGACCCTAAGATGGCTTAAATGGCTCAAGCTGGCCCCCTTCCTGTTCCTTCTTTAGCAGGAAAAAGGGCATCCTCCTGGGGAACAGCCTCTCTCTCAGGCCGAGCTCATCCTTCTCTTTGGGGCCATAGCTCCACAAGAAGGACCTTGACTATATTCTATAAAAGAAAACCTCTGCCACAAATGTTGCTTCAAATGTCTTGTTTCCTCGGATTAATTCTAAACGACCCTTTAAAAACATTTCCCTTCTTTTTAGCTTTTTACCTCTTTCTGCCTCTTTTTCAAAGTGAACTCCTGGGCTCTTAGAATAGAACTCCTGTTCTGTTAGAGAAACTTTATCACAGGATAGTAAAGGCAGATGCTGAGCAGCTGAATGATCTGAGCTGCTCTGAGCCGAATGATCTGAGCTGTATAACTTCGGGTAAAGTTACTCTCTGGGCCTCAATTTTCTAATCTTTAGAACAGGTATAAGACTATCAACCTTTTTTGCCACTGAGAATTTTTGTGAGGATATAACAACAAAGAATAATGGGCAAGGAATTTCCTCCCAGAGAGCAGATCTAGAGCCTGCCTGCCAGATTGGTTGGCTAGGAATTTTACTTTACTGCCAGTGCAGAAACTTCTCTTTTTTTGTCACCAGTAGGATTTGATAGGTCTATGGTCCAATGTGCATTTCCCATTTTTTTTTTTTTTTTTGAGTTGAGTTGTTTTTATGTGGTTTTCTGGTTTCTCTCTCACCTTTGTGTATCTGAGGCATTAGGGCAGAGAAGCTGTCTTTTCAACTTATGGACCATGGTCATGAGAAGCACATGCAGACCTGACAGGGAGCTTGCACAGTAGCCAGTGATCCTGGACTTTGGACAGGACAAGACTTTGGTTTTCTTCATCGGTGATGACGGCATGAGAATACACACAGGAATAGGAATGTCCATGGATGCCTAGGAGTCAGAAGAACAACTGAGGCAGATGCCATTCAATAACCCATCAATATCCATTCTCCTGTTGTGCCTTTCCAATGCAGATGTGAAAGGACAGTTTTGTTTTGTTTTATTTTGTTTTGAGATGGAATTTTGCTCTTGTTGCCCAAGCTAGAGTGCAAAGGCACGATCTCGGTTCACTGCAACCTCTGCCTCCCGGGTTCAAGTGATTCTTCTGCCTCAGCTTCTTGTGTAGCTGGGATTACAGGCGGGCACCACCATGCCTGGCTAATTTTTAAATTTTTACTAGAGACAGGGTTTCACCATGTTAGCCAGGCTGGTCTCGAACTCCTGACCTCAGGTGATCCAGCCACCTTGGCCTCCCGAAGTGCTGGGATTACAGGCGTGAGCCACCATGCTCGGCCTGTGAAAGTACAGTTCTAGATCTCCCAGCTTCCTGGCTGCTGGGTGTGACTGTCATGCAGTTCTGACCAATGAAATGCAGGTGCAAGTACCCTGGGGAGTCTTAGCTTCCTGAGTAAAAGCCCAAAGCCTTGTAAGGAGATAGTCCTTCACCTCTTCACCTCTCCCTTCTTCTGCATTAAACATGGATGAAAACTAGAAGTAGAGCGGCCACCTTGCAACCTCGAGACAACAAGAAAGAAGATGAAAGCTAGCAGGCCACACCTCCAGGGACGGAGAGGAAGTGCTGGGACCCCAGTGGGAAGACTGAGCCATGGCCCCCAATGACTGGCTACTTCTCCTCCTGAAATGTGAACCTCCTGTTAGTTTAAGCCATAGTTGGGCTTTCTTTTATTTTGTGGTTGATTGCAATCCTAGGTTGTACAAGAGCAGGCATATTAAAATTTTAAAAATTAGCAACTATCCCTTGAGAGTGGGGTCTCCCAAAAGCACTTAGGTGGGTGTGCGAGAGGCGTTGGCTACTTGAGGAGTGAAGAACTTAGGTGATTCTGGGACTGAAATAGAGTGCAATCTTTTGAACCTGGGGCTGTGAGGTTTAGAAGAGGCTGAGAAGTTTGTCTCTTGTGCAAGAGTTCATTTGAAGACAAGCCACTCCTTGGAAGATGGTTGATGGGACTCTTTGGAGACTCAGCCCAAGACATGAGTGTAGAACAATGGATCAGCAGAGCAGCACTGAGACTGAACCAACTCCTGAATGTACTTCAGGCAAATTTAACAAGGTGGGGTTGAAATGTACATAATACCAGCATACTGCCTTCTCACTAGGCTCTGACAGTCACACCCATTTAAGCTTTAGCTACCCGTTTAAACTTGAAGAGTTTCGCAAACTCTCTCTGTCTTTATTTTAGGTTCTATTTGAAAAGGGTCAACTGTCTTTCTCTGCACAAATAGGAAAATTATACTCATATTTTGATAATTATTGCATTTTGAGTGTTTGAGAATGGGGTTGGGTTTATTTTTCCCAGTTATTGCTAGTCTTTGTTTTCGGTTCTAATTGAAAAGGGTCTATTGTTTTTGTCTGCATAAATAGGAAGAGTCACGCTCTGAGGAGGGGCAGGGTGCTGCTAATGACCCTCCCAGGTGAGGAAGTACGGAGAGTTTCACTGAGCTGGAGCAGAGAAGGGAAAACTCAAAAGATGGGAAAGCTGCAGAGATTCTGCCTCCACCTAAGATTTCACAAGCTCTCCCTCCTTGAGCAATTGATTTTCTTCCCAGCATCCCTACCTTGGTTTAAATTAACACTACTTCACTGTACCAGTTGATCATTGAACCATTTTTTTTTTTTCATACTTTGCTACATTTGTAAGAAATCAAGTGGTCCAGTGGGGTCTGGAGGTCCACTGTGAGGTCTCAGCAGTAAAGTTACAGGACTCAAGAGAATGGCCCCTTTCATCAGCCTTGTGGTGCTGCTGTCTTGAGCAGTGATGTCTGTTGTGACCACCTGTAGAGCTGCCTGTTGCGTGGCTCTCTTTGGATCTCTCTCCGCTATGTCCCATACTCTGTCTTTCTTTTTGTCTTCTATGTTATTAATAGTTATTATTGTTTTTCTTGATTAACCTTTTCTTTCTTTACTCATCTCCATGAGTGAAGGTTTATGGAGACTTTCCTCATTTGTTCTTTGATTTTTACTATGTCTGTTCCATTTTCTTCACCTGTATAGGGGAAAAGGTGCTCTGCATTGGTCACTCCTGCAAAAGGGGAGAGCTATTTTTGTTATTTAAAGTCCTTGGCTTGGTGCCTCCTTTCGAATATTTTTAATGTAGTTTTAACATGTCCTAGTTCTTCATGGCATTTTGAAAAGGGAGAGAGTCTCCCCTTAATGATTCCTATTATCGTTTTAATTTCTTCCTGTTTCAGTAGGAATTTGCATATTCCCTATTTGATCTTGCCAAGTTTCCGAGATTTTGAGAATTCCATTTCGATCGGGAAAGAGAATCTTGGTCATCACCCCACTCCCATGAACCATGTGTCTTTGGGTCACTTAGCTCTGTGTACCTCAGTTTTTCCACTTACAGCAAAAACATACTTTCCCTAAAGGCAAAGTGCTGGATAAGATAATTTCTCAAGCATCTCTACTGCTTTAATATATGATTTTATTTTATGTGGCAAATTTTAAGGATGCAGGAGGGTCAAGGCTCAGTAGTTACATGTGTGAGCAATGGAACCAATCTAGATAATGCATATGAAAGGTATTTGAAATTGTAAAGTGCTGCACAGGTTTTTTTGTTTTAATTCCAATAATGTGACATAAACTTACCAAAAGAAGAGAGAGAAATGGGCTAATAAGAGGCACAGGATATGTACGAACTAGAGGTTGTTACAAAACAAAAACCATCCCTTTTCTGATCATTGCAAAATTAACATATGTACATTTATCTTTTTCTTTTTAATGGCTATATAATATTCAACTTTACGAATATGTATGTATATATTCATATATGTATACTCAACTTTGTGGATATGTGTGTATATATACACATATGTATACTCAGCTTTACGGATATATGTGTATTTACAGATATATGTATATTCAACTTTACATATATACATAAAGGAGAATATTATATAGCCATTAAAAAGAAAAAGTAAAGCTACATGTGTTAACTTTGCAATGGGTTCCTGATACAATGTTATGGGAGAAAGTGGAATGCCAGACAGGAAGCATAGCTTGATTCATTCGTTGATGATTTGTTCTCCTATCTACATATCTACAAAATCATTCTCCTATATAGATATAATCGTTCTCCTATCAATGAGATAATTAGGTTGCTTTCACTTTTTTCTTATAAATGGTACCACAATGAACATTCTTGCACATATATATATTCATGCAATTATTTCTGTAGCATATTCCCAGAGGTAGTATTGCTGGCTTCTAGGATTTGCTCACTCATAGTTTAATAGCAATGAATCCTAAATCCTTTCATCCATATGTTACTTTTCATTTTTAACATCTGTCCCTCTTCCCCATGATGACTGAATTTCTCTCTCTTCCTTTAAAATATGACATTGCTCTAAAATATTTACATTCTTACTTTGATGCAGAATTTCTATTTCTGGAAATTTATCTTATAGATATAATTAAGGATAAGTACAAAGATTAGCTATATTTATTATTAATATTAAAACAATATAAGCAGTAGTAACATTACTATTATTAAATATCATAGTATTATGATGACACCATGTAAATCTACAAGTACATTATTACTTGACAATGTTGTCCTTATTACTATGTACCTATTATATTCCAGGCATTGTATAAAGTGTTTTAAATACATTATTTTACTTAATTCTAACGATAGGTTTTGGTGTAAGTACTATTAGTAAAACCCAATGCCATAGATTAGGAAAAAGGCTTAAAGAGATTAACTTTCCTGGAGATATACAGTCAATAAAGAGGAAACCTGGGGACTGAACTGAGATAGTTTGGCAGCAGAACACACAGGTTTAGCCACTGCACTAACTCCATATATATATATATATATATATGTAAGTGAACCCAGTTCCTTCTACGTGCATGGAAGAGTTAGGAGAGCGTTTGGAAGATTGCCTTTAGGTTCACAGGTTTGAGAATATTTTTAATTATCTTTTTGGCTTGTTTATTTCTTCTGATTTTTTTCTATAATGATAACATGTTACTTTTTAATAATAAATTAAAGCAAAGGCTTGAAAAATAATGAGATCCAGTTTGACCAGAGTTTGTTTACATATTGCAGAAAGACATTTGATTATTGAAATTGTTTTGAATTCTTCCAAAATTTATTCTACATATTTGATATTTTAGCTTGTTTCAGATTTTATCTGTAAATTTACATAAAATAATCAGCTTTTGGGGGGAAAGTCAAGAATATTTGCGAATTCATTCTCCTGCTTTTTCCTGCTTCTCTTTCACCTTTGTTCATCTTCCCACCAACCTCCCACTGCTTTTGAAAATTCACATTCCTTTCCGTACTTTATTGCCATTTATGAGCTGTTGGGTTCTGATATACCTTTGGACTATCAGCCCTGTCTCCTGACCCTGCAGAGTTCTATGGAACCCTTTTGTTCACTTGTTAGGAAGGTAATTTTAACAACTTGACATATTTAGCTAGGGCTTTACAGTTTAAAAGTGCTTTCACATGCATACTCTTATTTCATTTCCCCATATTTTCCTTTACAGGAAGCAGGGATAACCTTATTAACCCCATTTTACAGAGGAGAAAACAGCTTTACTAAGTTTCCCTTCACCAAGGCTACACAGCTAGCAAGTGCAAGGCTGAGAGCAAAACCCAGACCTCTGCATTCCAAGTCCAGTAGTCCTTCCTTCCGTTCTCTCATACCACCTCTGAACAGTTATCAAAGGCCACCAGATAGAGAACAACTATTACCCAGACCCAAAGACTTCTATCTTAAATGGGTGGGCAGATCCTTTTAATATCCAAAATGGGACCCAGGCAGTGAAACCAATCAAGGTAGCATTGGGTTAGAAGGCCAGCCTTTTCCCAGACGTGGAGCAGGCACAGAGCTATCCATGGTCCTGAGATCGCCTGCCCTGAGCCCGTGCTGACCACTGCAGCCACCGCCCATCTGACTTGCTCTTTACTTGTCCACTACTGCATAACTTAGTCTTTGAATCTCACTGACTGTTCTGTCTCGTGTGATTTCTCTTTTTTTCTTGGTTATTATTTCAGTGGGTTTCAGGATCAGTGGTGTCTCTTGGTCCAAAGTTATATGTATGCTCTATAAAAACTTTACCCTGCATGATTGCCATCCTTAAAGCAAACAGTAAACTCAGTTCCTTGAGAAATAGTGACTTTCTCTATTCATCCCCAGCTTTGAAAAGTGAAAATCAACCTATGTCCAGTTTTTCTTTCTAGACTTCTGCATACTTACGCACTTGTTTCCTGCGTATCTGGCTTAAGTCCTGCTTTACCAATACTTTGTTAACACCTTTTTTCCTTCAAGTCTTTTTTTCCCCCTCTTACCTTTGCCTTCTTTGTCTCTTTCCTGTTTCTTGGGCTGTATGCAATACATTATTTCTATTGCCACTTACCTATTTCTGAGGTTTTTAATTCCAACAATAGTTAACAAATATGTTTCTTAGCTTTGATTTGTCTTAGTTTCTCTGGCTCAGGGTTTCTCAAAGAATGTCTCAGAGTATATACGAATCAAAATCCCCCATGGCATTTAAATTTCTGGATTCCATCTCTGAGCAGTTCTTCTGCTTTAACTGGGGTCCTTTTCCATCTGATTTCCCTTCTTACGGACTTGGAGACTCCTGTTCCAATGAAGCATTGGCCAGCACATGAGAAAGTGGATCTGAGCTGTGCCTCTCCAAACCCTCACATTACCATCGCTATCAGCGTCCGTTCCTGCTTCACAGCCCTCTGCTTCCCACTGGACTGCGTGTGGTTTGTGACTGTCGTATGCTCTTGTATGTAGGCCCTCTAGCTCCTCCTTCCCTCCTCTTCATCTTCCACCTCAACCCTGCTTTTTCTTTATTTCTCTTTTTGGATAGCCTGTTTGAATTTCTCTAGTGTTTCCTATAGCTCTAGTATCTAGCTTGAATATCCCTGGTAGTCCTATAGTATTTTCTTACTCTTCTCTTTTTTCTCATTTTTTTGGGGAAACATGTGCTTTCATCTCAGGAAGTGCCATTTATAAGGTAAAGCTGGTCTAGCTCTTATGATAAAATTGTGGGGAAAGTAAAATATGTATCATAATTTCTTTTTACAGATAAGGAAACTGAGATCTGCAAAACTTAAAGTTCAAGATCACTGACAGAGGTGGTACTAGAATCCTGGTCTGAAGACTTTTATATAGCAATTTAATTCCACAAATACTTCTTGAGTTTCTACTCTATGCAAGGCACTGAATCAGGCACTAGAGAAGCAATATGGAGAAAAACTTCCCTCTCTGGTTTTATGAAGCTTCCAGGAGTCATTAGGAAGTGAAGAGATGCCCAAATGACACAGTGCCAGGTGCTGTGCTCAGTACTTCAAGCTCTAATACATTTACACATGAAATATAATGAGATCCAAGAGGAAGGAGGGAATACCTGAATGCTTTTAACTAAGGAGTAGGGAGAGATGGTACAAAGATGAATTACTGGGCATGTGAAGTTTGAGATGGGCATCAGAAAATGTGTAAAATTTCCAGTGGAAATACGCTGCATGTTTGGAGAATACCCTAGGGATTTCAGGCTTCAGGGCTGAGATATTTGAAAATAAGTAGGTTTAGGAAGGTAACTTGGGGCTGCATCATACAAAGACTTTAATGTCAAGCTAACGGAGGTGGGTGATGTCTAAAACTCTTATCATTCACACTATTGCCTTCACACATGCATGGGATAAATGCAGAATCCTAAGTATCACTTTATAAATAATGGCACAAATTCAGGCACAATGGAGAATGCACCAAAATGACAAGACCAGCACAAGAACTCCAGAGCAGTGTGGTGACAGCACTTCTAAACATCAAATGGGGAACCAACCCTCAGAGTTGCTCAAGAGGGGACAATCCTTTATCTCATAAAGCTGACATCTGCTACTCAGGGCTTGTATTGGCTTCCCCTGAGTGTTCTACACCTGAAATATAGTGTTTACAGCTGCATCTTGAGGTCTTTGTCGTATCTTTCACATTGTGATAACAGTGAATACAAATTCCCATAAATGCTTTAAGCCACTTTAAAGAAATGGGGGAGTGTGGAGTAAGACAACATTTAAATACCAAGCAAACAACTAACTTTTCTAAAGGATATAGTAAGCAGTGTGTGGCTAAAAATAGCCACCTGTTCCAGGTCAGATCCCAAATTGAAGAGCTCTTCACATACCAGATTCAAAAAGCATCTGTCACCAGTAGCCATGGCAACAGCCATCCCTGAACAAATGTAGAGAGATGTTTTTGGAATAGGGCTGGGAAAGGAAGTGGCCATGACAGTCTCCGCAGAAGGGGTGAGCCCTTCTGCTCCCTTCCTGGCTGAAGCTTCATCTTACTTTCCCATGTCCCAGGCCTACTAATTTTCTACAGTCATTGGTTCTTGTTTTCTTCAAAGAAGCAGTTTATAAAGTTGGTTAGTGCCTATTTAATGGGCTGGACAGGGAGAGGAGATGGGAGGTAGGATTGGACATCCCACTGGCACTACAGAGATGGGATGGGAGGCCAGGCTACTTGAGGGAATTGGGGGAGGATGGGAACTTCTGAAGAAGGGGTTGGTGTGTGCTGTATTATTTTGCTGTTCTCATGTTTTCCTTGTCAATGATCCTCTTAAAATGTGTTTGTCACTTCATGTTGCAATATTAAATCCTATATGTCTGGGTTTTTTGTTTTGTTTTGTTTTAATTGCTTTTAAGGAGTTTGTAAACTCCTCGAGGGCAGGGAGTCCTCTTCCTGGTTTTTGCCATAGCACTGAGAAACTCCTCCAATCTGTCATCGTGTTGCTTGCATGACACAGCACCGTAGAATCCTCTCACTGCTCGGAATGCCTACCCAAAAGCTGTATTTAGCCTCCCACCTGTCAAATCCTGGAGTCCCCAGTTTTGAAAAGTGGTTGAAATGTGTTAAGTAGTTGTGTTGTCCTTGAAGACATTTGTAATCTATGAATGAGATGACTCTGAATTAAGGTGCACAATAAGCTCTCTTCAGTGTATGAATAAATGTAAATGAATAAAGATGCTTGTGATGAAGTTAGTGATAAGGGCAGTTATGCGAGGATTAAAGAAAAGCCAGAATCTTCTGAGTGTGTTCTCCATACAGTTTAATAAGGAAGACATCTGGCCACTGGAGAAAGAAGACTGAGAGCAGACTTCTCATCCAAAGAGGGGTCAGCTAGACTTTCTAAAGACAAAGTCAAGAATTCTTGGGCATTCTTGAGATCTTCAGTAGATGAAATCTGAACACTATCTGGGTTTCTTTAGGAAGAGCTCTTCTTAAGCACATAGCTCTAGATCTTGGTTATTTCCATGGTATTCTCCTCATTTTTTCTTGCTTACCTGATGAAGAAGATAATCTATTTATTAAGCACCTGTACCCATGTGTCCTTCATGGTGCATGAAGTCCTAGGCTTAGCGGGTGCATGGGACTATTTGGTCACTCATTCATTCATTCATTCATTCATTCATTCAACAAGTCTGTCCTGAGGGCTACTGTGTGCCAGGAATTGTGCTGGGTGCTACATAGTCTCTGTCCCATGGACCTTACATTTGGATAAGAATAGGAAATTTTTATTGTTATAATGGTTCTTGATGATGGTGATGATGATAACCATCCCAGCTATAGCACAGGCAGTTCTGGTTAGTGCATAAGTGTATTAACTATTTTCTGTATTCTTGATTCTTTATTTTCTGTATTCCTGATGCTCTGGCATGTAGAGCCTTGCTGATCCTGGAGAGACTGTTCCTCCAGAGCTAGCTAATTTCTAGATGTAGCACACCTTTTATATGCAAACCAACCAATCCAGACCCCATACCTGCCAACGCCTCCTTTATGCAGTTCTCAGTTTGAGCTACTATCCCCCTGCGATTATCGCCCCAGTCTTAGGAACCACGCAACTAGAGGCAGTCCCTCCACCCTGAGACCCCACGGAAACTATTTCATCTAGCCAATCCTAGACTTGTCTAGCTTGCTTACCCTGTCTCACCCATTCCTTCATGCAAAACTACAATAAAGCGGGCTGAGTGCAGTGGCTCACACCTGTAATCCCAGCACTTTGGGAGGCCGAGGGGGGCAGATCACAAGGTCAGGAGTTCGAGACCAGCCTAACCAACATGGTGAAACCCTGTCTCTACTAAAAAAAAAAACTAGCCAAGCATGGTGATGTGCACCTGTAATCCCAGCTACTCAGGAGGCTGAGTCAGGAGAATCACTTGAACCCAGGGGATGGAGGTTGCAGTGAGCCAAGATCGCACCACTGCACTCCAGCCTGATCAACAGCAAACAAGACTTTGTCTCAAAAACAAAAACAAAACAAAAAAAAACTACAATAAAGCTCTTGTCCATGCTTTCCCCTCACTTTCTTTGCCTTCTGACCAAGGCTGCTGCTTCCTCATGTGGCTCTGCATGGCCTGGCATGCACCTTCCTCTTGGGAACTGTGAGTAACAACATATCTTTTCAATAGCAGTCATCTTCTGATCTGTTGGCCTAATAATAATAATAATACAGATGCTTCTCAACTTACGATGTAGTTATGTCCCAATAGACCCATTGTAGGTTGAAAATATCATAAATAGAAAAAGCATTTAATGCACATAACTTACTGAACCTCATAGCCTAGCCTAGCCTACCTGAAACATGCTCAGAACACTTACATCAGCCTACAGTAGGGCAAAATTATCTAACACCGAAACTATTTTATAATAAAGTAGTGAATATCTCATGTAATTTATTGAATACTGTATTGAAAGGGAAAACCAGAATGGTTGGATGGGTACTTGAAGTACAGTTTCTACTGAAAGTGAGTCACTTTTGTACCATTGTAAAGTAAAAAAGTTAAGTCAAGCCATTGTAAGTTGAGGAGCATCGGTAATAATAACAACTACATTTTAAAACAATAGGAGCTCAAGCTCTAGAGTCAGATCTCCTGGATTCAAGCTCATCTCCACCATTTAATGGTTATGGAGCATAGCCTTAGTTTTTCATCTCTAAAATAGAAACTATAATATCTAACTCATTGGGCTGTTAGGAGGATTGAATGATATAATTCATATAAAGCACTTAACTCAAAGTAACTGCCATAGGTAAATGCTAAATAAATGTGAGATCTCTCTCTTTCTCTCTCTAGGAAACAGAATGTGAGGCCTATGCCTTTTAAAATTTATTTGTTTATTTTTGGAAACAGGGTCTTGCTCTTTCACTCAGGCTGGAGTGCAGTGGTGTGATCACAGCCCATTGCAGCCTTGACCTCCTGGCCTCAAGTGATCCTCTAATTTCAGCCTCCTAAGTAGCTGTAACTACAGATGCTCACCACCGTGCCAAGGTAATTTTTAAACATTTTAAAATTTTGCATAGAGATAAGGTCCTGCTTTGTTACCCAGGCTGGTCTCAAATGCATGGCCTCAAGTGATCCTCCTGAGTTGGCCACCCAAAGTGCTGGGATTATAGGCATGAGCCCCCACACCTAGCTTACCCAGGCCTTTTTGAAAGCTATAATCAAATGGAATTTTCTAACAGTCCTCATATTCATGATCTTATTTGGTACTTATAGCTCTTTGTAGGGTGGTGGCGGGTGGTAACTGTTTTATAGACAAGGAAATTGGCACTAAAAGAGTACTAGCTAGACAATGGAAAGGGCTGGATTGGGATGCAGCTCTCATGATAACTCATTCTTTCCACCTGGCTTTTCTACTGAGAGGCCAGATGTGGAGTGGATAAGGATTTGGCAATCAGACAGACCAGGTTTAAATGCCAGCCCTGCCACTTATTAACCTTGCACACACTGAGAAAAGTTGGAGGTCTCTGAGCTTTCATTTTCTCAACTGCTGAAAATGAAAATAATTTTTCATACGTTACTTAATTGAGGCTTTTTAAAAAAGATTTTAATCAATGTTGGTTAGAGTATGGTAAAATAAGCCCTCTCATATACTGGGAACTCTCGTTTTCTTATGAGGAATATTTGAAATACAGAAAAAGCTTTATGCACAGGATTGTTCATCACAATACTATCTAAAAAATGCAATTGGGAGAAAACAACATGTTCAATAGCAGCAAAATAGAAAAATAAATTGTAATATAGCCACATGATCAGGTAATATATAGCCATTAAAAACGACATTTACAAAGTTTATAACACACTGTGTTTATCGTTAGATCAATAAATCATGCCTTGTCTTCCTCTTTGAGGTTGTTTCATTTTAATCAAAGTTACACATGGATTGAAAAGACAAGTAGTTCAACAACACTTGTTAGAAAAAACAACAGTTCCCCAGTCGCCTGTCTCCAGACGCAATAATAATCTTTAACTCCTTCTGCTAAATATTTGGTATTTTCTTTTATGTATCCAAAATAATAAGACTTTATTGTTACTTCTTGATTTTTTTTTTGACACCCGGAAAAATGGACCAGAAAGAGAGTAGGTTTCTGCCTCTGTTCTTTTCCGGATTTTCGTCATGCAGTGAATCGATCAGTAATGCCGGAAGAATCTCTCCCACAGTATCTGTTCCTAGGGGTGGAGCACATATTCTCTCTCCACCATACAAAATGTACAAGGAAGAGACAAGCATTTTTCTGCTAAGCTTTGAAGCGTATGAAGCAGCATAGGAGAGATGTTTCCGGTCTAATATTGAGTGGAAAACGTAGCCAATGTGATTTCAATTAGGGTCACATGGCTAAAGGGCCAGGAGGAAACCAGCAACTGCTGTATTAGCAGTGATTCCTAAGGAGTAGAATTATGGGTAATCTTTTACTCCCCGCCACCACTCCATATTTCTATAATAATCATTCTGTTCTTTTATCATAGGTAAAATATTTAGTTCTAAAAAGCTGATGAAAATCCTATTTACTTTCCACAGTTGTAAGGCCACCCCTGCAAAGAGCCTACTCTGTATCAATTAGGTACCTTAGAGGTGGCAGCTTCCTTTCCTCCTTCGGCCCTGACCATCCCTGTGGCCTCTGCTCCTTGTAGAATGATGATAAGGTGAACATGTGCGGTTGGACCCAGGAGTGAATCATCAGGGTGCTATTGAACTGACATTGGTATTTGATTCTTCAGCAGTGTCACATTAGAGAACCTGCAAAGACATTAGGATCCATGATGAGGGTGGCCAGACCAGAGCTGGGCGCAGCTAACAGGAAATCTCAGCCTCTCACACCCAGGGCCACTCCCATCTACTGATGAGCCAGTTCTACCCCGACCCAGCTGGGAAAGAAAAAACGGGTCCTGGGCAGACACGGCGGCTCATGCCTGTAATCCCAGCGCTTTGGGAGGCCAAGGTGGGTGGATCACCTGAGGTCAGGAGTTCAAGACCATCCTGGCCAACATTGTGAAACCCCGTCTAGCGATGCAAAAATTAGCTGGGCGTGGTGGTGGGTGCCTGTAGTCCCAGCTACTTGGGAGGCTGAGGGAGGAGAATTGCTTGAACCTGGGAGGTGGAAGCTGCAGTGAGCCGAGATCGCGCCACTGCACTCCAGCCTGGGCGACAGTGAGACTCCGTCTCAAACAAACAAACAAAACAAACGAACAAACAAAACTGGTCCTGGCAGGAGAAATGTGGAGGCAGGTGAAGGGCTGAGGCCTGTGGGGACAGGGATGGCTGAGAGTGGGGTGCACCAGAAGGGGTATGAAAGAAGGTAATACTAAGGAAGCTAAGTCTCCCAGTTTAGGCTCCCCTAGAAGCAAACTCCGAAGCAAGGATTCAAGAGCAAGTAGTTGATTTGGCAAGTGCAGGGGCATGAGGAAGTGGAACAGGGACGGGAAAACCAATAAAGAATTTATACCTATTGGCCCAGTGTAACTTAATAGCGCCCTAGGTTACCAAGCAGTTACTCCTGTGTGCAACCGGAACATAATCGTATGGGGAAATTCTGAGAAATTACATCAAACACACACCTCACAGCCATCCCATCTTAGGGGTGCAGTTGCCAGGCTATTTGTATACCTATCCTTTTCATCGATGAGTGAAGGCTGCTCCCAGGAGATGTCAGTTCCCTGCCATTACAGCCTGGTGTGCACTTAGATAGAACAGCTTTCTGTGGTTTCTCAAACACTCCTCAAGTGAATAGAGGCAGCTCCTGGCAGTCGGAAAACTCTAGGAACACACTGAATTGGTAAGGCCCGAGGGTGGGGCCCCACCACCGACCCCTGGGTCGAGGGTATCGTATCATTTCCCAGCTGGTGGGTCAGTAAAAGTTAGTTATCTTTGTAGAGTGACCATGTAATTTATTATCAGAACTATGACACTTTCAAAAATGAAGGGGACACTATTAACAATTATGCTGAGACAACAGGTATGAATGGGGATGGTTCCAGGCACGCCGTGTGGATGGTCACTCCACCTCTCTGGATACCCTTCCTATGTAGGCCTGTAAACTTCCTCCCTCTTGCTTTTGTGTTAACAAGTTCTATAGTGATTAAAATAACTGAGGAAAAGGGCAGCCAGAGTCCTATCTGTGTGGTTGAATATATAACAAAGACTATGGAAGATGTAAGGGATTCATTCATTCATTCATTTACTCACTCATCAAACACTAAATATCTACTCTGTTCCAGGCACTGTCCTAGACTTGCAGGCGACAGGGATGCTGCCCTAGGCAGCATCTAGTCAAGCAGACGAGACAAATGTAGAATCCAATAAATTACGATATAGTACTTAACTGCAATGCAAATGTTTTCCTAAATTATATATGGAACACAATGATAGCACTAAGAAAAGGGAGAGAAAGAAAACGTGTGGTGGGGGACTGTCAGGAAAGACTGTCTGGGGAAGGTGAAATGTGTGCTTAGAAGGATTAAAAACAGTTTCTCCAAGAGTAAGAAGGGGAAGAGTTTCTAGGCAGAGGTAATGGTATGTTTATAGGTAAGGAGGAACAAAATGAATATTTAATTGAACACCTACTATGCACCAGTATTGTTCCAGACCATGGGGAATTACTGATGACAAGATTCCTATTTTCAAATAATTGTACACCAATGATCATTGAATGAATAAACAAAATGTAGCATATACATGGTATAAAATATTACTTAATATAAAAAAGAATAAAATGTTGATACATGCTACAACATGGATGAACCTTGAAAACATTATGATAAATGAAATAAGCCAGTCATAAAAGAACAATATTGTATGATTTTATTTGTATGAATTACTGAGAATAGGCAAATTCATAAAGACAGAAAGTAAAAGAGGGGTTACCAAGGGTGGAGCGAAGGGACTGGGGAGTTATTATTTAATGGGTACACAGTTTCTGTTGGGATGATGAAAATGTTCTAGAAATGGATAGTGGTGATGATTGCACAATAATGTGAATGCACTTAACGCCACTGAATTGTACATTTAAAAATGGCTAAAATGGTCAACTTCATGTCATGTATATTTTACCACAATTTTTAAAAATTCCTATTTTGGTAGAGCCTACATTTTGGAAGAGGAGACAGACAATAATAAACGAACAGATAATAGACCAAGAAAATTCTAGATTATGATGAGTACAATGAAGGAAAAAGACAGAGGGTAAGATGGAGGGACTAGGGGAGTTTATTTTGGGGCCCTCAACATGTGTTTATCAACAGCAGCTTGGTACCCCTAGAGAATTAAGGCTAAGAGAAGAATGCTGGGAGACAGGGCTAGAAAAGTAGTTGGAGGCCAGGATCCACATTACGGAGAAACTTGTATATTAAGATGCTTTGGCTTTATCCTGAGAACCAACGAAGAAAGGCAGTCATGTGGTTAGCTTTGGCCACAGTGCACAGGAAGCATTGGTGGGTGAAGCCAGATGCAGAAACACATGTGTAGGAGGTTGTTTCTGCTATTCTGCTCTGTGGAGGAAGGCCTCAACTTGGGTGGTGGCAGAGGATAAGAGAGGTGGAGAAGTATTCCCCAAGGCCTGGGAATTGGTCAAATGTGGAAATCGAGGGGCAGGAAGGAATCCAGGTTTCTGGCTTGGGAGACTGGGTGGATAGTGATACATCAGCTAAGCTAAGGATCAGAGCTGAAGGAAAAGATGGCAAGTTTGAGATTTAACATGTTGAGTTTGAAGGGTTTAGGGAAGCTGTTGATAGAGGGCTAGAGGACTCTGGAATGTAGGAATGACTGGCATCAGAAATATAGATGTAAAGCCAGTGCAGTGGCTCACACCTGCAATCCCAGGACTTTGGGAAGCCAAGGTGGGAGAATTGCTTGAGCTCAGGAGTTTAAGACCAGCCTGGGCAACATAGGAAGCCCCCATATCTATCAAAAAAAAAAAAAAAAATAGCCAAGCATGGTGGTGTGCACCTGCAGTCCCAGCTAGTTGGGAGGTTGAGGCAGGATGATTGCTTGAACCTGGGAGACAGACGTTGCAATGAACCAAGATTGTACCACTGCACTCCAGCCTGGGCAACAGAGTGAGACCCCGCTTCTTTATATATAATGGAATCACATACACTGAAGAAGGTTTAAAAATCACAAGGATGGCTGACAATTTCTCAGATGTGACTACAGTGTAAGAAGAGGCCAGAATCAGGACCCTGGGATACACCTAATGGAAAACAACGGAGATGCAGGGGAAAAGAGAAAAATGATCAGCAAGGCAGGTCAGCAGGAGGCAGAAGTAGTCAACAGGCAATCGCTGTCCTATTGAGCAGTCAGGAGGTCGTCCAAGATCTTTGCCAGTGCAGATTCCACAAGGTTTCAGCTTAAGCATGCCTTGCTCCAGAAATTCCTTCCTGGCCCATTAAAGGATAGGCTGAGCCTACTAAGTGCTTCCATGTTGCCAGAATTCCTGGTCCTGGCAGTGATCAATCTCCATTGTAATAATCGTGAGGCTAGGACTGTCTTCCCCACTAGGCTGTGGGCTCTGTGAGGACATCCCAGGCTAGTTGCTCTCACCATTGCTTCCCTGGTGCTCCACACAGTACCTGACATGCCATAGAGGCTCAGTGCTCCGGTAGACGAGTGCATACATGAAGGCATGATTTAGTTAATTATTTTGGGGGGGGTGTGTGTGGTGTGTATGTAAGGAGAATTTAGGGTATGTGTTACTGGATTTCGCAGGGACAAGTAGCAGAGCTCTGTCAGCTGACAGTTCCCCTTGTCCCAGCTTTAACTTTTCTCTCTAGCTTGGGAAATGGCAAAGCCAGCAATACGTCTGTCCCTGTGCTGCTCCGAAGATACTGCGCGTCAACCTGTGGTGTCCCTGTGGCAGCACGGGCAGCTTCATGCAGGACACGAAGGGGGCCACTAGCTTGTTCTTTGTCCTGGCCCCGCCAGGGGCTGAGCCCACGCAGCCGCAGTGCTGAGACAGAGAGAGGCTGTGACAGGAGGTTTTGGGGTGAGCTCATGCTGCCAAACCTGGAGTGGGGCCTCCAGCTCCCCTCTGGCACCGTTTGTGTCTTCCTGCCTCCTCCCAAACCACTCATCTCAGCTGGGTCATGAAGAAGAGAACAGTATAGCCATATATTTATAGTCTCTGTGAATCACTGGTGACTAATTTTTCCCATTTTGTCACCCCAAATAGTTTTCTCTTTAGGCTTCCAGTGAAGGCACACCACCAACCAATCATTTCCATGAAAATTTACATTTTTATTTTAAAAAATTCCTCTCTTAACACAGAACAGAATGTTCACAAATGCAAACGTTTAACTGAACAATGACCAGCTTTCTTTCTTTAAAAGTGACATTTTTATCTGCACCTAGTTCAGTAGTGGCAGAGAACTTTCTCCACTGAATCTCTGGACTAGGAGGACATTCCGAGGCTCTATGGTCTATCTTCTTACACTCAGGGAAGATTTAAAAATGAAAAAAAAAAAAAAAAAAAGGCCATGTGCAGTAGCTCACACCTGTAATCCTAGCACTTTGGGAGGCCAAGGTGGGCGGATCACCTGAGGTCAGGAGTTCAAGACCAGCCTGGCCAATATGGTGAAACCCTGTTTCTACTAAAAACACAAAAATTAGCCAGGCTTGCTGTTGGGTGCCTGTAATCCTAGCTACCTGGGAGGCTGAGGCAGGAGAATCACTTAAACTGGGAAGGCAGAGGCTGCAGTGAACCGAGATCGGGCCACTGCACTCCAGTCTGGGTGACACAGCAAGACTCCATCAAAAAAAAAAAAAAAAAAAAAAAAAATTCCCAGGGTGAAAAGTATCACTGCTATTTTCCTATTTTCCTCTGTGTTTGTTGGCTGGATCTCCTTAGCAAAGAAACGGTCTTTCAGTATTTTGGTTACATATCATTATGTTCCATTTAGCAAACCCAGCTTACAAAAAGGAGGCTGGGGCAGCCAGTTTCCAATGCCCCGGTGCCTGTGACAAGTTCTTATTTAATACTAATTGCTCCCTGTAAAACTTGGCCTCTTGAATTTTGTTTTTCCATGATCAGCATTCTTTACGTCTCCAACCAAAAGGCTTCATCACTCATGCATAACTCGGATAATTTATTGCAATGCCTCTGAGGAATTTCTTTCTATGGCATGTTTCTAGAAAACTCATTCAACTCCTAAATAAAACAATGGAAGGATGGATGGGATGGGACCAGGAGAAGGATCTGGAGAGAAGATGTGGGGTAAAAGGAGAAAATATCTAAGGATGGTGTTTAATCAGAAAACAAGATTTTCAGTTAGCACTTCTAAATTGCTGAGAAGCCGGGTGAGGTGGCTCATACCTGTAATCCCAGCACTTTGGGAGGCCGAAGCAGGCGGATCATGAGGTCAAGAGATTGAGACCATCCTGGCCAATACGGTGAAACTCTGTCTCTACTAAAAATACAAAAATTAGCTGGGTGAGGTAGTGGACGCCTGTAACCCCAGCTACAGCTAAGGCAAAAGAATCGCTTGATCCCAAGAGGTGGAGGTTGCAGTGAGCTGAGATCTTACCACTCCAATCTAGCCTGGGCGACAGAGTGAGACTCCATCAAAAAAAAATCAATAATAATAATTGCTGAGAAATGAATTGACAAAGCTGTTTAGTATGGAAGAGAGTGTTCGGTTTTAGAGATGGCCCATGTGTGTGTAAGGAGGCGACAGAAAGTGTGCTGAGAAGGTGCAGCCAGCTAAGTGGTAGGACCAGGCAGGAGGAGGTGGGAGAGAGAGTGGCTGGAAGGAAGCAGAGTCAGGAGGCCATTGGGCATCTGAAGCGCAGACAGGATGGGTTCTGGGAAGCCCTGGTTTCCCCTGACGTGGCTGTGGCCCAACCAAGCTCAAGGCTCACATCCTGCACCTTTCCCCAAATTACTCCAGCGAGGGCTGGCTGCCTTTCTCAACTCCCATTGCGTGAATGTGTTTGTGCAATAATTTAAGCTGGCAACCCACAGCCATTTGAGGCACGCAATGTCATTTTACCCTTGAGAGCTCAAACCTGCTACTTTGGGTTTGATTCAGTTTCTTATTCCCAGAAGCAAATGACTTTTCACCTCTGGATCTCCACCCAAAGCATGTTTGGACCATGGACCCAGGCAGGCTTCAAGGAGCCAGATTTTCCTGCCTGCCAATTGAGGTTTGCCAGTGCTGATTTTACACATTCCTATTAGTTTTTAATGAGTATTTTGTTTTAGTTATAAAATAGCAACTGCAGAGCCATAAACTTACAGATCACGTGGTTGGAAGTGCATGCTTTAATTTTCAAAGGGTCTCTATGTAGAATGAGGTTCCTAACCCTTTATTAACTCCTATCTTTGGTCAACTACTAGACAAGAATTAATTGAGTGCTTACTTTATTCAAAGCCCCAAGCTAGATACTGTATTCATCTGTTTTAACACTGCTGATAAAGACATACCCAAGACTGGATAATTTATAAAGAAAAGGGGGTTTAATGGATTCACAGTTCCATGTGGCTGGGGAGGCCTGCCAATCATAGTGGAAGGCAAAAGGCACATCTTACATGGTGGCAGGGAAGAGAGAATGAGTACCAAAGGAAAGGGGTTTCCTCTTATAAAACCATCAGATCTCATGAGACTGATTCACTACCAGGGAACAATATGGGGAAAACCGCCCCCATGATTCAATGATGTCCCACCAGTTCCCTCCCACAACATGTGGGCATTATGGGAGCTACAATCCCAGATGAGATTTGGGTGGGGACACAGGAAAACCACATCAGATGCTATAGAAAGACTGAAAAAAAATCCAACCCTCCTCTTAGGATTCGACACAGGAAAGGATTGAAGAAGTGAGTACCAACCGGTTGACTGCATCAAACCAGATGTACCCTCCCACCTGTTGCTGGTACTCTATTAATAACCTTCCTAGCCTCATTTTCCTTCACCCTGTTGCCCTCTGTTCTCCAACTATCAGAAACTGAGAAGTTTCTTTTTTTTTTTTTTTTTTTTTTTTGAGACAGAGTCTCACACTTTCACCCAGGCTGGAGTGCAGTGGCATGATCTTGGCTAACTGCAAGCTCCACCTCCCGGGTTCACGCCATTCTCCTGCCTCAGCCTCCCAAGTAGCTGGGACTACAGGCGCCTGCCACCACACCCAGCTAATTTTTTGCATTTTTAGTAGAAATAGGGTTTCACCGTGTTAACCAAGACGATCTCGATCTCCTGACCTCGTGATCTGCTCACCTCAGTCTCCCAAAATTCTGGGACTACAGACATGAGCCACCATGCCCGGCCCAGAAACAGAAGTTTCTAAAGAAAGTAGGGATGGGCCATGAAGAATAAGACCTTCAAGTCCAGGTGAGGGATTTGTGTTTTGTACTTACTATAGAGCCTTTGGATTATTTGATTTTGTGAGGTTTGTTTGTTTGTTTGTTTGTTTTTGGTTTTGGTTTTCTTTTTTTTGGACACTATCAATTCCATATTATTGTCAAAGGCATTTCAGAACCTAGGACTAGCTCTGACCCCTTGACCAGCACTTTCCAGGGTCTTTGATACTGGAAGTGTTAACAGATGTGTGATTTTTTTTCCCCAGTCAGGCAAAAAAGGGTAGTAGTCTCAAAGGAACCACATAACAAAGACACCAAATACTTGACTTTTGAGGCCCAAGGCCTCAATCCAGGTGTGAAACAGGAGTGATGGAAAAACTACCTACTGGGTACTGTGCTCACTACCTGGGTGACAGATCATTTGTACCCCTAACCTCAGCATCACACAATAAACCCATGTAACAAACCTACACACGGAGCCTGAATCTAAAATAAAACTTGAAATTATTTTGAAAAGATGTGATATATAAAATCTTTACTTAATAGTTCTCCCTGTCCCCTGCCCCACCTCAGACCAATAGCCTCTAAGCTGGAGGAGAGGAAGAGAGTTTAGGGAGTGAGATGCATCTTGGGAGGCCTGAGCCCTGTTTCCTTTTGGGTCCTGGTATGGAGGAGATGACAGAACACACCTATAAGGATGGGGTTCAGGCAGGTGAGGACCATGTCTCACTTCCCTGGGAAAGGCCTGAGTGGTGCTGAGCCTCGGAGGGTCCTCTGGCCACCACGGTGTGGCAGCTGCAGAGCGGAAGTAGAATGTGGCATGCCTAGGCAGAGAACGCCTGACCCCCACCCTCCTCCTACCCCTCCTTCTCACCCCGAACATCCAGGTGTATGTGGCTCCTCCAGGGGGTGGAGGTGAGCACAGAGAGACACCTCCAGGAAGCTGCCAGCCTGCAAAGGGGCTTTCAGCAGGAATGGGGGCATGGAGCAGAGAGGATGCTGCCGCAGGGATCATCTGCCAGGGATTGAACAAGGGCAGCCCCTGTAATGGCTTGGAAAGGGAACGTGTTTAAGGACCAGACAGGAACATGCTACATCTCAAAAAAAGAACTCGGGGCAGATTGAGCGGAGACGTAGCCTCCCTTTTCCATGGATGCTCCAGATCCCACCCTTGGCATCAACTCCAGGGAGTAAGAATGAAAATCTTAAATTTAATAGAATTAGAATACTGAAATGATTGAGAACATGACTTCAGGGACTGTTTTACTTGGAAGTAACTACACTAGTTTTTCTGCATCAGCCAAAATAAGAGCTTGAAATGAAAAATAAGACCAATTACAGAAAAATAAAGAAAATGACCTTGTACATAGAGGAGCCTCCTGACTAGGGAAATCAAACCGTTGCATTGATCAGGGGTTCGGGGGTTCTCTGCCTACACATGCCACACTCCACTTCTGCTGCCATACCACGGTGGCCAAGAGGACCCTCTTCCAGCCTGTACCCCATCCCATCAACTGAAACATGCTGAACTGTGCTCCTATTTACAGAACTGTGAGCCTTGTAAGAAAGCCAGGAACTGGCCAGGCACGGTGGCTCACACCTGTAGTCCCACCACTTTGGGAGGCCAAGGTGGGTGGATCACGAGGTCAGGAGTTTGAGACCAGCCTGGGTAACATGGTGAAACCCTGTGTCTACTAAAAATACAAAAATTAGCAGGGTGTGGTGGCATACGCCTGTAATTCCAGCTACTCGAGAGGCTGAGGCAGGAGAATTGCTTGAACCCGGGAGGCGGAGATTGCAGTGAGCCGAGATCGTACCACTGCACTCCAGTCTGGGCGACAGAGCAAGACTCCATCTCGGAGAAAGAAAAAAAAAAAAAAAAAAAGAAAGCCAGGAATTTGTAGCCTAAAAATAATAAAGCTAAAAGGGACTTTAATGATTGTTTGATCCAACCTCTTCATTTTAACAATGAAGAAACCAGGGCCTGAGAAGGAACGTGACTTGCTCAGGGTCCCAACACAACTGAATGACGGAGCTGAGAGAATCTGGTTCCTCAGGTGTTCTCACCACCAGCTGTTTTCCCACACCAGCTCCGGTCCCTCCTGGACCCCCAAGTGCACAAATCTCTCCATGGACGAAGGACTTGGTCTTGCCCCAGAGCCATCAATCACTGACAGCCCTCTCTGAGCTCAGGCATAAGCCCAGGCCTCCAGCAGGAAGGCAGCTGTCCAGTCTCCCGGGCTGGACCTGTGATCCAGAGCAGATGGCGCCGAGTACAGGGAGCAGCGGAGTGAGGGACATCACTGGGGAGCTGCCCAGCATGTAGTCTTATGGGTGACCCTCCTACAGTGTGACCTCTTGGCCCCGGAACAAAGCACTTCTCCAACACACTATGGATCATGGCTTGTGGGGGACGACATGACACATGCCAAAGATTCTTTCCAAGCCACAATTGCTTTGGAGCCATGGCAGAAAGTCTCTGTCTGCTGGGGACTAAGAGCTCCCCACAGGCCGTGCTGAAAGGAAGGAAAGTCTCAGACCTCACTGAGTTGGGACCACTGGCTGCCAGGAGACCACCCCAAACATCAGAACTCAACAGAACAAGAGGTCAAGCCTCCCTGCCCTAAAGGCAACACCAAATTAATGAGCAACTTTACAAAGCAGGCAAACACCAGTGTTGAGTTTACTCTGTCGGCCCTGTGCCAAGAGTTTTGCTTACTGTTCTCATTTAATCCTCACAATCTAGTAGGCAAGTATTATTATCTTTTTAAAAAGAGATGATATAAATAAAGTTCAGAAAGGTTAAGTGACTTGCTAAGGCTACACAGTCTTTAAGGAGAGGACCTAGGATTAGAACCCAAGTGTGTCGCACTCACTGGACACCGTGGCCTTTCAAGAGGGCTCTTTGTGTGTCTTCAGCTGCAGAGTAGCCCTTGGTCATGCTTCAGAGCCTCTGTGAGTCTTTCTCCCAGGAATCTCTCTCTTAGTTCTTTCCACCAGAATCTGGGGTGCAGAGAGGGAATAGAAACAGCCCCACCCATTCCCTTGCAACTTAGGGGTTGAGAGCCAGGACACTCAGGCACTTGCCTTCCCCTCTGCTGACCACATCTCTGAGCAGCCACTTCTTTCTTGAGAAGGCTGTTTTCTGGACAGTAACTGGAACTGGTTCTGAGGATCTCCCACATTCCCTTAGGGGTGTTTTAAGTTAGGAGCACAGCAGCCCTATATTAGGAATGACACTGAAGGCTGATCTATGAGCTCTTAAAGCAACAAATAAAACCTACAGTGGGCCAGTCTCAGTGACTCATGCCTGTAATCTCAGCACTTTGGAAGGCTGAGGCAGGAGGATCGCTTGAGCCCAGGAGGTGGAGGCTGCAGTGAGCCGTGATTGTGCCACTGAAGCCTGCCTCAAAACAACAACAGCAACAACATCCACAGTAAAGTTAATCTCACACAGGGTTCAATGACAAGCACAATCATGGAGCTATATAGAAATTAGACCTAAATGATGAATAGTCCCTGAACGCGAGTATACCATTACTCAGCCAAAATGTTAGTTTCTCTATTCTCATTTGGTAGATTCTTTAGTTATAATCTGTCATCAGGGCTGAAAGTTTTCTCGGGTCATTATGAACAGCTTTATCATCATTCTACTCCCCAACCCATATACCCACATGCACACTGATTCCCAGACATATTAAAGACGGAGGTTTGCGCTTCTGCTCACAGGGACCCTACCAACCCCTACTGTGGTCCAGGCACAAGGTTCCCAGTGTTTTCTCATATGTTTGTTGATGGTTCTAGTTTCTTCTGCACCTACTTACTCTCACGACACACTCTCTCTCTCTCACACACACACATATGTGCACATACACACGTGCATGCATGCACACATGCACATATGCACACGGGCCCAAGCATGCCTTCTTACATGAGCAGAATCCTCGAGACACGCTCTATTTCCCAGTCAAGATTCGTGTGCTGGGTGGGCCCCGGGTGCAGGAACTGGGACCCTGAGGCTGTAGAGGGTCTGTTCCCAGGGTCTTCCTCCGTTTGGGCCCTCAGCTATGTCTCCTCCTACTCCTGGCAGGGTTAAGGTGTCCCGCAGTGACTAAGAGGGGCTCAGAGGCCACCAGTCCTTGCTCAGCACTGGCGGCCTGACTCAGAGCAGTGTGTGGTCCTCGCTACATCCTGTTGTGAAGGATGCTGTTCCCTGTTTCAGAGGCTCCTGCTCTAATCCCCGGGCAGACAAAGGAAGTCAGTAAAGGGAAACAGCCGTGGGGTTTGTAGAAAAGCCCGCCCTGGCCTCCTTCCTGAGTGACGGCTTTCCTGGGCCTCTGTCAGCCCCCAGGAGCGGCGTGTGCTGTTGAGGAGCCATTCTGGTCAATACCGGAGATCAAAGGAAAGGTAATTTCAGCAGCACTAAAAATAGGCCCTGCGGTTATTTCAGAGCTGTTTTGCTAGCAGTGCAGGAGCAAATCTTGGATTTTGCTCAAACTTCCTGTCCATCCCACGGCCTCTTCCTCCGCTATGCTTACTCCTCAGTCTAGTGGTGTTCAGAGGTTTTTGACTATGGCCCACGGTCATTTTCCGTTTCTACTTTGTCCACACATAGAAGCATACACACACACTGAGAAGTGCCATCAACCATGACTGGCTGGAACAGTGTGCAATGCACTCTCTTTTCTATTCTATTCTATTTCTTTTTTTTTGGTAAACTCATTATGATCCACTAAGTGAATTCAGTGACCCACTGCTGAGTAGCACCCACAGTTTGAAAAAACATTAATCAATCTATTCTTCCTTATTTATTTTCTTTGATGCCATCACTACTCAGTTATGTGGCTTTGAGCCTTTATAGAGCCTTTGTGTTTTTCATCCAAAGAAAGAGCGTTGGTCAATAGTCCCTGTGTTAGGCTGTTTTCACATTGCTATAGAAGAATACCTGAGACTGGGTAATTTATAAAGAAAAGAGGTTTAATCAGTTCATGGTTCTGCAAGCTTTATAGGAAGCAAGGTGCTGGCCTCGGCTTGGCTTCCAGAAGCTTACAATCATGGTGGCAGGCAAAGGGGGAGTCAGCACATCACATGGCCAGAGCAAGAGCAAGAGAGAGGGAGGCACTATACACTTTTAAACAGCCCCATCTCTAGAGGACTCACTCACTCTGGTGCGAGGACAGCAGCAAGGGGATGCTGCTAAACCATTCATGAGAAACCCCGCCCCATGATCCAACCACCTTCCACCAGGCCCCACCTCCGATACTGGGGATCACAATTCACCATGAAATTTGGGCGGGGACGTAAGTACAAGCTGGATCAATCCCTTTGACTCTCAGAAGTTGTGTGGTTCTGGCTCCTTCCTTTAAAAAGAATCACCTGTAGCATTTCCCAGGCCAGCCCAATCTGGGATTGAGAACAAAGGGGAGACTGTTGCCTTCCTTCTACTGGTCTGGCTTTAACACTGTGGTAGAAAGATGAGCTTTGGAGGTGGACATATAAAACCCCAGCTCCCCACAGATGGGCTGTGTGAGTTCCTTAACTTCTCAGTACCTCGGTTTCGTTACCTGTACGGACATTGATGCTATCTCATAGGGCTGCTGTGGGGGTTAACATGACAAAGGCAGTGAAATCCTAACCACAATCTTTGGCTTGCAGCAAGCGCTTAAATTATAGTGGCCGTTGCCATTACTGTAATTATTTAAATGAAAAGAAAAGTCATTCAAAGATGTGTCCAGTTTGAAAAGTCCTGGTGGTCAAAATACCTGCCTAGTTGCCAACTCTTTCCTTCTTTTGCCTCTTCAAAAAGCCATCTTTGCCAAGTGTGACAACCTCCAGTGCCACAGAAAGGCCAGGTAGGATCCGCTGGGCCAGCCGTCTCCACCTAGCTGGCCTGTTCTAGTGGGAATTATCTAAACCTCTTTGGAACTCGCTGGTATTTTCCACCTGTACAACCTCTGGGGCAGTGAACAGCACTTATTATACAGTACCATGTAGCTTCTCCAACAGGATCCCTCTTCCTGCACCCTTTCATTCTCTCATCTTAGCTGCCAAGTCAGGAAAAATTTACCATTCCAGCTTTTCCTTCTCCTCTCTTCCTCTCCCCTGCCCTCTCCTTCCCTCTTCTCTTCCCTTGACCACTACTCTCCTCTCCTCCCACTTCCCTCCCTTTCCTGCCCCTCCCCTCTTTTCCCTTCCTCTCTCCTCCCCATTTCCTCTCCTCTCCTCTCTTCCCCCTTCTCCTCTCCCATTCATTTGGGGAGGATGTCCCCTTCCCTCTCAGACTTGCTAAACTTCTTTCCTGAAAAACTTTATCAACAGCACCTCCTTCATTTGGAGTGTTACGTTTTGCAGAGAATTTCTGCTTTGGTTTTCCTTGGTTCCCACGAGGACCCTGTGGTTTGGTAGGGTAGGTAGGATGCTAATTTTACAGATGAGAAAAATGACTTGCTCGGGGTCACTCAGCTATTAGATGCCATAGGCTCACAGCTTCTTCTGCTGGAGTCAATGATTTCCCCTGCACACCCGATCTTAGCTCACTGCAACCTCCACCTCCTGCATTCAAATGATCCTCCTGCCTCAGCCTCCTGAGTAGCTGGGACTATAGGCATGTGCCACCATACCTGGCTAATTTTTTTTCTTTTTTTTTTTTTGTATTTTTAGTAGAGATGACATTTCACCATGTTGGCTAGGCTAGTCTTGAACTCCTGACCTCAAGTGACCCACTCGCCTTGACCTCCCGAAGTGCTGGGATTACAGGTGTGAGCTGCTGCTCCCGCCCTACACCTGTTTATTTAATAAAGTCTTGAGGACAGCCCTTGACCTGAGAAAGGGCTTGTGGCAGCAATTAGACAAGGAACCAGGTAGCTGGTTCAAACTTCACTCACAGGTGTAAATTGTTTTTGTGGGCTATTACCAAAAATTACGTACAATAAGCGTAGAAAAATTGTGACTCATTCTGATCTGCATTATAATTTCTAATCATTACATTTGTTCATTAACTTATTTTTGTCTTTTTCCCTTACCAAAATATATGCTCCATCTGGGCAAGGGCTACGTTCACTTTAGTCATCATTGTGTTCCCAACATCTAGCACAGTGTCTGGCACCGTAAACATTTGCTGCTTGAAAAAAGTACTTGTTGGTTACATGACTCAACGTGCCACCTGTGGAGAGACTGGGCTGGTGACCTCTATCTCTATTTATGTGGCTTACTTAATGTATGTGTTCTTTGACCTGGATGATATGGATGCCATGTCTTATGCACACAAAGTGAATGGGAAAAGTGAAGTAATTATACTGGTAATTCGAGCAGAATGGACCACCCACTCCAACCTCAATTATCTTATTTTAAGTGGAAGTAGTTTAAAACCCAAAGAACAGGAATAATTACCTACTTTCTCCATTGCACTTTATTCTTGCAGTCCTAGCTACAGACGGATGTGGAAATGCTGCCCTAGCTACAGACGGATGTGGAAAAGCGAGACCTACAGCAGACACACAGCAGCCAGGCACACGCTGCACATGTAAACACACACACACACACGTGCACACATGCAAATATACATATGCAAGAGTGTGAAGGGTAACAGGAGTTTAAGAGAGAGCCAGAAAGCGACATTGAGGAGGCTTACTTTCCACAGGGAGAAATCGTCCATGCCTGGCTTTCTGTAGCACCCACTTTCTTTTCCCTGAGTGTGCATTGCTGGAGCCAGGGAAATTGCTCCTTGACCTTGGCAAACCTGGTTCAACTCTGAGCCGGACCATCATGGGCAGAAAGGACTGGGCTGGGAGACATAGTTCTAAAGAAGGTACATTCTTCAAATCTGGATTTAAAAAAGAACAGAAACAATTGTAGCCTAAGCCAAGAACTTTGGCTTTGTCACGTCGATAGTATTTGAAGATGTTATTTGGCCGAGCTGTGAGCTCTGCAAATGAAACAACTTGGCCGTCTCTTCTCTCCCTTCTCTCCTCTCCCTGTTAGCTTCCCATCTATCCCTGGCTCTCCACTGAAGCTTCCCTCCTGCACGGAGCCTAAAGGCACCTTGTCTTGGGAAAATCACGTGTACATTTGATACCAACTTAGTCCACAGTCTGTCTTCCTTTGTGCTGTTTGCATCTGAGGCATTTGGAATGTTTCAGTCATCCACTGGTCTCCTAAGCAAAATGGCACTGGGGTCGGGGCAGAGTGGCTTCCTGTCATTTCAAGGAAGAGGAAATGGAGGCCCAAAGAAGGAAGGAAGGAAGATAAGGAGACACCCAGTATTTCCCGAGTGTCTCCCATGTGCTAAGCAGCCACTAGCTAGTTGTTTATGTGATGATATATTTGCTGTTCAGACCGCCCTGTGAGATGGGTACAACAGGTAGAAATAGTTTCATTTTACAGATAAGAAAATGGAAGCAGAGAGTGGTTAAGTGATTTACTTAAGGCCATATGTTTAGTAAGTGGTCAGATCTTTTGGATTCCAAAGCTCATGTCCCTTCAACCATGTAAAGGGAAGTGCTTTGTTCCGGGTTGGTGAGTCACTTGAGGTACACAGCGACCTGTCTTCCGCCTTCATTTGTTCTTGCTTCTGAGCTTTTGCTGACAGTGTTCCCTCAGCCTTCTGTCAACATTCTAACCAGCTCTCAGGCCTGGTTTGTCTCTTCCTCCTTTGTGAAGCTTTCCTCAAATCCCCCAGCCAGAATCAGTTGCTTCCCTCTGTGTCCTCACAGGGTGTCTGTTGGTTAACACCTGTGCGTTTGTCAGGAGCTGACCTGTGGTATGGTGGCTAAGGGGTGTAGGTGGCACTTACCAATGTGGGGGCATTTGGTTCAGCCTGGCACCAGCTTGAGAAGGCACAGAGTGGAGATGAGGCACTGGGGGCACAGGGCAAAGGGGAATCTTCTTTACTCTGCTGTTTGCCAGGACATGCCAAACCCAGAGGCTGCAAACCCTGCCTTCCCCTGGATTTGGCTAACCTGAGGCCAGCCCACATAACACTCAGATTCCAGAAGGCTTCCTTTATCCTGCTGGGAAGTCAGTGGTGTGGAAAGCATTGGGGGTGGGGGGCATGGAGAGGGAAATAAGCTTTGAGCTCCCCTAAAGCAGGGTGTAGGTCTGCATCAGAAGTGGTTGTGGGGTGAATGAATAAGTAACTCAATGATTCAGTGTTGCTACTCTCAGGAAGCCACCATGCTTGGTCCTGGGTTGAGAGAGCCATGGGGAGAAGATCCTGTAAATGTGACTCCCTGACTCCCCCTGGTTTCAGCCCAGGCATCATTGTGTGACTCGGGCACTGGCTGGTCTTCCAGGACCTCCCTGGGCTGAGTCCAGCTTTTTGCTCACTCTGGGCTGTATCTGAGGGTGCAGGAAAGCTAAGGCCCTTGTACCCCTGCCTCCTGCCTTGCCCTAGGATGATTCCACATCCTCCTCTTTTTTGTTGCATTCTCCCTGGTGCAACTCTGTAACTTGCTACTGGGATAATATACAGAGACCAGACCAGTGAGAAGGCCTGGGTCTTAGTCCTTCTCTCAACCTGGGTGAGGCCTAACAGCCATAGCAAAGATGTGCCTAAGCCTGGAACCCATGGCTATCCTCAACTATCAGCTAGTCTAATTTGAACCTCTGTAACAAAACGCGAGTGTGTGTGATTGTGCATACGTGTGAGTGTCTGCCTGTGTGCATCTACACAGGTGATTTCTCAGGCTCGGGGTATCTAGAGACACCTGGGTGTATTTGGACAGACTTGAAGTGCTCTTCATTTTATAAATAGGGAAACAGTTTATTTCAGTTCATAGAAGTTGACATCTCCACCTGATACATGGGATATATGTGTGGCAAACCCCATGGTTGCCAAGGAAGGGGGAGGGTCCCTGCTCATCTGCTCTCCTCCCCTCCACCCATGAGCCCCTCTTCCACCATCCTGTGTTCTAGGCCCCTTCCTCTCCTCATAGCCTTTATAAGGAACAAACAAACAAAAAAAACTTGAGATGGGCCAGGTGCGGTGGCTCACACCTGTAATCATAGCGCTTTGGGAGGCCGAGGAGGGTGGATCACCTGAGGTCAGGAGCTCGAGACCATCCTGGCCAACATGGCAAAACCCTGTCTCTACTAAAAATACAAAAATTAGCCAGGCATGGTGGCTGGAACCTGTAATCCCAGCTACTCAGGAGGCTGAGGCAGGAGAATCGCTTGAAGCCAGGAGGTACAGGTTGCAGTGAGCTGAAATTCTCCCCTGCACTCCAGCCTGGGGAACAGAGCGAGACTCTGTCTCAAAAAACAAACAAACAAACAAGCAAAACCCAGATGATATCATTGAGGATGCAAAGATGCTTTCATTGTCTGGGGTCCCCATCTGTCCTTTCCTCCCCTGGGCATCTCATGGCCCCGCCTTTCCCCACAGGCCCACCCCCTACTAAACAACTCTGTGCCCTTTGTATTTTTCCCCATAAAGCCTTGCAACAACCTTGTGAGGAGGGTATTATTACCCCCACTTTACAGGTGAGAAGACTGCGGCTCAGAGAAGCTGAATGACTTGTCCACGGCTCTCAGCTGGCCCCTAGCAGGAGTAGGGTTAGACCTCAGCCTTCTTGCCTCCAAGTGTGTGCTCTGAACTGGCAGGCCGGAGGCTGCTCTGGGGAGGACGCACTGTGTCCCATGACTCTCCAGCCTCCTTGGAGCTGCTGAGCTTCCTGGCAGGAAGCCCATGGCTGCTTCTCTCTCTCTGCCCCCGTCCACACTCCAGAAGCACTCGGCTTGAGCTGATAACCACGGCAGGCGCTTGTGAGAGGGTTCTGACACCACAGGAGCTCTCTGAGGGGCCAGCCTGTGGGGAGGCAGGTGCAGAATCCACAGATCCCATCCTCCTGCACCACGGACACCAGCTTCCATACAAGTGGCCCTGGAGCCCTGACTCCCAGCTGTCAGCACCAGCGATCCTTCTCAGGAGCTAAGCCTTGGCACTTCCCAGGTCTATAAGAGGCCAGATTTCTCTTCCAGAGAAACTTCATCTGTGTCTGAGCCCAGGGCCTTGTCGCCTGGCCAGTGTCTTCATAGCTCAGATTCCTGTAACTATGAAGGGATTGGTCCTTCCAGCTACATTCCAGGAGAGAGGTGATGCCTTTTCCATTACATACCAGGCTCTTGAGTCCTTTTGGCCATTAAAGGACTAGAAGAAGTCCAAAAACTTCTGGTAGTCTCTGAACCAACTCAGGTACTTCAGGTGTCTCCTGCAGTGAAGCAGCTTTCCATCCCAGGCAAAGGTCTGGGTGAGGTCAAAACCTGGGGACAAGGGTCTGGAGCTAGACGGAAAGAAAACAAGGGAATGTCAACAGCAAATGTAGCAGGACCTGAGGAACTGCCCCCAAAGAATCCAGGGGTGTCTGCAACCTACACATATAGGGAGTAACATTTTAAACAGAGTTACTCTGTAAAGTCAGCAAACAAGGAAAGATCCCCTATGATCAGACTCACCCTTGACTCTTCCCTCAGAAGATACCTTGTTGAAGACTCTGACAAACTGGTGTTTCCGTCAGCTTGGGAACAGCTGCTGTGATTTTGGGTGCACATGCAATGGAGTGACTGTCTTACATTTAGGGACCATGTTGTGTGGAAGTGTGTATCACTAAGCACTAGACTCACGCACACACATATGGGTGCCAGGACTGACTCAGGCAGATGGCTGGCTTCTGGCTCCTGGGGCATATGCTCACTACACAGAACAGCAGGCTCAGTGGCTCGAATGACTGCACCTAAGCTGTGATCTGTGATCGCGTGATATGACTCCCCCGTGTTGACGCTCAGCATCTCCATACCTGTGTGCGCTGGGCTGGGCAAAGTAGCAGTGTTGGGACAAACAGCATAAAAGAACAGAGAGGCTGCCTCATGGACTTGAACCTGTGTACATAGGCCACCTTTGGTTTATTTTTGGAAAGTTTCTCCTTTTGAAGTGCTCCCTGTTGCTGCCTCCTTACAACATCACGTATGAGGCAGCCAGGGATGGGACCACTTTCTGGAACGAAACAATGAAGTTTCTCTAGCACAATTGTGTTTTAGAGCCTCTGCCCTCTCCTGCACTGAAAGTTATCACGTATTAAGGGAGTAATTAAGGGGTAATTAATCCCACGAACTGGAGGCAGGTGTCTTCTCTGTACTGGGGAAAGGTGGATACACATGTGGGTTTCTGATGTGGCATACCTGACAGAGCACCTGGGTGTGGGGGTGGTGGGGAGAAGGGCGGGGGGTGGTGGGGAGAAGGGTGGGGGGTGATGGGGACAAGGGCAGGGGGTGCTTTAGGTGCCCAGGCAAGAGCAGGGACAGAGGAGCTGCTTAGGTCAAAAACCCTTCTGGTTGGGAAAGTGAAGGGTAGCCCCAGTGCTAAGGAAGCTGCTCTGAAAACAGAAAAGGTAAGGAAGAGGTCACTGAATCGTGCCTAGGTTGCAATGATTTGAAAATCTTTCTCCAAATGACTGATTTTCCTTGAAAGTCCACTGAAAAACATAGGTAACTGGTGTTCTGCAAATATTTATACCAGTATTTAAAAATGCATTACTTTTTATGACAAAAGCAGTACAATGGTTCCTATGAAAAAGCCAAATATCAAAGCGAAATACAAAAATTAGTTGGCTGTGGTGGCACGCACCTGTGATCCCACCTTCTCAGGAGGCTGAGGCAGGAGAATCGCTTGAACCCGGGAGGCAGAGGTTGCAGAGAGCCGAGATCGTGCCATTGCACTCCAGCCTGGGCAACAAGAGTGAGACTTTGTCTCAAAAAAGAAAAAAGAAAAAGAAAAAAGAAAAGAAACATGGATTTGGTCTCAGCCCCTGATTTCTGGCTCCTAAAACCCTGGTAGATAGGGGTGCTAGGAGACTCTTTTGTTCAGATATTTGGTCTTTGACCCCAGTTCCTGACGCAGAGCTCCTAAGACCTCTATAATTTCCTGGGTGATAGAAATGTCCGACACAGAGCTCCTAAATCCCTTGGAATTTCCTGGGTGATAAGAGCATATTATGTTCTAATGAGGTGGCTCCTAGTGGGTTCCTGGATAGGCTCAGGATGGAGACTGGTTGCCAGGGAAACCACCCATGTGGTTAGAGCGTTGAGACTTTCAGCCCCATCCTCTAACCTCGACAAGGGGACAGGGGCTGAAGGTTGAGCAGATCACCAATGGCCAATGGTTTAATCAATCATGCCTACGTAATGAAGTCTCCATAAACACCAAAAATGGCTCAGCTTGGAGAGCTTTTAGATAGCTGGACGGGTCCCTGGAGGGTGCCGCACTGGGGAGGGTGTGGAAGCTCCGTGCTCCTTCCTACATGCACGTGCATCTCTTCCCCCAGGCCGTCATCTGCATCTTTTGTAACAATCCTTTATAATAAACTGGTAAACATAAATAAAGTGTTTCCCTGAAATTCTGTGAGCTGCTGTAGCAAATTAATTGAACCCAAGGAGAGGGCCATGGGAACCCCAATTTATAGCCCGTTGGTCAAAAGTACAGGTCACAACCGGGACTTACACTTGGCATCTGAATTTGAGGGCAGTCTTGTGGGGCTGAGCTTTGAGATCTGACACTGTCTCCAGGTCTGCTGGAGAATCGCTTGCTTGGTGTGTGGGAAAACAGCCCTTGTTCATCTGGTGTCAGAAGTGTTGTGCTGAGTGTTGCGTGAGAGTAGGAAATACACTGGTCTTTCCTATCACACAGAGGTCCTTTCCCAGGACTCCTGTGGGCAGGCAACACCCGCAGGGCACCCACCACCTGCCCTGTCCTTACAGTTCAGCAATAGTCAGATTCTCAAGCCCATCCTTTCTCGCACTGTCCTCTACTGCTGTGTAGCAGAAAGAGGGCTGGATTTGGGGTGGGGGAAGGGTAGGGAGAAGATTGATGTTTCTTGCCCACTTAATGCCATCCAAAGAGTTTACGTACATTTAAGTCTTTCATTGTGAGGTTAAATGACGTGCCCAAGTTTACACAGCTAGGAACTGGGAGAGGTGTTTCTGAAACCTGTTCTGGCTGGTGGACAACTAGAAGACCTTGGTGTTCCAGTAACTCACCCTTGGAAAAACGGCTTCAGCTCTCTGAGCTCAATGTTTCTATAAAGTGAGAAAGCTGGTTCTCAACCTTGGCTGTGCTTTAGAATCACCAGAGAAGCTTCAACACACTGACACCTGGCTCCACCTGGGGCTTCAGACGTTACCAGTCCAGGATGAAGTCAGCCTCACCTTCTCTGGCTCTGTGCTGTGCAGTGGGTTCAAGGGGCCCAAACATGGTCAGGCCAGAGTAGGACTGTCCCTTCCAGGAGTATGGATGTTGCGAGTCCCCACTTTCTTTACTCTCTCTAGATCTGGTTACCCAGACTAAAAAGTTCCCTTGCCCAAGAGGGTGTCAAGGTCCAAAATCTGTGGGGTCACATCTCGGATGCCTCACTTGGTGATTACAGGCAGATGGCTTAACCTCTCTGTGCTCCTCTGTTTCCTAACCTATCAAATGAGGATAAAAATAATGCTTGTTTCACAGGACTGTTGGGAGAATGAAATGAGACAACATGAGTAAAGGGCCTAGCGCAGCGGCTGGCGTTCGGTGAGGCCCTTTCTCCATCTCCTTCCCTACTTCCTCGAAAGGAGCGCCCTCCACCATGGCGGCCCAATGGAACGATCTGCATTCACTCTGTGTCTGTGAGGCCTGAGTTCAAAGGATCACGTGGAAGAGTCCTTGATGTCCAAATAAAGGGAAAATAGAGGACAGTCCAGAAGGGAGACAGGTAGAAGCACCAGAAGAGATGAACCCATTTTGGGGGCTGATGAGGGAGCTGCCTCCATGACCCTAACTCTAACCCCAACCCTAACGCTTCTCTCATTCTCACAGGATCTCTCACTGAGATGCCCAGATGCAGAGCTGGCTTCTCAACAAGGAACTGGGCTTGCTCTACCCAACTGCTCAACCATTAGTAGAAGTTGGAGGAGCTCACTGTCTGAGACCCAGAGAAGTCCCTTAACATGAGAGCCCCAGCCAGGTGGTAGCACTGACTCCGTCCCTGTCCCCTTTCGGATGGTCCAGAAAAACTCTCATAACACCTCACTGTCTGTTTTTTCTCCCAAGGGCTGGGTTGTGACTCATTGTGTCATTATGTCAGGTCATTATGTTTTGTGACCTGGTGGTTGAGCTTTCCAAGACTCAGCCAGGGAGAGGCCAGGCCCATTTCTTAGGACCCAACCTTCGCACTATCTCTGGGCCTAGCTCTGTCTGCTGTGGCTGCGAGGCTGGAAGGACCTTCATCTTCAGGGAGGGAGGAACCCTGAGCACTGTAACCCGATGCATCTGGGGTCCCTTCTTTGCCTCGCCACTGGTTAGCTTTTTGATCTCAGGCCAGTGGCTTTGCCTCTGGAGAAGAGCTTAGCACAAGTTATCTTGTTTGCCTCTATCTACCTTTTGTCAGGCTTGATCATGGGGCACGGTTACTTCCTCACAGCTGGAAATGAAGCTGAGGAGATGAAGGATGCAAAGTTCTGGGCCTCCCAGGTCAGTATCTTGGAAAGAGCACTGCACACAGGGCCTCATGTGCTGTCCTGGCAAAGCTGCCTACTGACTGCCACCTTGGACAAATCAATAACTTCTCTGGACCTCATTTACACAGCTGTGCTAGAAGGCAGTTGGTTTAAATCAGTCATTCTCAAAAGTGAATTATTTAGTACACTAGTTTTGCAAGCTGCTTCTCAAAAAAAAAAAAAAAAGAAGAAGTCTCGAAGGTCAAATAAGTGAGGAATCCTATAAACTCCACCCCCAATTAGCACATGATACATATACACACACACACACACACATATATATATGTCAGCTTATTAATAGTTCTGAGAAATCCAGTAACAAAGAAGCCAGTCTGGCTTTGTTTAAGTCACTTTTTCCTGAACTCATTTGGCCATGAACCTTTTTTCCCTTTTAATTCCTATTAACATCCTGGCGTACTAGCAACGGAAGAAAAACAGGTGAGAAATGATGCTCTAATTTGGAGCTGGGTCTCTCAAACTTGAAAATGCATGCAAAACACCAGGGGATCTTGGTGAAATGCAGATTCTAATTCGGCAGGTCTGGGATGGGGCCTGAGAGTCTAGATGTCTAACAAGCTCCCAGGTGATGCCCGTGATGCCAGTCTAGGGACCACGCATCAAATTACAAAGGACTGATTCTAAAGGCTTGCTTTGGCTTCAGTATTGGAAGTAGTATAGAAACGGTGGCTCAGGGACTCTGAAATCTAAAGGACCTGGGTCCGGGCCCTGACTCCACCACTTACCAGCAGTATGACCTTGGACAAGTCATTTTACCTCCCTGACGTTCGTTTTCTTATCTGTAAAGTTTAGATATTGATCATGTCTGCTCCATGGGATTGTTTGAGAATTAAATAAGACTATGCAAATAAAACACAATGCAAGACCTAGCCCATGATAGGAGTAAAATATATGCTGGTCATCACTGATGATGAGACACAGTTCAAGCCTCTCCTATCTGTAGGCTGACACCTACAGATGACACCTCTTTCCCTGCTCCCACTGTTACTTGCATCACTGACTGCTGCTCCCAACCCTCCTTCCTCCCCAGTCCCAAGGCCCTGTTGTCTCTGTGTGTGTGACTCTACATGATCTCTCTTCTCTAGCACATTCTGGTAACCTCTCTTGCTTTCAGGGCATCAGAGGAGCTGAGGGATCATGGCTTCTCCTCTGATGATTACAGACAAACTGTACTAGCAGCCCACTAGTAATAGTACAACCCACTCAGGCAGAAGCTGGGCTAACATAGGTCTTCCTAACCCTGTTCAAACGGGGTCCTCATTGACGGGTGAAGCGAAGCATCGGGGTTAGCACGAGCCCATCACACTATCCTGGGTACAGGCCCTACTGACTGTCATAGACTTTGTTGTATGTCACATGCAGCTACTTGAGAGTATAACTCTCACTATATTCACCTTTGTGTTCCTCAGTAGTGTGTCTGCAATGGAATTGTGTTAACATGTTCACCTGGTAAAAAGAAATCCTTTATGAGCTAGCAAGAACTGTATTTGGGCTCAGTTAAACCCTCTGCTTAATTGCAATTAAGCTTAAACAATGGATTAGGACCATATCACTCTGGCTGCCCTTGATCTTGGAAAAGGAAGGGAGAGGGAAGGAGGATCTCCATTTATTGATCACCTCTAGGTGTTTTACTTTTGATACATATCATCTAAGCCTCTCAGCAACCCCACGTGACAGGTATTCATATTCTTATTTATCAAATTCAGAGAGACTAAGGAATTTCCCTAAATACACACAGTGAGTAAGCAGCAGAACTGGGATTAGCATTTAGGATAATTTGACTTTATTATCACTATAGGCTTTCTCTCTTCCCAGTTATGATGGCAGAAGATGGCTGCTATCGACTTCCACGTTTTACATGTTATTGGAACACCTGGAAAGAAAATAAATCTTCTCTCAACTTCACCCTGGTCTTGGGTCAAGTTCTACATCAGGACCAATTAATGTGTTCATAGAGACCGTGTCACATTGTGCAAGCATGGCAGCCTCTGATTGGACCATATGGATGGGAGGCAGGATGAAGGAGAGTGGGTTAATCAACGCCTAGATCAGGGTGCTGGGCAGGTCCCCAGTGACTTCCAGTCTATGGCATACCCCTTATTAGGGGGTGGCAATTGGTAAAGGAGATATTAACAGGCAGATGGGGATGAAAACTCCATCTTGATCAGATCCGGGTGCCATGCTGGCTGCCCTGTGGCCCTGGTACATGTTGTCACCACCAGCTCCCCCACTGCAGTAGCCTTTGTTTTCTTTGGCAGCCTCCTCCTTGGAGGGCTGAGGATGGAAATCAATCACATCCTCACCCCTTACCTCTCATCTCTCCGTCTGGTTGCAGAGGCTGGTGTGTGGGGGGCATGGTGGCAGATTCCACAGCTGCACATATCTGGGAACTTCTGCACCCCTGAGTCCCTGCCACACCATATTACATGCCCTTCCATTTGTCCAGCATGGAAGGGGGTAGTAGAGAGATGATGAGCCTATGCAAGAGACCATTAAAACCAAGACTTTCCAGAATTTCCATGGAGTTGCGGGGTAAAACGAGGTGAAGTGCAAGTTGTTAACCATTCCTCCAGACTCCCAAAAATGACTTTAGAGAGCCTCCCTGACCCTCCTCGCCAACAAGCCATCCAGAAATGCAAACACCATTTAAAGCTGACAGCTCCAGCTTGATCATTGTCCTCTACACCATGCAAATGTGAGCACACTTAATTAATAACCTGGGATGCCCTATCTCCTCCACACTGGGAGGGCTCAGTGCCTTTCTCTTGGTCACCACTGCTAGCTGATTTTTAATTATCTTTGGGGACTGTCGCCTTTTGAAATGCCGCAAAGGAAATGCTCACCCCAGCTGGGCCAGGGCCAGGCCTGTTGGAGAACAATGTCCATCCCAGAGTCCATTGTGCTGATCTCTCGGCTGGAACGACAGCCCTCAGACGGGAGAGGAGCGCTTCCCTGCAAACCGAGAGAGGGCTTGGTGCCTTTTCAGCATTCTGTGTCTATGGAGCTGACATGACTTAAAATACTGACCTCTTTTTAAACTTTTAAAACTTTGTTTCTGAAAATACTGCCTTGAACAAGGCAACCGGGGTCTTTTATTATGTTTTAATCCAACAATTATGATGATTTCCCCTCTAATTGTAGCAGCTGGTGTTTATTGAGCATCTATTCTGTGCCAGGCACTGTGTTTACAACAATTTTATTTTAATTTTCTTAAAGACGAGTGTGAGGCTGAGCATAGTGGCACATGCCTGTAATCCCAGCACTTTGGGAGGTCGAGGCGGGTGGACCACTTGAGCTCAGGAGTTCTAGACTAGCCTGGGCAACATGGCGAAACCCCATCTCTACAAAAAAATACAAAAATTAGCTGGGCGTGGTGGCACACCCCTCTAGTCCCAGCTACTTTGAAGGCAGAGGTGGGAAAACTGCCTGAGCCCAGGAGGTCAAGGCTGCAGTGAGCCGAGATTACTCCATCGCACTCTAGCCTGGGTGACAGAGCGAGACCCTGTGTCAAAAAAACAAAACAAAACAAAACAAAACCACCAAAAAAAAACCCCAATGTGATACTATAGGCACTGTGTTTTACATGCATTGCCTCATTCACACCTTGCAACTGTGTTTACTGCCCCCCTTTTACAGAGGAGGGGACTGAGGCTCAAACATTTATATCCCCCTCCCCTACCTGAGGTCTAAGTGGCAAGTAGAGAGTGCTGGGATTTGAGCTCAGGGAGTCTGATTTCAGAGCCTACCTTTTAGCCATGACCTTCCTCTTCCCTCCTCAGAATAGAGTATATATTCCATTCTGCCCAAGAACAGGTCCTGGCAAAGCACCCACAAACCCCAAGCCTTGGTTTTTAACTTTTATTTAATTTTTTTATAAGACAGCATCTCACTATGTTGCCTAGATTAGTCTTGAACTCCTGAGCTTAAGCAATCCGCCCGCTTTGGCCTCCCAAAGTGCTGGGGTTACAGGTGCGAGCCACTGTGCCCAGTCCGATTTATATCTTTTACTCACTCCATCCCAGCAATCTGTGCTTACCTGCTTCTGAAAAATAGAAGGACTGTGTATGGTCAAGGTGCCATGTTCTTGCCACCACAGTGAGTGTTGAGAGCCAGGGCCTTGGTGGACGAAGACACAAAGTCTGCTTCCAGGAATGGACGGTGAAGCTCCTGGGTTTGCCGGTTCTTGCAGGTTCTCCAGCGAGCTCCACTGGACGTTTCAGGAAAGATGTGGCTCATTCTCTCCTCAACTGGGATGTTGCAAGGAGAGGAGTGAGAAACGGGGCAGGACAGCAGCAAGGCATTCCAGAAGGCTTTCCTGCTTCCTGCTGCTAATGGTTTTTCCATTGCTGTGACTTTGAGCCTGCAATCCTTCCCCTTTACTTGGCTCTAGAACTTTCCTCTCTAGCGTTTTTTAAGTCACAAAGCCAACAAGCCCGAATTTTAAAGTAACCCCAGACCAAACATGGTGGGTTGAACTGTGTCCCTCCGAAAGACACGTCCAGGTCCTAACTCCATGTACCTATGAATGTGACTTTATTTGGAAATAGGGTCTTTGCAGGTGTAATTAAGGATTAACATTATTCTGAAGAGAAGACCCTAAGGATCTCTCAGGTGGGGCCTAAATCTAACGACTGATGTCTTTATTTTAAAAAAAAAACAAGTGAGAGGAAGACTTGAGACACACAGGGGAAAGCCGTGTGAAGATAAAGACAGAAATGGAGTTAGGCCACCACAGCCAGGGAATGCCAGAAGCCACAGAAGCTGAAACAGGTGGGGAAGGATTCTCCTCTAGAGCCTTTGGAGACAGCATGACCCTGCTGTCACCCTTTGTTTTGGACTTCTAGTCTCTAGAATGGTGAGAGAATAAATTTCCATTGTCTTAAGCCAACTCAGTTGGTAGCAATTTGTTAAGGCAGTCCTAGGACACTAACACACTAAGGCAAGACGTTGTCATCAGCCAGGTCGCTAGGAGCCACTGAAGAGCAGAACCTGCCTTTCATGACATCAACGTGCCCGTGGGGATTTGAGGCTGGCCAAGGTGCCAACCTTAGCCCACACTCACGCCTGGGCTTTTACACTTGTCTGGCTTCTGCACCTTTGGGGACAGGTACTGTGTGGAATGGCTGGAAACTGTTGCTTATACCAGCCGACCACAGTCAGAACTGTTCTGGGAAATGACGGCCCATTTGGTAATGGAAAGCAATGCTCTCCTGCCCACTCTCTCCCAACCTCCAACCAGGCACAGCCTGAGCCTCACTTGCTGACTCAGGCAGATGCCCTAAGCTCTCTGTGCCTGTTTCCTAACCTATAAAATGAGGATAAAAATAACGCTTCACAGCACTGTTGGGAGAATGAAATGAGACTGGATGTACAAAGGACCAAACACAGTGCCTGGCACTCAGTAGGACCCTTTCTCCACTGCCTGTCCTACGTCCTCTAAGGGAGCTTCTTCCAGTATGGTGCCTTAATGGATCCATTTCCATTCATTCTGTATCTGTGAGGATTCAAAGAATTACACTGAGGAGTCCTTGATGGGAGAGGGTTGGAGCAAAGGCAGGTTGAATTGCTCCATATAAAAGACTAACAGAAACTTCCAAGAGTCCTTGGAAGTCAAAAGGAAAGACGTATGATGGTGTTTCCTCTTGAGAGATGGCAGAGTCTGGAAGAGGGGAGAAGAGGAGACAGTTTCTGTGGACAGCGTGGCAGTGGGTGGAACCAGGAGCACTAGAATGGCTGGCAGAGAAGGTCCCTGAGGAGGATTGGCCAAGGAAGCGCAGGGCAGTGGTGTGAACTGTGCCCTCTCCTGTACTTCACGGTCATCGGTCATCGGTCATCCCCTGCTCCTACCAAAGGGTACATGTTGGTTCCGTCAGCTGTCTCGGGTCAGTGCTTCTTTAGGGAGTGTGGGGAGAGGGACACATCATGTGTGGGATGAGGCCGCATGAAAAGCAGGCGACATCTGCAGGGGACACACCTATGAGGGTATCTCTCACAGTTCTCCCAGTCTAAACAAGAAAAGAGATTGGGAGACATGTAGCTCTGCAAAATTACCGGGGGTTGGAGCAGGAGGATGAAAAAGTCTTGAAATTCTGACTGCAAGTGGGAAGACAGCACCAGGCAGTTGACCTGGCCGCTAAAGGAAAAGGTGAGCTCAGCGGCTTGAGGACTTGGGGACAGCCAGGAGGCAGCTCTTGGGGGCCTGTTTGACTTAGCTCCTGATTCCCTGCCATGCTAGCGTGGTGCATTGCATTCAACAGATTCTCAATAAATCCCTAAAAATAAATGATGTCTCGCAGGGGCCATAGAGAGCCAAAATAGTATGTAATATTCTGCATAGGAGGAGCCCATGCTGCAAACCAAAGTCAAACTATGCACAGGGAGCTTCGAGGGATCTCCCTTTTCGGTCCCTGCTGGCTCAGTGGACTTTACCTCTTTCCTTCTTCCCTAGGCCTTTCCTCTTGAGTAAATTCTCCCCAGTGCCTGAGAGCAGTTTATAAACTTTTTCCCGGATGACTGCTCTCTATAATCTATAATTCTCATCAATTATATATGAAAATATACACCTATATCTAAGGACATATAAGATATATATATATATAATTATATATTTTTTATATATGATTATATAGTGATATATTTTATCTTTCCTCTGTTCCTTTAAAGCAAATCGCCCCCACTCCCACTGCCTTTTTTTTTTTTTTTTTTGAGACAGGGTCTCGCTCTGTTGACCAGGCTGGAATGCAGTGGTGCGATCAAGCCTCACTGCAGCCTCTGCCTCCCCGGCTCAAGTGATCTTCCCACCTCACCCTGCCAAGTAGCTGGGACTCAAGGCACGCATCATCACGTCGGGCTAATTTTTGTATTTTTTGTAGAGATGGGGTTTTGCCATGTTGCCCAGACTGGTCTTGAATCCCTGACCTCAGGTGATCTACCTGCCTCGGCCTCCCAAAGTGTTGGCATCACAGGCGTGAGCCACCACGCCCCACCTACATTTTCTGCATGAGGATAAGGAAGCTCTGAGAGGTTAAATGACTTGCCTGAGTCACTCAGCTAATGAATGGTGGAGTCCAGCACTTAGCTCAGGCCAGGCGGCATCACCGCTCACTGTAAGCTATTCTCACGTGGCGAGGCGCAGGGTCTTTCGGCCTCATCACTGATGTGGGACTTGAACATGGCTCTTCCTTTTCCTGCATCCTCCATGTGCCCTCCTGGTAAACCAGACACCCACGGCCTCAGTCGCTCTTCATCAGCCTGACTTGGGCTTCCAGAGCCTACCCAGGCCACGTGGGGCTGGTTTGGCAAAAACGGGGCTCTAGAATTTGCTTTAGCTGTTTTCTTTTCCACTTCATTGTTTCCGTGGGATGTCTGCCTTCCCAAAATAACACCGGGGCATTCCAGGTAAACTCAACATCCGACGAAAATCCCCGTTCAGCGGCAAGTCCGAGGGGCCCTGGCTTTTGCTATTGTTTTCCTCCCTTCCTCTGATCCCTCTGGCTTGGGAGGGGTAGGCGTCTGGGACAGGTTCCCGGTGGAGCCTGGATGGAGGGGGAAGCCGGAGGAGGAGAGGCGGAGCTTGGCCAGCTCCAGCCAGCCAGCTGATACTCCCGCTCTCTGCGCTAGCGCTGGAGGTAGCCCTGAGCTTGCCCTTCTCACTTTTCTGGGGAATGTTCTGAGGCCTGGCAGAAAAGAACTGGGCAGGATTTTGTGCCTTACTTCACTTGTATCAGAGAAAGAAAATAAAACCAAGGTGGCCCCTAATTCTGCTCTGATTTCTGGAGGCAGCATGGATGGTATCATGGAGAAGCATTGGCTTTGGATTAAGCCAGATCTGGGCTGAATCCTGGCTCTGGTGCTTACCAGCTGTAAGCCATAGAAGCTGTAAGACCATAAACAGCTTATGTGTTCCTCTGAGCCTCCATTTCCTCATCAGTAAAATGGGGGTGATAGTGTCCCTATTAAAGCAATAAAGACGGATGAATGCAATGCCCCAAATAGGACCTGCCCCATAATAGGGTCTCAACCCATACAGAATAGTTTTCTCTCTACTTCTTAGGATATGGGAGGGGGGAGTTGCTTACTTCTTCATTGCTTTTTTTTTTTTTTTTTTTATAGACAGAGTCTTGCTCTGTTGCCCAGGCTGGAGTGCAGTGGCGCGATCTTGGCTCCCTGCAACCTCCGCTTCCCCGGGGGTTCAAGCGATTTTCATGCTTCAGCTTCCTGAGTAGCTGGGATTACAGGTATGCACCGTCACTTCCAGCTAATTTTTTTTGTAATTTTAGCAGAGACATGGTTTCACCATGTTGGCCAGGCTGGTCTTGAACTCCTGACCTCAGATGATCCACCTGCCTCAGCCTCCCAAAGTTCTAGGATCACAGACAGGAGCCATCGCACCTGGCCTTCATTGCTTTTTGATGTCATTATTACCCAAGTGCTGAGAAGGTGCTGTTTAGAGGCCAACTTGGAGAAGTGGAAAAAACAGAGTGTTACCAGACAGGCAGGGCCCATGGCCACCAGCCTTGCTTGTTTATGTATGTACCCCTAACAGAATTTTGTAAAGCTAGCCCCTCTGTACCCCCAGCACATTTAAAAAATGAAGTTCAAAAGTTAAGTAGCTGCAAAAACTGTGGTTTCTGGCTTATTGTAAATATTGATATTTAAAACCTACTGTGACTTCACACTTTAAAACGTATCCAGTGGAACGTAACATGGACGATTTGATATCCCCTCTCATCCATTTTAAAATGTATGAAAAAGCTGGTTGGCATTCAGGAATTTTACATCTTTCTTTTTATCTCCTGGAACTCGTATTACTATTTCTACTTCCTTCACAGATTTTTATCCTGACATATTATTTTCTTATGCTTCAGAGTATTTTATAGATCACATTTATATACATGGAAAAAGTCATTTTTAGTATTTTATACTTTTTTCTTTTTTCTTTTTTTTTTTTTTGCTCTCCTAGGACTCTCCCCCAAGAGTAGGGGGAGCGAAGAACAAAGTAATTAAGTGAAAATTGTTATTTTATTTTATTTATATATATTTTTTTGAGATGGAGTCTCATTCTGTCGCCCAGGCTGGAGTGCAGTGGCGCGATCTCAGCTCACTGCAAGCTCTGCCTCCTGGGTTTACGCTGTTCTCCTGCCTCAGCCTCCCGAGTAGCTGGGACTACAGGCGCCCGCCACCACGCCCGACTAATTTTTTGTATTTTTAGTAGAGACGGGGTTTCACCATGTTAACCAGGATGGTCTCGATCTCCTGACCTCATGATCTGCCCGCCTCAGCCTCCCAAAGTGCTGGCATTACACGCGTGAGCCACAGTACCTGGCCGAAAATTGTTATTATTCTCACCACCAGTACAAGGGTGCAGCAGGCCCTGTGAGCTATGGAATTATTCATGGAGTCATTCCCCACGTTGGGTCCCCTTTCTTTTGTAAAATGGAAAAAGCTTTAGTGTGTTAATTAATTCTTATTCTCAGGTAACTCCATTTTAGGGAAGAAGGCCTATACAAGTTGCGGATCTGGAAATTGGTTTCCTGATTATTATTTTTGCCTAATTACCCTCTGGAATTGGATACATATCCCAGTTAGAGGACACTGAGTTCCCATTTGAAACCCAACTTTATTACTTAATACGGTCAGGTAACCTGAGGCAAGTTTCCAAACCTGTGGGTTTCCACAGAGGATTGCTACTAGAATAAAATGAGGTTATAGATATTATGCTATAAAGTTTAAGTTCCCAATAAATGGTGAATTCTCAGGGGACACATTTTTCAATATTTAGTATTTATGAAATTAGGGTGTGTATTATTATCAGTGTGTACATTTGATGTGGTAGGATTTTCCCCCCAAATCTGTTATTGAATTGTAATTGATAGCCACTTAGAATTAAAGATACAGGGTAGTTTGCATCCTTCCAGCCTGTCCTCAGTCTGCCTTCTTTTGGGTTTCCAGGCTGCACCTAATAACTCTGACCTGGGCTCATGGCCTTGGGGGCTGAAGTCTACAGCAAAGAGCCGGCGATACCTCTTGAATCCTTTTCCCAGATTGTACCAGTGGCTCAGAGCTCATCAGCTTGTAAGTATCACTGAACAGTTTTCTCTAGATCCACTCCCCTAACTGCAAGCTCATTGAATTGCATCTAACGTTTGCTTTTCCCTCCACAGCTTTGTGAAAGTTTCCTGTAGTTTTCTTTGATCTATATGACAGTTCATTGTCCAGAAGAGCTATGTCGTCCTTGGATTTGATGGCTTCACTGTGTACTCCTTCTTTTCATTTGAAAGGAAAAAAGAAGCCAACAGAAAAGAGATCTGAGTGCTGATCCCCGTGAGAAAGGACAAAGTTACCTGCAAAGAAGCCGTTATGCTGCCTTTGTTCCTGGACTCTACGGAGATCCGTATCCAGTGTGAAACATCTCTCTGATCACGTATTAGGGACTCAGCAAAATGTCGGTGAATGCATGAAATGAATCAATCCCATGGAAATTTAGTTTTAAACGATGCTTTATTGCGAAAGATTTCAAACATTGGGAAGTAAATAAACGGTGAAGTGAGTGTCCATGCAGCCATCACTGGTTTCAATAATGGTCGGTTTATGACTCATTTTGTTGCATTTACACTTCCCTTCTCCTACCAAGGTCATTTTGAAGCCGCTCCCTCACATCATATAGTTTTATCCGTAAGTGTCTCAGCATGCATTTCTAAAACATAAGGTTCTTTTTAAAAACCTTAAACACAATACCTTATGACACCTTAAAAGTTTAACAATTCCTCAGTAAATGCACACAGTGCTCAAATTTTCCCAACTTTCTCTTTATTGTTTTATGATGTGGGAATTCACTTTAAAATATTGGTTTTGGTGGAGAGACCTGTCAAAGACTTTTCAACTATTTTCATAAGTGTTTCTCAGGTTTTAGTGTGCAAAGCATTCACCTGCGGAGCTTATTAAAGTGAAGATTCCTAAACTCCACCCAGGCACAGAAAGAGCCCCAGAAGTTGCCATTCATAACAAGCATCTCCAAGGAATGTGATGTGTGTACGCTATGTAATCCAACTCTGAGAGAAACCCCACCCAGGCCTAGAAAAAGCCCCAAAAGTTCCCGTTCCTAACCAGCATCTCCAGTGAATGTGATGTATGCGGTGTAACCATACTCTGAGAAATCCCAATCCACATCTATGAAAACTCCCGTCCTTTTCCTTTCCTTGTCTTGGTTTAACTCCTTGACCCACACCTCTTGCTGGGCTCCAACAGGTACTATGATCCAGTTACACTGAATTTATTTTGGTTCTTTGACTGTACCGTGCTCTCTCCATCTGGCCTTCGTCCAGGCTTTCGCCTCTGTCTCGAACATATCCAGGCTCCATTGTAGCCCCTCACCTCCCCTTCACTTAATTGACCCCTGTTCATCTTTTGGGTCCTGATATGGTTTGGCTCTGTGTCCCCATCCAAACCTCATCTTGAATTGTAGCTCCCATAATGCCCACATGTTGTGGGAGGGACCTGGTGGGAGATCATTGAATCACGGGGGCAGTTTTCCCCATACTGTTCTCTGCGGTAGTGAATAAGTCTCACAAGAACTGATGTCTTTGGTGAGGGGTTTCCCCTTTTGTTTGGCTTTCATTTGCTCTTGCCTGTTGTCATGTAAAACATGCGTTTTGCCTTCCACCATGATTGTGAAGCCTCCCCAGTCACATGGAAGTGTGAGTCCATTAAACCTCTTTTTCTTTATGAATTACCTAGTCTCGGGTATGTCTTTAACAGCAGCATGAAAACGGACTAATACAGGTCCTTGTTCAGCATCCCTTCCTCCCTGCTGCCTTCCCTAAACTTCAATTCCAGGTCAGGTGTCCCTCCTACCTGCTCTCCCAGTGCCTCACGTTTCCTGTCATAACAGCCATCAAACTCCTTTGCCACCACATCAGAAGCACTGGTCATGCTCTCCCAGCAGACTGTCAGTTCCCTAAGAGTGGAGCCCTCATCTGTCTGTTTACTCCTACAGTCCCAGCAGCCGGTGCCTGCCCTGCACACAGCCAGGATTCTGCGAGTCACCACTGAAAATGACACTGAGTTCTGTTGGAAGTTCATTTTAACCATATGAACTAGGGAAAATTTTGCTAGCAGAAAATATCCATATTTTATTTGTGTACAGCCTAAAAATCTCAAGCATTAGCATGTATATGCAAAATACCGTCAAACTGGGCTAGGTGTGGTGCTCACACCTGTAATCCTAGCACTTTGGAAAGCTGAGGTGGGAGGATCACTTGAGTCCAGGAGTTCAAGACCATCGTGGGCAGCACGGCAAAACCCTATCTATGCAAAAAAAAAAAATACCAAAAAAAAAAAAAATTAACTGGGTGTAGTGACATGTGCCTATGCTCCCAGCTACTAGGGAGGCTGAGGCAGGAGAATCACTTGAGCCTGGGAAGTGGAGGCTGCAGTAATCTGAGATCATGTCACTGAACTCCAGTTGGGGGACACAGTAGAGGGAGATCCTGTCGCCTGTCTCAAAAAAAAAAAAAAAAAAAAAAAGAAAGAGAAGAAAAAGTGCAATCAGACTTGTTATAAACACCTATTTCCAGCATGTTTCCTATAACATATGTTTGCTATGTGTTGTCTTTTTGTCAGCACTTGCTGGTAGATACACAACTGTAGTTAACAAAAAATTTGAAAGCGCAAAGAAGTCTCCATCTACTTAGTTCTTTCCTCTTATTGAGAAAAGATAGTCTTTCTCCATGCCTATGTTCAGCTCAAGGAATGCCAGGTGAGTTTTGAGAGAAGTCTTTTCTTCCTCTTCTACATGGTCATTTACTCATAAGGCAGCATACGATCTATTCCTGCCCTGTTCGGTAGGGCAGCCACCAGCCCCAAGTGGCCATTGAGCATTTGAAATGCGGCTAGTACAAAATGATATGTGCTGGAAATATTAAGTACACACTGGACGTTTTTTTTTGGAACAAAGTCTTGCTTAGTCACCCAGGCTGGAGTGTAGCAGCATGATCTAGGCTCACTGTAGCCTCAATTTCCTGGGTTCAAGTCATCCTCCCATCTCATCTCAGCCTCCTGAGTAACTGGGACTACGGGTGCACACCAACACGCATAGCTAATTTTGTGTTTTTTTTTTTTTTTTGTAGAGACAAAGTCTCACTGTGTTACCCAGTCTGCTCTCCCACTCCGGGACTCAAGCAATCCTCCCACCTCAACCTCTCAGAGTGCTGGGATTACAGGTGTGAGCCACCATGCCCAGCCCACACTGGATTTTAAGGACTTAGTATGAAAGAATGTCAACGATCTCATTAAAATGCTTTATACTGATTTCATGTTGAAATAACAATACTTTGGCTATATTAAGTTAAATAAAAATATTACTAAAATCAATTTCACCAGTCTCTTTTTACTTTTATGTGGCTTTTAGAAAATTTAGAACTACATACGTGGCTTGCATTGTTTCCATAGCCAGCACTGATCTATACGACTATTTGGCCTCTCTGTTGCAGTTTTCTCAGCTCTAAAATGGGGATATCCATAATATCTGTTTTACGGAACGTTATAAGGATAAAATGAGTTAATATTTGTAAGGCATTTCGAACAATACCTGACATATAAGAAGTGCTTTTAAAAATATTTGTGAAATAAATAGATGGTGCTTAATATTTTTAGCATCTAAACTTCTTGGATAGGCCCAGGTCCCCTACAAAACTGAACTTGAGGCAGAGCTTAGGGGCTAATGTTTTATCAGAAGGTATAATCCCAGGGAGAGCACGACTGAGGGCAAAGGGGAAGTAAGGCAGGGGAGGAGGGAAGCCATCACAAGATGGTTTTTTGTGGAACTGGCCACAGCTTCCCAAGAAAACACATAGCTGATTGCTTGATCATGTGAGCCATCCAGAGAAGCAGTACGGGACCACTGCATCTTGGAAGAACTGTTGAGGGAAGGAAGGTGAACAATTTATCTGTCAGTTTCCTCCTATCTCCTGCTCACATTGGTTAAGGTTTGCCCCTTGTGGAGTTAAGTCCTTTGCACTTTCTGCTTATGTCACTAGGCCCTTTTGGAAAGCCACCAGGGAAGTCAGAGATGCCACAGTCCAGGTGGTTGGACATGGGCTCTGGAGCCCCTGAGGCCCCTGACAGGGCAGGTGCCATGGAAGGCGTTATGAAGCCCGGCCCTCATCTGTGGGGCTCAGTCAGCAATGAGAGGTGAGGCCACAGCAGTGGCAGCGAGGTTCATAACCACGGGGAGGTCATTATACCACGGTGGGGCTGCTCCAGCTAGGAATCAGGGCAACCACTGAGCCTCGGGGGAGATGGGGCCAAGTGGAGCCGAAGAAGGAGATGTGTCCTATGAACCCCATATACCCTGCCTCTCAGAGCCTGATCAGATTTGCTTACTGGACCTCGATACTTATATGTCTCACTAGCATCTCAACTTCAGTGTGTCTGAAACTGAAGTTTTGGTTTCCATATTTGAGTCTATCCCCTGACCTAGTCCCTCTGTTTCCTATCTTCTACAGTTCAGTAAATTCACCCGCTTGCTTAAACCAGAATACTGGAGGCCATATTTGAGGACTTGCTTTCCTCTGCCACATGTGATCATCAGCAAGTTCTGTGGATGTAATCTCCAAATTGGATCTTCAAGCTATCTGCCTTTCTCTATCTCCACCAGATGGCGGGTCACCAGCATCTCTTCCATTACAGTGGATTCCAAGAGGGTCTTCCTGCCGCCTCCCTTTCCTCTCTCCAGTTCTTTATTTACACAGTAGCCAGAGTAATATTTCACAGCATAAATCAAGTCATGCCTCTCGGCTGCTTTAAAACCCTGCAGTGGCTTTTAGAATAAATCCTGAAGTCTTTTCCATGTTCTACGAAGCCTTCCATGATCTCACTCCTGTCTTTTCCACCTCACCTTGAAACCCTCCCCTTCCTCCCTGGCCCAGCTAGCCAACCTCATTCTTTCCTAACACACAATGCATGCTTTATTGTTTCAGGGCAGGAATTGGCAGAATACTTCCTGCTTCTGTTTTATAAATAAAGTTTTATTGGAACACAGGCATGACAGAGATTGATGGACCATGAAGCCAAACATATTTACTATCTGGCCCTGCATAGAATGTTTGCTGAACCGTTTTTTGGGGCCTTTGACTTTGCCTCGGGCTCTTTTTCCAGTTTGTAGCCCAGTTGATTCTTTGACTTTCAGCTCTCAGCTTATATGTTACCTCTTCAAATAGATCATCCTTGACAACATTGCTTCAGTAGAAGCCCCTGTCTCCAACCCCAAAACACGCTTATTCTCCATCACACCACTCTGCTTCTGACCTTTGTAGCATTTTCTCAATTTTAGATTACATATGTATGTATTACGTTACCTGTTTACTGTCCATGTCCTTCCCTGACAACTTTAAGCTCCACGAGGGTAAAGACCGTGGCTGTTTTGTTCAGTATTGCACTCCTTGCACCTCCAAGTGCCTTCTCTTGCTAATAAACCACCGGAATTCCTGCATCCAGAATGAGGCTTGATCCCTTCAGTCCAGCTCCTACTCTCCCAACCACTCCACTAGTCTGTACACTTATCCAGCAATTCTCCACTGCTGAGGACAGTTTGGGCTCAGGTGATGCTTCCAGAGAGCAGTTGAGTGTGGAGTCTGAGCCACGGGGTTGAATTTCCTAACAATTCTCAGCCATCTGGGGAGTTGTGACACCACCTCATTGGGTGTTTGATTTTTAAAAAATGATGTTACAGGCTGGGTGTGGTGGCTCACACCTGTAATCCCAGCATTTTGGGAGGCCGAGGTGGGTGAATCACCTGAGGTCAGGAGTTTGAGACCAGCCTGGCTAACTTGGCGAAACTCTGTCTCTACTAAAAATACAAAAATTAGCCAGACATGGTGGTGCATGCCTGTAATCCCAGCTACTCGGAAGACTGAGGCAGGAGAATCGCTTGAACCAGGAGCCAGAAGTTGCAGTGAGCCGAGATCGCGCCACTGCACTCTCCAGCATGGATGACAGAGTGAGACTCTGACTCAAAACAAACAAACAAAAAAGATGTTACAAATCTCTCACTGTTTCGCACATGCTAGAAAATATTAAAAATGATCACAGGGTATCGTGCATTTATCTTTCATTAAAACAGCCTGAGAGTTACTTTGGGGAGCACTAATTCTAGAGGGCTGCCGGGAGGAGGTCCCGCAGCAGCACTTGTAGGTGCCTCCTCTGCAGCCACCTTGGGCCTGTGCCACCTTCCAGGGTCGTGATTCCTTGCTAACTTCCCCAGAGCATGGGCTAGACAGGTGCAGTTGGGGCTGGGAGGCCAGGCAAGCAGCTGCAGCTCAGGGGCACTGAGGGCACGGGCCTGGAAACCCTTCCTGTGGAACAGGCCGAAAGAATCCAGGGATATGTAAATGCATCAGACTGAGACACAGGCCCAAGCACCACTGCTTTCAGATGTACACACGCAGTCATGGGGAGGAGGGACAGAGCAGGAAGTGGTTTAGAAAGCCACTCCCTCGGCTTTACAGATGAGAAAACTCCATCTAGAGAAGGGACCTACCGGGTTAAAATTAGAACCGACTAGAATGCAGACCTCTCTCCATTCTCCCACTATGTTCTTCTAGGCTGAATCAGCCAGGCTGTCCTAAGATTCTAAGGTGTCCTCCTGGACAGTATCTAGAATGGCTGGGCACATGCAGGATTCCTCTGGAAAGCTTCATGGAGGAGGCTTGGAAGAGCACAGGACTTGGACTTAGATGAACTTAGGTTTGAACCCCGACCACTCAATAGCTGCAAGTCCAGGACTAATGTCCCAAACTGCTGTGAGCTTCAGTTTCAGAACCATAAATTGTGGTAAGAGTCTCTAAATTGCTGGACAGTTTTGAAGATTCAATGAAGTAAGACCCCGAGTGTGCCTCAGGAGTTCCAGACACATAGTAGGCATGCAGACATTCAGTCAATATTAGTTGGATTTTGAGCAGCCAAGCTAGCAGAGGAGGGGTAGGAGCAGGAAACCGTGTATCCATGGGGTATGGTGTCTTCTACAGTAATTACAAATGAGTTCCTCAAAGGAAGAGTCCATGACAAATGCCCCTTTCCCATCCCCTCAATCCCAACCTCCCGGAATACCACGTTTCAGGTAGTACAAGGATGAAGGTTGCATCTGTCCAATGTCTTCAGAGGAATCAGGGTTTGTACTCATAACATCTTACATCCTGGGACATAGGTTTCAGTATGACCTATGCCATTGTCTTTGGATACCTGCTTACTAAAGGCATTCCACCCTCTCCAGGCCATTTTATAGATATCTAGCAGAACAATGTTAATGTTGTTGGATGGCTCAGTGCCCCACCCACTCTGGCAACAAAAGGATATCATTAATGTCCTCTGCGCAACAAAAGGATATCATTTGTCTTAATGTGGGGCATTTGTTCAGAGTCCTTTGAGACCTCAAAGCATTCCTCTTCCCCCAGATCCAGTTTGCCTGACTGTGCTCTGAGAAATTCTGAGTGTTCAACAGAGCCTCTGCTGGTAGGAGAGGGGCCAGAGTGGGTGGGGCACTGAGCCACCCATCACCCTTCCTTCAGAGAAGTTTCACTTTAAGCTCTTTGCACATTGGGCATCTCTGTAAGATTATATTTGAACTAAAATTTTTGCAGCTAAAAACCAGTTTGCCAATTGTTCACTGGAGACTGAAATTAATGGCTGCCAGGTTCTGTCCTAGGTGGTTGTCACATGTCATCTTGCCTCATGTACTCCTCCTGATAACCATCTGAGTGGGTGTCATTAGCCTTGCTGCAGTGACGAGGAAACCAGTGTTCTGAGAAAGGAAGGAATTAGCTTTAGGAGCTAAGAAAAGAAGGATCCCAGGACTGGACCCCAGGCCTGCCTGGCTGGAAGCGACACCCTCAGATCCCGCAGAATACTATCATAGTGTGGTGCTAGTAACACGGATTTCCAGTTGGAGATCTGCGTTCAAGTTGTGTTTCTGCCTCTTCTTACTTGAATGATCCCTGAATGGACACTTCATGTTATTTGAGCCCTGTTCTCCTTCCTCAAAAAATGGGTATGATAATAACACCAGTCAGAAGATGCACACTCTTACGTCTCATCCCAGTGATGCTATTTGCGTGGCATCTTGGGGGAGAGCCCGACTGCCTCCTTCACAACCCCTCGCCCCCAGGCTGAGCTGGCCTGGCTGCCAGCAGACTCCCCATTCATAATGATCCCAGTCTTGGGGTCGCTGAACTGCAAGGGTGAAGCATCCCTGGGGGCCCAGAAGCCCTTACTTATGCTCAGTTGGGGCTGTGGGGCTCAAGATCAAAGTGTGTGCTCTGCTCTCCCCAGGCGAGACACATCCCTTCACCCTGCAGCCCTCTTTAATTAGCTCAGAGCCTTAGAGCAATACCTTTTTTTGGGTTCTTATCAGCACTTCCTGATAAAGTAATTAATGGGTTTCTCTTCTCCACTGAGCATCCTCTGCCCCAGAGGGCTGAGCTGGGAAGGAAGGTGCTAATTAGCTCCTGTGTGATTATCTGGCTAAAGCAACTGCGCCAAGTCTCTGCAAATCTGTATGGAGCCCTCATCCTCCCCTGGGTGAGACTTCAGCTCTCTGACTGTTTATTCCTTTTGCTTGGTGCCAAGTCTGCCCACAAAGTTCAGCCCCTTCCACAGACAGCCTCCCTTTCTCTCACCACCAGCATCTGCAGGTGGCACTGTGGGACCCAGGGTCCTGCCTTGAGCCTTGAAGCCAGTCACCTGGGAGCTCTCAGGGAGGTCCCTGGAAACATGAGCATTCCAAAGCGAGTCCAGACTTTCCAAGACTGCTTCAGTGAAAAGCGCAACGGCAGCAGAGTGTTGTGGAAAGAGCCTTCATCTGAGGCCATAGACTGACTCTAGACTGCCACCCGCCACCAAATAAGCTGTGTGACCTTGGGTAAATGATGCATTCTCTCCAAGTCCCAGTTTCCATAGCTTTTTAAAAAGGGAGTGGGGACAGGGAGTTGGTATATAATCAGGGATGGCAAATATGTGTGGCAAATGTGTAGTTTTGCCAACTGTGATGAATCTGTCTTGACCCTGCACCACGTTGACAGCGATGAAGCCATGTCCAGTTCCAGTGGGGAGACTGGAGAGGTTGACCATGATGTCTGCCATTGTTGATGTAGGTGCAAGGCTTCCCATCAGCAGCACTATTGGCATTTGGCGAGGGCTATCTTTGCTGTGTTTGACTGTGCTGTACCTCTCAGGATGCTTAGTACCTTTCAACAGCATTCTCTGAATGGCAAACAAATACTTTGCATGTTTCCAAAGATCCCCTAGGGGCTATGCTATCCTTGGTTGAGTACCTTAGGTAGGCAGATGGTGATAACAGTCAGGATTTTTTTGGCTACAAGTGACAAAAACCATACTTAAATTAGTTTAGCTAAAATGGAAATACAGCCATTTATGTAATAGAGAAGCCATGGGAGAGACTGGGGCTGCCTTTCTCCATCCAACATAGCTAATTAATCTCTCCTTCAGAAGAATCTGTGGTAGGGTAAGTTCTTTTTAGATCCTCTGCCTCCCCAATCCCTTTCTATCTGGGAGGAAATAATGGAAGAGATGAGCAGCAAGGTCCTTCCAAAGGTAGGGGACAGATCACCCCTTTGCTCAGCCTGGCAAGCTAGAACATTAGCAGGGACTTAAGCACAGCCAACTGTGGGTGCCTGCCTGGGACTTTGTTCTAGAGAGGCCACACAAAGGCTCTTGGCTCTATCCACAGTTATTATTGGTGGTGGTGGTGCTGAAGTTGGGGTTTCGGGGCAGGGTACTTGTGTCCAGAGGTGATGGGGTCCAGTGGGGCAGTGATGGCTATAGCAGCCTCCTATGCTGACTTCCTGTGATGAGGACTCGCCTGGGCCTTTGCCACCCTTAGCTTCTACATGTACTTTGTTCTTTGGCCTTCCTGTTTATCCTGTAGGTGACCCGGGACCCTTCCAATAAATTATTTTCCTGATTAAGTTAACTAGAGCCAGTTTCTATTGCTTGCAACCCAGACTTCGCTAATACAGTTGGAGTGGGGCGTCTGGGTAGGACAAAAAGCCAGTAAGCAGGTGAGTTGCTCCAAAGTCTCAGGGGGCTTGTGGGAGGTGGTTTGGAATCAAAAGCCAACAGGACCCAAAGGCCACAGAGGCAATTTTTCTTGGAGACCGTGCTAGTGATCTCACTGAAGACTGGAAATTCCTCCCCACAGGGAAGACTCACTTCTATGCAAGGCTCTGTTTTTGGGGGCTAGTTCCGGGCACCCCTATCTCATGATCTACCCCTTTGCTAAGCTCAGGTCCCAGTGGCAGACAGGATGAGTCTCTGTTGTACTTCCTACCCATCATGCCCCTTTCTTTACCACATGGGGGTTCAGTGGATAGGCGTCTCCACACTTGTCACTGTCGGTTCTAGAAAACAACATAAAGCAAGTGCCTGAGCTGAACGAACAGCCGAAGCAGGGCCTGGGTCTTTCCCCGCTCCCGGATTAACTCAGACACAGCCAAAGAAGAGCTGGAGGTCTTGCTATGAAATCTGTGGGTGGGGAGAGTCCGCTTTGCAGTGGAGCTGATTTAATAACCTCCCCCTCCTCCTCCAGCAGGAAATGGCCAATGTAAAAACCTAAATGAGGGCCGGAGTCTAGAAGAAACTGTAATAGGAACAATGACAGCATCCTCTGTAGGAGCTGCAAAGAGAACAGACCAGGATGTGAACCTGGTTGTTTTCCTGTGAGATCCTCTGCTACATTGTTTGACCAAGGTCAAGGCTCTTTGAGTTAGCCTAGTGAATTGTTCACCCCCAGCCTCTCACCTCGCAAGTGCTCAGAGGGTCAAAACCATACAGTAGAGATTGGGGGCTGGGACCATGAACTCTAGACTTTGGAGCCAAACTGCCTGAGTCCAAATTCCAACTCTGTCACAAGATGAGTACACGTGGGCAAGTTATTAAATTTCTATGCCTCCATTTTCTCCCCTGGAATGATAAAAATAGGATACCTACTCCTGAAATTCCTGGGGAAGAATTTCCATTCTTCAATGAGATCACCTCATAAGATTACCGTGAAGAGTGAAAGAGCCTGGCACAGAGCATGATCTTAATAAATGTCAACATCTTAGTGCCCTTGTGTGGCACCTGACCCTGGTGGTTCTCCTGATCAGTTGAATAGATGACCCAGTTCTCCAAGAAATTCCTGAATGAGGCCAGGAAGTAAGAATAAAGTCATTATGGTCTGGGAGGACCCAAAGTTTATGTTTGTTCCTTAAAACCAAAGAGATACGGTGCTCAGTGGCCACTGTTGGTGAAGTGGCCCTGAAATCCGTCCTGAACTCTGTCACCTCAGGAATGCTGTGACAGGCTCATGGGGACACGCAGGCACACATGGATACACACACATTCACAAACATGCACACATGCACAGGCACACACACAGACACATGAACACAGGCACATGCACAGGCACACACACATGAGCACACATATAGATACAAAAATATGCATACACACACATGCACACAAATGAACATATGCACACATGGACACACAAATATGGATACACATGGACACACAGATGCACGCACGCATGAACACATGCACATGGACACGAACATGGATGTAAAACACATGCACATACACACAAACACATGCACACACAAGCACACAAACACATGCACAGACACACATACACACACAAACATGCACATAAATGGTGCATTAGTCCGTTCTCACACTGCTGATAAAGACATACCCGAGACTGGGTAATTTATAAAGAAAAAGAGGTTTGATGGACTCATAGTTGCACATGGCTGGGGAGGCCTCACAATCACAGTGGAAGGCAAAGGAGGAGCAAGGCACCTCTTACATGGTGGCAGGAAAGACAGCATGTGCAGGGGAACTCCCCTTTATAAAGCCGTTAGATCTCATGAGACTTATTCACTATCACGAGAATAGCATGGGAAAGACCTGCCCCCATGATTCAATTTCCTCCCACCAGGTCCCTCCCATGACACGTGGGAATTATGGGAGCTATAATTCAAGATGAGATTTAGGTGGGGACACAGCCAAACCATATCAGATGGGCACACATGGACACACACAGACACACTTGAACACATGCATACAGACACATGCACGTACACAGACACATAGGCCTGCACACACAGACACATGCATGTGCAGAGACACACATGGAGACACACGAACACACACACATATGGACACATGCACACACGTGGACATGCAAACACGTGCATATGCATAGATGCATGCATACACATGGGCACACATGGACACATGCACACATGGACACATGCAGACATAAACACAAAATGTGCACACACAGACATGTACATACATATACAAACACATGACATATTCACATACACGAACACATGCACACACAAGCACACATGCACACATTCACACCCAGACACACACACACATTTGGACACACGCATGCTTGCATGGGAACTCACAGCCACATGGATAACGGCTTCAGACAGCTCAGTCACAGTCACTGAGCGACCTTCTTACATCCCCTTCTTACATCCCCCTTAGCAGTGGGGGATGCCACCTCTGACCTATCTTCCTCGGAATCAGAGTCCTCTAATTACTTTTCTAGCCTACCAACACCTTTGGTGGCCAAGATCAAGACCCTGGAAGAGGAGAAGCAGGCACTTGGTATAAACCAGTGTTCTTAAACTCCCCACACCCAGAAACTCTCGTTTCTTCTTCTCAACTCTACCCACACAGAATTCAGAAACCCCTGAGCTGTAGACTCCCTCACAGGTCTGGGAGCACACAGGTATGCTGTTGTTCCCATCTTTGTCCTAGGGCCAGAATAAGATCTCTAGTGACAATAACAGTAACAATATTATTATTAATAGTAGCAAATGTTTAGAAGGCATTTGCAACATGCTTAATACTGTTCTATATGTTTTTTAATATATATTAACTCTTTTTAATCTTATTTTTTCAGAGACAGGGTCTTTCTCTTTTGCTCAGGCTGGAGGGCAGTGGCACAATCATAGCTCACTGTAGCCTCCAACTCCTGGGTTCAGGCGATCCTCCTGCCTCAGCCTCCTGAGCAGCTGAGACTACAGCCACACACAAGTATGCCTAGCTAATTTTTAATTTGTTTTTAGAGACAGGGGTCTTGTTATGCTGCTCAGTTGGATCTTGTACTCCTGGCCTCTAGCAATCCTCCCACCTTTGGGATTACAAACTGTTGGGATTACAGGTGTGAGCCACTGCAACTGGCCTAATCCTTTTAATAATCTTATGAAGTAAGTATTATAATCATCATCCCATTTTACAGATGGAGAAGCTGAATCACAAAGGAGTAACTTCCCTGATACGGTTTAGCCATGTCCCTACCCAAATCTCAACTTGAATTGTATCTCCCAGAATTCCCACCTGTTGTGGGAGGGACCCAGGGGGAGGTAACTGAATCATGGGGGTTGGTCTTTCCTGTGCTCTTCTTGTGATAGTGAATAAGTCTCATGAGATCTGATGGTTTTATCAGGGGTTTCCGCTTATGTTTCTTCCTCATTTTTCTCTTGCCACCACCATATAAGAAATGCCTTTTGATGAATTCATGTCCTTTGCAGGGTCATGGATAAAGCTGGAAACCATCATTCTCAGCAAACTAACACAGGAACAGAAAACCAAACACTGCATGTTCTCACTCATAAGTGGGAGTTGAACAATGAGAACACATGGATACAGGGAAGGGAACATCACACACTGGGGCCTCTCAGCGGGTCGGGGGCCAGGGGAGGGATAGCATTAGGAGAAACACCTAATGTAGATGACAAGTCGATGGGTGCAGCAAATCACCGTGGCATGTGTATACCTATGTAACAAATCTGCACGTTCTGCACATGTATCCCAGAACTTAAAATACAGTAATAATAATATAAATACATATGTATATACGAAAGAAATGCCTTTTGCCTCCTGCCATGATTCTGAGGCCTCCCCAGCCATGTGGAACTGTAAGTCCAATTAAACCTTTTTTCTTTCCAGTTTCAGGTATGTCTTTATCAGCAGCATGAAAACTAATGCATTTCCCAAAGTCACACAGCAAGAAGCAGCTAGTCTGGCTCCAAAGGCTGGACTATTAGCCTGTACGGTCTACTTCACTATGAGCACTAAAAGGCTTATGGCACTCCTGCCCCCCCAACAGAGGTAGTTCAAAATAAAACCAGAAATAAATCATAAAAGAATGTGAGAAAGTGCCGCAGAACTCCGATCCTTTTTCTTGATGACAACCTTAATGCTTTAAAAAAAAAAAAAAAAAAGCAATCTTTCCAAACATACATTTTCTCTTATATCTCCCCGTTCGGCTGGTGCCCTAAGCATGGGTTGCTCAGCCTAGCAGATAGTCCAACTATTTCTTTTACCTGTAGCTAGAACAGCCTCTACCTGAAAGTTCAAGGTTGACCCAGCCTGGGATTGGTTGCTGCCCTTCGTGGGGCATGTAAGCGCTTCTTGCCTGGAAGGGGAGTGGCTTTGGCCTCAAATCCGTAAATGACAGGAGACAGCTGCAAAATGTGGGCCTGTGCCTCTCCCTCAGCCATGGAGGACAACCTGTGTTGATCGAGGAGAAATGAAAGAGGCTTCCGTGTGTGTGTGTGTGTGTGTTTGTGTGTGTGTGTGTGTGTGTGTTTTGAGAGTGGGGCGTTGCCTTAGGGCTCCTCCCTGCTTTCCAGGACCCACTTCTGTGTACAGAATTGGTGGGTTCCTGGTCTCACTGACTTCATGAATGAAGCTGCGGACCCTCGCGGTGAATGTTACAGTTCTTAAAGATGGTGTGTCCAGAGTTGGTTCCTTTAGACGTTCAGATGCGTCCAGAGCTTTTTCCTTCTGGTGGGTTCCTGGTCTCGCTGTCAGGAGTGAAGCTGCAGACCTTCGTGGTGAGTGTTACAGCTCTTAAAGGCAGTGCATCTGGAGTTGTTTGCTCTTCCGGGTGGGTTCCTGGTCTCGCTGGCTTCAGGAATAAACCCGCAAACCTTTGCGGTGAGTGTCACAGCTCATAAAGGCAGCATGGACCCAAAAAGTGAGCAACAGCAAGATTCATTGCAAAGAGCAAAAGAATAAAACTTCCCCGATGTGGAAGCGTACCACAGCAGCTCCCATTGCTGGCTCTGGCAGCCTGCGTTTATTCCCTTATCTGGCCCCACCCACATCCTGCTGATTGGTCCATTTTACAGAGAGTTGATTGGTCCACTTTACAGAGAGCTGATCGGTTGGTTTTGACAGAGTGCTGATTGGTGCGCTTACAATCCTTGAGCTAGACAGAGTCACAGAGTGCTAGTTAGCTAGATACAGAGTACCAATTGGTGCATTTACAAACCTTGAGCTAGACACAGAGTACTGATTGGTGTATTTACAAACCCTGAGCTAGACATAGAGTGCTGATTGGTGCATTTACAATCCTTGAACTAGACAGAGTCACAGAGTACTAGTCCTCCAAGTCTCCACTAGGTTAGCTAGATACAGCGTACCAATTGGTGCATTTACAAACCCTGAGCTAGACACAGAGTGCTGATTGGTGCACCTGCGAGCCTCCGGCTAGATATAAAAGTTCTCCAAGTCTCCATCCAGTTCAGGAGTCCAGCTGGCTTCACCCGGTGGATCCTGCACCAGGGCTGCAGGTGGAGCTGCCCGCCAGTCCCAAGCTGCGCCTGCACTCCTCAGTTCTTGAGCTGTGGATGGGACCCGGTGCCACGGGGCAGGGGG
>NW_012101254.1:1187689-1200674 GCF_000951045.1 Mandrillus leucophaeus
CCTGAGGTCAGGAGTTCGAGACCAGCCTGGTCAACATAGTGAAACCCCATCTCTAGCCAAAATACAAAATATTAGCCGGGCATAGTGGTGGGCACCTGTAGTCCCAGCTACTTGGGAGGCTGAGGCAGGAGAATTGCTTGAACACGGGAGGCAGAGATTGCAGTGAGCCGAGATCACGCCATTGCACTCCAGCCTGGGCAACAAGAGGGAAACTCCATCTCAAAAAAAAAACAAAAACAAAAAAAAGAAAAAAAGAAAAATTGTGAGACACTTTTGTTTGCTGGTGGGTGAGGCCCATGGATGCTACATGTCCCACCATGCATGGGACAGTCCTGTACAATGAATAATTGTTCTGTATTTCACCCGTCTTTCCAATGTTTCTCCAGGCATTCATGTATTGAAAACTCTGGTTATAATTTTCTGATCTTTTAAGCTGTAACTCCATATTACATAAAACCCCAAAGTATTTTTGCATAGTTTTAATATATATTGAATATTTCAGGAATACAGCTACTGTGAATATTGAGGAAAAACAGTACTTTATATTTCATTCTATACTTCAGTAAATAAGAGTTGTTTATTGTTTTGTAAAATTACACCACTGATGGGAACCCGACTCAGAGTGGCCAAGAAGATAACACATGGATAGATATCAGCCTGTGTGTGTGGCTATTGCTTTCATGGTGATTTTACATGAAGATCCAAACATCTCTCATTGTATCTTTTTTTAATGAGACGTCTCACTCTGTCGCCCAGGCTGGAGTGCAGTGGTACAATCTCGGCTCACTCTGCCTCCCATGCTCAAGTGATTCCTGTTTCTCAGCCTCCTGAGTAGCTGGGATTACAGGTGCAGACCACCACACCTGGCTAATTTTGTATTTTTTAGTAGAGATGGGGTTTTGCCATGTTGGTCAGGCTGGTCTCGAACTCCTGGCCTGAAGTGATCCACCCGCCTTGCCCTCCCAAAGTGATGGGATTACAGGCATAAGCCACCACGCCCAGCGTCATTGCATCTTTTAGTTTAATGGTGGTTAGACATTTACACACTGAATACATATGTGTGTGTATACACACACACATATATATACACACACATACATGTATATATAAATTTTTTCCTTTATCTGTTTTAATTATTAACTCATTAAATGGATTTTTAAAATTATATGTGTAAGTAGTTTATATTTTTATAAATTTTGTTTCAGGATAGTATGGGGGGGTGTTATAAAATATTTGTTACGGAAAGAGGGCATAGGACCTAAAACCCTGAACCCAAAGCTAGCTCAACACTTCATCTTTGGTCTCAGTTGTTTTGAATGCATGCAAACATACCTACATTGTAAAGATTTCAAGATTAAAAGTTTTTACCACCTCCCACAGCAATCTGTTCATTAAATTATTGATGTTGCACTTCCTTGTGGTGTGAATGAATCATCTGTCCAGTCTCCAGCAGAAATGGTGGTGTGCGTGGGACCATGTTAAATCTCAGTTCCTTCTAGAGGTATGTTTCCTGCCTTGGAAAGGACCATGGGGCAGTGGGAAGGTGGGTGGTGGGAATCTAGCAGCCAGAACAGAGGAATGGACGGGGCTGCAGACAGCATGGACTTCAACCACAGGGGCCTGGGTTCTAGGTCCTGTGTGGCCCCTAATCTGTGAATGGCTCTGGGCCACATGCACAAAATGAGGTGTCTGGACTGAGTCCATCTAGTACAATCTGTGATTCTGTGACTGGTTCCTTGCTCTGCAATGTAGCTCATGGTAGTCACCACAGTTAAATAAAAGTCAGAGAATCTAAACTCCAAATCCTAGCTCTTCTGCTTAATAACCGGGTGACCTTCAGCAAATAACTTCTTTAAGGCTCAGTGACCTTGCCTGAAATATAAGGATCAAAAAAAGCACTCACTTAATAGGGCACTGTGTGCATTGAACAAGACAAATGATGCAGTACGTCTGGCACCCTATAAACATGCACGGTACTGTGGCTGTGCCCGTCACCAGGGACTCCCAGCTTACTCGGTCAAGGTGCTTCTGTTCTGATATCTGCTGTGATGGGGCATGACAGGTGCCCACACTGATCCACAGTGGCACTCACACCACAGGTGGCTTGGACTAATCCTATACCAAGCAGCCTAGTCTGATATTTTTGATCTAAATAGCCCGCAAGCCCTGAACCAAAGCTGAAATCTTCTTATATGCCAGTCCACAGATGCTCACCTAATATTAAGATAAAACATCAGCTTTAAACAAAGGGGCTATGTTGATGGCATTTACCTATTAAAACAACAGGTTGATATGAGCTCACTGTTTGTCTTAGTTTGGCCTGCTATAACAAAGTACCAGTAAATAGGCTGGGTGGCTTATCAACAACAGACATTTATTTTTCAGAGTTGTGGAGGCTGGAAGTCTGAGATCAGGGTGCCAGCATGGTCCTGTTCTGGTGAGGGCTTGCTTCCTGGTTGCAGATGACTAGCTTCTCATTGTGTGCTTACATGACAGAAAGAGGGTGAGAGAACTCTCTGAGGTCTCTCTCTTTTTCTTTTTCTTTCTTTCTTTCTTTTTTTCTTTCTTTCTCTTTCTTTCTTTCTTCCCTTCCTTCCTTCCTTCCTTTTGTTTCTTTCTTTCTTTCTTTCTTCTTTCCTCTCTCTCTCCTTTCTTTCTTTCTCTTTCTTTCTTCTTTCCTCTCTTCTTTCTTTCTCTTTCTTTCTTCTCTCTGCTCTCTTCTTTCTTTCTTTCTTTCTTTTTTTTTCTCTCCCTCTTTTCTTTTCCCCTCTCTCTCTCTCTCTCTCTCTCTCTGACAGAGTCTCACTCTGTCACCCAGGGTGGAGTGCAGTGGCACAATCTTGGCTCACTGCCACCTCCACTTCCTGGGTTCAAGCAATTCTCCTGCCTCAGCCTCCCAAGTAGCTGGGATTACAGGCACCTGCCACCACACCCAGCTAATTTTTGTATTTTCAGTAGAGACGGAGTTTCTCCATGTTGGCCAGGCTGGTCTCAAACTCCTGACCTCAAGTGACCTGCCCACCTCAGCCTCCCAAAGTGCTGGGATTATAGGCATGAGCCACCATGTCCAGCCTTGGGTGTCTTTTTTCTTTTCTTGAGATGGAGTTTAGCTCTTGTTGCCCAGGCTGGAGTGCAATGGCGTGATCTTGGCTCACCGCAGCCTCCGCCTCCTGGGTTCAAGCGATTCTCCTGCCTCAGCCTCCTGAGTAGCTGGTTGGGATTACAGGCATGTGCCACCACGCCCAGCTAATTTTGTATTTTTAGTAGAGACAAGCTTTCTCCATGTTGGTCCTAGGCTGATCTCGAACTCCTGACCTCAGGCGATCCACCTGTTTTGGCTTCCCAAAGTGTTGGGATTACAGGCGTGAACCACCGTGCCCGGCCTGGGGTCTCATAATTTATAAGGGTACTAATTCCATTCCCTTGGGATCCACCTTCATGACCTAACTACCTCCCAAAGGCCACCGTCCTAATACCATCGCCTTGGGGTTAAAATTTCAGCATATGAATTTGGAGGGCAGATAAAGCATTCAGTCCATAACACTGTTCACTTATTTAACAAATAGTTTTCTAAGCTACTGTGTACTCAGAGCTGTGCTAGATGCTGGGGGCTCCGTAGCAAGAACAACAGACATCTATGTACAAAGCAGAGTAGTTGCTGCTGTCATCTGCTTGGCTAGCAAAGACACAAAAAGCTTCACAGTAATATCTGTGTGGCACTGAAGAGTTTTCAAGGAACTTGCACAACAAACCCATGAGGAGTCATTATAACCCACATCACACGGATCTGGAAACTGGGGCTCCCGAAGTTTATATGTGGTCCAAGGTCACCTGTCTAACTTGTAAGGGGCAGAATGGAAACTTACACCTAGGCCAGTCTAGCACGGTTCCTACTATGCCACACCACCTCCCGCACTGCACAGGGATGGTTTGGATGGAACATAATCTCCATGCCAATGCTAATAAAAACACACATGGCCAGGTGTGGTGGCTCACACCTGTAATCCCATCACTTTGGGAGGCTGAGTGGGGAGGATTCCTTGAGGCCAGGATTTTGAGACCAGCCTGGGCAACATAGAGAGACTTCGTTTCTACAGAAAAATAAAAAATTAGCAAGACAAGGGAAGGTGCACCTGTAGTCCTAGCTACTCTGGAGGCTGAGGCAGGAGAATCTCGAGCCCAGGAGTTACCACTGTTACCTCGAGGTAACAGTGAGCTATGATGGCACCACTGCACTCCAGCCTGGGTGACAGAGTGAGACCCTGTCTCTAAAAAACCAAACCAAACCACACACACATGCTCCTCCTGAATCAAATTGAGAGCAGCTTATCCTGGGGGCCCTAACCAAGCTAAACGCTCTTGGGATGGTCGGGATCCTGTGCCTTTGGTCCCGCTGCATCAGGTTGGCTCAGAGCGTATCAGGGAGTGAAGAGCCGGGAGAAACCCCAAGGCTGTGACACCCTCAGGAAGCAGCTGGACCCAGCAGATGTGCAGACCGGCTTAGCTTTGCTCCAGATGGAGGCTCTTTTGTCTCAGTAGCCTCATCAGTGCAACAGGCATGGCGCCTTCTCTGCCTGCAGGCAGGGGCTGGGCAGGATGACCCTATGTGGTCCCATCTTACTCTGAGAACCTCATGTATGAGGCTGTGACTCAACCTTTCTTCACGGCTGAGAGGTGCTAATTCGTTCACACACTGTTTTCCAAGATGTGAGCTGGGAAGGGCTAGCTCTTCTGGCATGGCCCATATTCGAGTATTCTCTAGGGTTCTTCACAATCCTGGGACAGTGAAAAAGAGAAAAGTGGTAGGAAATGCGAGCAAGGCATGGAAATTACAAATCCACTGGCTACCAAAATTACTCAAGCTGAAGACAGCAGACAACTTTAGGGGATGAAAGCTCTAGGGAATTTTCCCTATCAATCTGGGGGCAAGTTTGCCTGTCCCTGACCGTCTTAGAGGACAAGTCCTGGTGGTTCCATCTTCCCAGGATTGTAGAGGGTAAGTACAAAGACCTAGTTACTTCCAACCAAGTGAGGCTGAGACCAGGTTTCAGGAGTCTCCAAACCCTCATAACCAGGAACATTTGGACCTCAACTACCATTTGTTCTTACTTCTTCCCTTACAGGTAAGGCAGCACCTAGAAGACTCGATAGGCAAAAATTGTGTGTACGTGTGTGTGTTTGTGTGTGTGTGTGTGTTGGGAAGGGTTTCTGGAGCGAATAGGTTCTGGGGCACATTTTATCTGGCAAGCTGGGGCCTTCCCAAGAATAAACGTCCCCAGCCATAAGCTGGCCAGGCCTGCGCCCTGGGAGAAGAGGGCTGAGGCACACACTCTTTATTAATAGCCTAAGCATCCCAGGACCCTTTTTCCCTAAGCCATTTCCATTTGTGGTTCCAATGGGGTTTTGTTTTTGGTTCTCATGAGTTATTTTCTGCCCTCTGCCCTCTGCCCTCTGGCCTTTTGCCGTGGATCAGCTGGAGAGCTGAGCAAAGGGCCCGACTGGTGGCACGGCAGTGCTCTGAGAAGAGAGAAGGCCAGGGGATGGGTGGGGGCTTTCTGCAGAAAGCCCATTTTGTGTTTGGTGGGGCCTCCAGGGTTATGGCTGGAGAGAACTGGGACTGATTGGAGCTAACTAAGCATTCAGGGAACATCTAAGTGGAGATGCAGGGGAGTGGCTTCTGGGCAAAGCCAAGGCCTAAGGCTCACCCCCAGGGGAAGGGACAAATGTGGTTCCTCTGCATAAGAAAAGCACTCTCAGAAGTCTGCAGCCCAGAATTCCCCACACAGACTGCTAAGGTTGTCAATGTGGGCCCAGCTGTGCCTAGTTTCTGTCTGCCTTCTCCCTGGGAGCCAAGGTTTTCAATATTGACAAGAGACTCCATTGCACTGGTTCATTCACAGCATTACAGCTAAACATCTTACCAACTTTAGGTCAATTTTTTTAAGAAAGAGAGAGTATTGGGCTGGTTGCGGTGGCTCACACCTGCATTCCCAGCACTTTGGGAGGCCAAGGCCGGTGGATCACCTGAGGTCAGGAGTTCGAGACCAGGCTGGCCAACATAGTGAAACCCCATCTCTACTAAAAATACAAAAAATTAGCTGAGCGTGTTGGCAGGCACCTATCATCCCAGCTACTCAGGAGGCTGAGGCAGGAGAATTGCTTGAACCTGGGAGGCGGAGGTTGCAGTAAGCCGAGATCACACCATTGCACTCCAGCCTGAGCAACAAGAGCGAGACTCCATCTCAAAAAGAAAAAAAAAAAAAGAGAGAGTATCTTTTGGCTTAATAGCCTCATTATTTGATAAGGGTGGTAAATATGTATTATGCCTGTTCCTCACTACCCCTCAGGGGTTTTGGACAAATAAATATGTTTTCTTGCTTTGGAAGAAAGAGTACAGCTGACTGCAGGACCTCCAGGGACAGAGGTCTCCAGGGAGTTGGGAATGGGGCATGACATCTAAGAGAAAAGTCAGCCCTAGTTTTGCAAGTTTGGGAGGGATTGATTCACTAGGAGTTGAAGCTTGAAGCTGTGAAAGTGGATGAGATCTTTGAGAAACAAAGCACTGAAAGCACAAAATGTGAGTGAGGATTAAACCTTGAGATCACATTGAGGAGGGAAAGAAGCAGGGAAATGAATCATGCTTCATTCAACTTGGAATCTCTTGAACTAGCCAGTGCCTTGAATGCACTTAATAAATGGTGCTGAAAGAAAAAAAGAAGAAAAAAGGAAAGAAGGGAGGGAGGAAAGAAGGAAGGAAACAAAAGCCATTACAAGGATGAGGGAACTAACATTTAAGTTCCACACCATGTCATTCACTTGAAATACATCACCAAGCTTGATTCTCCCTACAACTCTGTGAAATGGAAATGATTATTCTCATGCTACCCATGAAGGCCCAGAAGTTCAGAGACAGGTGCCCAAGGTACACAGGTAGTAAGTGGTGGAGGTCAGATTTGATCCCACCTTGTCTGACTCCCCTGACTTTTCTCCATATTCTCTTTAGGAGAAAAACCAAGTACAGTTTCTGAGAGTGTAAGGGTAGAGAAAATTGATAGCTCAAAGAGGAAGCAAGGGCAAACCAAAGTTTGTTCAGGATTGGGGATGAGTGGAGCATTTCTTTAGACAAAGTGGATGGCACCCCCAAGATAGGAAGAAATTAAAGATTCTGGGTAGGGTTGGGGGAAGTTGCATTTAAAAGAAGTATTGCTCAGTCCTACTTCACAGCATTTCCAATTTAATTCTACATTTAAAATATGTATTTAGTGTCCGCACTTTAGTGAGGCAAGGAAGGGAATGGCATTTTGGGCAGGGGGAGTCACACAGACAAAGGTATAAAGGCCTAACATGCATGGCTTTGTGAACAAACGTGAACCTGAAAGAGCCAATATTTCAAGATGGATCCCCAATGGGTAACTGGGCCTAAATTCAAATAGAGCAAAGTGGCTCCTTATAACTAGAGGTCGCACACATACTCTGAGATTCCCCAAAACCCACACCTCTGTTCAATTTGGGGACTGACAAAACTCACCTGAACCAATCAATCAGAGCCCATCTGCCTTGATCAATCAGGATTCAGCTGTATGGAACAATTAAAACTTAGTTGTACGGGCCAATCAGAACTAAGTGAGTGTAAGTCCTTCATTTGTATAAACAGACCTGATTGGGAACCTGGGTGGGAACTTTTGATATGAAACCAGAACCTTCCCTTTGTTCTCTGGAATATACCTTGGTCTTATACGGGCTGCTGCATCTCTCAGGTTTACCACCTGTTCACTGGAATGAAGTCTCTTTCCTCCAAATTCCTTTTCAGAGAACTCTGTGTGTCCGTTGAGATTGTATTTAGCAGGTAGTAGCAGAAAACTCTAACACAGTGGCTTAAATAAGTAAGGGGCTCATCTTCCTCATTTAACTGGAAGACCAGAAGGAAAGAGCCCAGGGCTGGAAGACTCAACTATTTGTATCTTCTTGCTCTGACATCTTGGATGAAGGCTTTTGTCTTCTTCATCACATGATAGTTGCTGCACCTCCAAACGTTATGTCAGAGTTCCAGGCAGGAAGAAGGGGGAAATGATGGACAAAGCTTTGCCCACTTATTTTGGTGGGAAGCCTCTCTCTAGGACTTCTGCCTACCTCTAACCCATCAGAGTGATATCACTTGGTACCTTACCTGCAGGGGAGAGTGGGAATTTGAGTATTTCTCTTTTCACCCTTTGCAGTGAGGAAGGTAATATGGAAGGGGATTGGAATGGGTGTTCATCAAGCCAAACCATGGGTTCTGCCACAGTATGCTTAGAGGAAATGTGAGTGGTCCAGAGTAGACAGTAGACACAAGAAGCAACTGGGAATGGGGCTGGTAGATGGGAACTGAATGGTGAATGCCCTGCTACACGTTTGGCTAAAACCACTTCTAGAAAGCCAGGCCCTGGAAGCTACAGGAAGGTTGTCAGTCCATTAACTGTGACCCTGGGTTTGGTTTCCAGAAGAGTATACAATTCTCAGGAGAATTTCATGGGTGAATATGTTTTCTTTCTTTCCCACCATATTCCTTCTCTTGCTTATCCACCCATTTACTCATGCATCCATTATCCATCCATCCATCCATCCATCCATCCATCCATCCATCCATCCGTCCATTTATCCATCCATTTATCCATCCATCCATCCATCCATCCATTCATCCGTCCATTCATCCATCCATCCATCCATCCATTTATCCATCCATCCATCCATCCATCCATTTATCCATCCATTCATCCACTCATCCAGCATCTATTATCTTTGTACCAGATGTATTATCTGTGTGTTAAGCTTGTATATCCTCTCTCTGTCTCTCTTTTCCCCAGGCTAGGCTGAGACCTTTTCCAAATGTGGGAGCCTAAGGATGAAGAGTTATCTAAGACAGTTGCTATTTCAGTTCAGAGCTGGAAGCTAAAAATGTACGAATGGAAAAAAAAGTTTAAAAATATAGATGTGTATTTTTCTAAAATCCCATTAAGCTGTCAAGGCCCTCACTGTGTGTTTCCTTTCCCATCGTTGCTAATCGGCAAGGTATGTGTGTGCCCTAAACAGAGGAGTAGCCAGCCTCCTCCTCCTCTTCTCCCCATCTCTTTCTGCTGCTGCTGGTGCCTGAGCCTTGGGAACCCAGGAGCCAGGCCTCATGTCCCTGGAGGTCTGCTCTCTGGAACAGCAGCCCCGCTTCTCCACAGAGGCTGGAATGCCAGTACTACCCTCCTCAAAGATGCGTCTAGACTGCCTGGGTTCTCCTGCCCTCATCACTGACTAGATGTATAACTTTGAGCGCTTTATTCCTCTGGGTCTCAGCTTCCTCAGGTGTGAAATAGGGATTGCAAACATTACCTACATCTTAGTGTTGCTGTGAGATGAAATGTGCAGAACACATAATGCAGGGCTTGCGTTCGTGTTTATCACTGCTCTTCATTCCTTCCCCAAATTTAGAGAGTCTTCGCATAAAAGAACGGGAAGACAGACCTTAAGGATTCTTTATCCAATCACATCATTTTAAGATGCGAAAATGAAATAGAAGAAACTTTCCTGTCACTTCCCACTTAGTAGGAACATGGCTCCAGTGTCCTTTCCGCAGGAACACAGCTTGGGTCGCTCAGCCTCCTCTCCTGTCAGCCTACCAAACCCTTGCACAAAAATATATTATATTTGCATTGTTTAAAAATGTGTCCCTTGGCCGGGCACGGTGGCTTATGCCTGTAATTCCAGCACTTTGGGAGGCTGAGGCAGGCAGATCACCTGAGGTCAGCAGTTCGAAACCAGCCTGACCAACATGGTGAAACCCTATCTCTATTAAAAATGCAAAATTAGCCAGGCGTGGTGGTGCATGCCTGTAAGTCCAGCTACTTGGGAGGCTGAGGCAGGAGAATCGCTTGAACTTGGGAGGGGGAGGTTGTGGTGAGCCAAGATTGTGCCATTGCACTCCAGCCTGGGTGACAGAGCGAAACTCCATCTCCAAAATAAATAAATAAATAAAACTGTGTCCCTTAATGCTGTCCCATCCTCATGGCCTGTCTTGCCGTGCTAGATATACCCATCCCCACAGCCACTGCAGACAGAAAGCCAGAGCAAGAACTGCTTAGGAGAGAGATTCTGATGGTGGGGACGAGAGCGGTAAGAAGAGTGGCACTGGGTTCTTGGCTCAGATTCAAAGCAATATCTTTGAACCCTCAAGCCCTGGGATTATGTGATTCTAATATTTATATAAATACAGGATATCGTTTCCAATAAGATGATAGGTTGAAGACTCAGGTTCTGGGGGTATTACTGTTATTCCCACATGGAGATCCAGTGTGACTAGGAGTAGCCTTTCCAGAAGGAAGTACGAGTGTTCCCCAAACATTTCACTAGCCCATGACATCACCTCTGGCCTTTTCTCCATGTCGACTGCTTAGAAATCAAGTTGACTAATTGTTGGTGCCTAGTAGGCTATGTGTGCTATGAGGGATCCCAAGATGGGTGCCTCAAGATCCCAGCTTTTGAGAAATTTGCAATGTACTTGGGGAGATAAGCTATAAACAGGTGAATAGTGAAATGACAGCAGATGTAAATGACAGTTCAGGATATCCCAGCATAGCACAGGGTGGGGACCAAATGGACCACAGTTGCTGTGAAAAGGATACTAGGCTGGGAGACAGGGTTCTGCTCCTGGGACCCCCGACATCTTGCTCTGTTACCTGAGTAATCCTTGACCTCTCTGAGCCTCAATGTCCAAGTCTGTGAAATGAGGGGCTGGCCTGGACTCCTACCTCCCTGTATTCACCCCTCTGGGTCCCCCGCAGTACTGAGATCACTTCACTGCACTCCAGCTTGGGCGACAAGAGTGAAACGCCGTTTCAAAAAAAAAATCATACTTTTTTGTGTATAAAGTACAGATACGCATAAAGTACATAAACATACAGTGTATCTGTGGTATTAAATTTTCATGGGAGGAAGCAATCAGGAAAACCTATCTGAAAAGGCTCCTTAAGGGAATGGAGTGACTTAAATCAATTATGATTCATTGCTGGCACCTGGGGACTTTTCTTTTGGCCAGGAAGTCCGGGGAATGATGGCCAAACAGGCAGCAACAATATCTGCCACATCCTGCCTAGAAGAAACATGCTGTATGTGAAAATCTGGGTATGTGTGTAGGTGTGAGACTTCAGAGTGTGCTTGATTAAAATGTGTCATCACTGACCTGCTTTCAAAGATGGGTAGGGCTGGCCAGCTGCATGCTTCAATCTGGATACAAGTTGAGGACTTAAGGTGAATTTCTGGGGACAAAAAGGGGAATTGACAAGGGGCTACAGGAGAAAGAATAAAGCCTTCTAGAGGAGATTTGTATTACATAAGGTTAGTTGTGTGATGAATGACTGTGTTAAGTGACTCAAGTTATTTCTCCCTCTTTGGCTGAGGCTCTAGGTCATCGGCACTACTCCAGTGAAGTCTGACCATCCTGCTTAGTGAAAAAATTGCAGGGATCCATCTTTTTTAGTAGATGGCTAACTCCTGCCAATGTGAGGGATTCAGGGGCACAAGGATATCTTGCCTTCTTCCATGCCTGAGTCCATCTGAAATCCTCACCTTCTTTTTCCTCAGATGGTTTAGTCCATCCTCACCTTCTTTTTCCTCAGATGGTTTAGTCCTTCTCTTCCATTGATTATACCACTGTGCTTCCAATTCCCATCCTGCTTAATACAACTGGTATTCACCCCTCAGGAAAAGTTGTTTAGCTAACTAAGCATTCTTTGTTGGTAGTTGGGTGAGCTGAGGCAGGTGCACCGTTGACCTGGAGTCATTGTGGGATTTTCCACAGCTGTGCATCCACCACCACTTTCACACCCTCCACTTGGTTTTCCTGGAATGTTGTCTTACAGACCTTAAATGTTGCCTGGGTGTTTGCTTTTTTTTTTTTTTTTTTTTTTTTTTGCCTCTCTGGGCTCCTAGGAGGTAGGGACAGGTAGTCTCATACAACCACAGGAACCTGATTTCTGAAGGAGGACAAAAGGATGATGATTTCCTCTGGTACTGGAAACCTGGTGGACCTAAGTTGGTGCTCCTTGCCAGAGATAGATTCTAAGTATCCTCGCTCCTTGACCTGGTCCCCACAACCCACATTTACAACTCCTCTGGCTAACTGCACTGAAATTCAAAAGCAGTTATCCCCAGGGAATAGGTGTGTAGGCGATGTTCACTCTCCTCTTTATGCCATTCTATAGATCAGTGGTTCTCAGCCCTGGTATGATTAAATGACCTAGGCAACTTTTAAGTCAACATCACTACTCAGATAGCAGCCCAGGTCAATGAAATCAGAATCTCCGGTGATGGGACCCAGGCTTCAGGGTTTTTGTAAATTCCTGTGTGACTGTAATGTGCCACCAGCATAGAGAGGCTGTAGGCTGTGTGTGTGTGTGTATGTGTGTGTATGGGTGTATTTTTCTTACAGTGAGTATATACTATTATTATTTTTGGTAGAAACAGGATCTCACTTTGTTGCCCAGGTTGGTTTCGAACTCCTGGCTTCAAGCAATCCTTCTATCTCGGCCTCTCAAAGTGCTGGGATTAGAGGCATGAGCCACCATGCATGGCCTATTTTTAAGATCTTAAAAGAAAATATAGCAATTCTCAATTTGAAGAGAAAAATTAACCCTATTTCTGTTCAATTCTTTAAAAAAAAAATTAGCCGCTCTTATTTTTCTGAAACTTGAAAAAAATTTAGTAGAAAGGAAAACATTATATGTGGTGAGAAAGTTTACATTTTAAGGGTTGAGCATGATGAGAAATCAAGTAAGAAATGAAAACAAAGTCAAGTCATAATTTTACATGAATATAATTTATATTTCATTTCTTTAGTGAAGTAACTGTTTTCACGGCATTGTGTGTGTTTGGTTTGTTTTGTTTGTTTTGTTTTTTGAGATGGAGTCTTGCTCTGTAGCCCAGGCTGGAATGCAGTGGTGCAATCTCAGTTCACTGCAACTTC
>NW_012101254.1:1200724-1209566 GCF_000951045.1 Mandrillus leucophaeus
AATTAGCCGCTCTTATTTTTCTGAAACTTGAAAAAAATTTAGTAGAAAGGAAAACATTATATGTGGTGAGAAAGTTTACATTTTAAGGGTTGAGCATGATGAGAAATCAAGTAAGAAATGAAAACAAAGTCAAGTCATAATTTTACATGAATATAATTTATATTTCATTTCTTTAGTGAAGTAACTGTTTTCACGGCATTGTGTGTGTTTGGTTTGTTTTGTTTGTTTTGTTTTTTGAGATGGAGTCTTGCTCTGTAGCCCAGGCTGGAATGCAGTGGTGCAATCTCAGTTCACTGCAACTTCCCCCTCTCGGGTTCAAGCAATTTTCCTGCCTCAGCCTCCTGTGTAGCTGGGACTACAGGCACCTGCCACCACACCCAGCTAATTTTTGTATTTTTAGTAAAGACAGAGTTTCACCATGTTGGCCAGGCTGGTCTTGAACTCCTCACCTCAGGTGATCCATCTGTCTCATCCTCCCAAAGTGCTGGGATTACAGACATGACCCACTGTGCCTGGCCCGTTTTCATGGCATTTTTGTAAGGAAAAAATGATGGAAAAGAGATTTGAAGTGAGTAACAAATCAATTGAATATACAGTTTCTGGTGGGTGCCGACATATGTCCTTGCCATATACTGATCTTTAAATAGTTTTTTTATTTCTGTACCAACCAATGTGATAGATGTTTCTGGTGGAAGCTGAGATTATTGTAACTGCATGTTTTGTACTAGATGTGGTTGTAAAAGTAGTGGTTGCTCGAACTGAGGTCATTCAAAGAAGAAAATAGAAAAGTAGAGGGTAAGGAAACATGACTGGAAATAGGTCCCTATGGTGTCATGCTCCTCTGTGCCCTTCCCCTTTCCTTGGCTCAGGCCTGTCCTTGGAAGCAGCTGTTGAGAACAAGTATCTTGGACAAGTCAATCAAGGGCTTTTCTACCCAACTCACTAAGAACAGACATAGTGATGGTCTTCTTGGTTTGGGACTCACAGTCCCTGGAGGCTGAGGCCATGAGGCTCTAACCCTAGGCAGACTTGGCTAAGCCCTGAGCCTGTGAGCCTCTCAGAGCAGCAGGTGGGTGATCTACTGGAGAGAAATCCAACCAAGCTTTCCAGTAAGATCAACCTGTGGCTTGATTCAGGACAGCTATGTGTTGGTGATCAACACGACAGTCATAGCTAGGTTTTTATTTCTCTAAACCTCGCGTTTTAATGCTATCATGGGAGGCTGTATTAAAAAAGAACTTACCTAAAAATTGTTTTAAGGATAACAGAGTGAAAAATAATACCTGGCTGTATCAAGGCCCTATCTGGGCCGAGTGTTGCTATATCATATGCAAAGTAGCCCAACCGCTTATGTGCTGAAATGTCAAACATAATTATACAATGACCTAATTTCACAGTCCTAGTCTCGTTAATAAGAACAGGATCCCTCACATTAGTGTGAAGTGGCAGAGATCTTTCTTGTCAAAGAGATTTAGTATATGTATTCATTAATCCGTATTTTTCTTTCTTATCATTATTCTCATATATTTTCCCAAGAATGTTCTCTGTTAAGGCCCTCAAGGGAAGAAACCCTGCTGTTGCTGTTTCTCTTCAAGAAGTCACTAGGGCCGGGTGTGGTGGCTCACGCCTGTAATCCCAGCACTTTGGGAGGCTGAGGCAGGCAGATCACTTGAGGTCAGGAGTTTGAGAAACCTTGTCTCTACTAAAAACACAAAAATTAGCCGGGCGTGGTGGTGTGTGCCTGTAATCCCAACTACTCGGGAGACTGAGGCAGGAGAATAGATTGAACCTGGGAGGCAGAGGTTGCAGTGAGCCGAGATGGCGCCACTGCACTCCAGCCTGGGTGACAGAGCGAGACTCTGTCTCTAATTTTAAAAAAAAAAAAAAAGAAGAAGTCTCTAATATGTTGAAGTGCATACAGTCAGTGCCTAATGAGTACACGATTGACCAGCCAGTGTGATCACTAGATCACCAGTACGTTGCTGCAGCATTTATAGTGCTAAATATCAAAATGACTAGAGTTGAGGTTATAGTCAGAGCCAGAAGATGTTGAGGGACCATCTGGGATGCGATCTAGCCCAGTGCCCTAGTTTTACAGAAACTGACATACAGAAAGGCCAAGCAACTTGCTAGTAAATATATGTTTAAAAAAGACAATCCAAATATACATTTCACCAGGCTGCTGCCACCTGCTCCACCCTCCCCTGGAGGGACAGGGCCTGGCAGAAAAGTTAACAAGTTTGGATTATTAAACTCCGTTTCAGGGGAACAAAAGATGTCTATGTATTAACTGAAGAAGGGCACGTTCGTTCCTCTGGAACAATTAGGACACTTAGCAACAAAAAGGAGTGTGAGGCTGTCATCATTTTCCTTTTTTTAAAATTGGACTAACTAGCTTAGCTATTAGGATGACATCCTCCAGTGTAGGCCCTTTCTATGGGGAGAAAATGAAGACACCCCAATACCAGCTGCCCTCCCAAATGATCCACATAGCACTTCCAGGGTATACCTGACACCTGACCCACCAGAGGCTTCCAGGAACCCAGTGAAAGCAAGCGAGCCTGCAGGGCCTGGGCCAGAGAAGGGCCACCCTGGGTGACAATCATGCCTTCCCTTGGCCCCTTGTCCTTATTATATATATCCAGTTCAGAGGGACCTTGGTGTCCCTCTTACAGGACCCTGAGCAGAATTTTGGATACAACATCCAGAAAGTGAAACCACTGCCTCCACGTGGGGTGTCCTGTGAGGTGTGATCCCCTCTGTGGAGCTCCTTAGCGGGTGGGCTCCCCTCACCACCCGCTGCCCTGCCACGCCCCCTCCTCCCTCTTATTTTCCTATGGTCTTCGCAGCAGCCGTTTGCTGTTCAACAGCTGTTGCTTTCTGCCTGCTTTCTGTTCTGCTCTGCTATGGCTGATTTCACTGCCCCCACCTGCACCCCAGGTCCTTACTGTGGGGCCTGCCCGTCTTTGTCCTTACTCGCCCCAGCCAGCCCACCAAAGCTGATGCCCACGGGCTGCTGCGCCCCCTCCCGCCCCTCATGAGAGCTCACCTTGCCAACCCGGAGCAGCAAGCAAGCAAGACTGCAAGCAACATACATTTCTTTTTCTTTTTAAGTCAATTTTTATTGTGATAGAACTCACATTTTTAAAAAAGGGGGATGAGGTGCTTGGTGCAGTAGCTTATGTCTGTAATCCCAGTACTTTGAGAGGCCAATGCAGAAGAAGCACTTGAGCCCAGGAGTTTGAGACCAGCCTAGGCAACAGAGCGAGACTCCCTATCTTTAAAAAAATTAAAAACTAGCTGGGCACAGCGGCATGCGCCTGTAGTCCTAGCTACTCGGGAGGCTGAGGTAGGAGGATCCCTTGAGCCTAGGAGTTTGAGGCTGCTCCCTGCAGAGCCTAGCTTACTTGGAACAAGATACTCACTCATTGTGTGTTGGGTGGATAAGGAATTGAAATGCCTCTGTATCTCTATCATCAGCAACTTTGAGCCATTTTTAGGGTTGTATCTCCCTTTAAATATAAGCCGCTGATAACAATTCCTTTTGAATCTGCACAAAAGTCTTCTGCATGGTGTCCATATTGTTTCACTCAGCCCTTAGGTGCCTCAACTTTTCATGATCATCTCTAGGTCACCAAGGTAGAAACACTGTGGTCAGTTATTTCAAAGGGCATTTCAGAATGTATCTGGTCATCCTGGGAAGGGTAATAGACAATAGAGCCTGGGGCTGTGTATGGTGGCTCATGACTGTAATCCCAGTACTTTGGGAGCCTGAGGCAGGTGGATCGCTTAAGGCCAAGACTTTGAGACCAGCCTGGGCAACATGGTGAAACCCTGTCTCCACAAAAAAATTACAAAAATTAGCCAGGCATGGTGGTGCATGCCTTAGTCCCAACTACTTGGGAAGCTGAGGTAGGAGGATTGCTTGAGCCTGGGAGGCAGAAGTTGTGAGTGAGCTGAGATCGTGCTACTGCACTCCAGCCTGGGCAATAGAGCCAGATCCTGTCTCAAAAAAAGAAACAAAAAAAACAGCACAGAGCTTGGCACAGGGATGTGAATACTATGGTGGGCAGGGGTGAAAGCAGGACTCAGACCCACAAGATAACATTGTGGAGGTGGGGTCTGGCTGTGGACTGAAGCCAAGGAGGACTCAGAGGGATGGTGTTGGCCTCCTGGGACCAGGAAGCTGGAGACAGAGGCTTAGGCTCAGGCTGGAGTCACAACCAGACACGGAGCTCTAGGACCTAGAACCAGGGTAACCTGAAAAAACAGGCTGCAGCAGAACAGGAAAGTTAGGAGTCAGACCGTGGCCAGAAGGGAGCTGCTGATTCGGAGGCTAACAGAGGCCAGGAAGCGTCTTCAACTACAGATTTTAAAAAGGCCCTGCTGGCCAGGGGCAGTGGCTCACGACTGTAATCCCAGCACTTCGGGAGGCCGAGGTGGGCGGGTCACCTGAGGTCAGGAGTTCGAGACCAGCCTGGCCAACATAGTGAATCCCCATCTCTACTAAAAATACAAAAATTAGCCAGACATGGTGGTGAACACCTGTAATCCCAGCTACTTGGGAAGCTCAGGCAGGAGAATCGCTTGAACCAGGAGGTGGAGGTTGCAGTGAGCTGAGATCATACTACTGCACTTCAGCCTGGGCAACAAAGCAAAACTCCTTCTCAAAAAAATTAAATAGATGAAAAGGCCCCGAGGACACCTTCTGGGCCAGAACCAAGATCTCCTGCTGCTGCTGCTTGGACCAGCCACTTGGCTCCTGCAGGAGGGTGGCCAGTCTGGGAAGAAGAGTTACAGCTTGCCAAGCAAGTCAAAAGGTTGGGGGGAAGGAAAATGACCAAGAGGGGCCACAGATATTAGGCCACATTTTAGCCTCACTTTCCACAAAATGTCTAGCATAGTTCTTGTCAAATGAAAGGTGTTCATCAAGCATTTATTCTCCTCCACCTGGAGTTGACGCTGGCCTGGGAGGGCTGACACTTAGTCTGGGGCATCCGCTGTCTGCTGGGGCAGTCCCTGCCATCCTGCCTCCATAGTACCTTCTCTCACCTTGTCAGACTTTGGAGGAGAGGGGGTCAGAAGTGGGAGACTGACCTTCACTGGCCTATGGCCTGTCCTGCCACCCTGCTCAAGATGGCCTTTAGGAGCAGGGACATGGCGTGGCTGCCCATCAGAATTGTGTGATTTAAGTCAAGAAGGCCAAGGCCCAGATGGCCTGCTCCTCCTGGGTGCCATGGATTTGGAAATGGACCCATTGCAGAATCAAGAAAAGCAGGGAGCTGGGTGCGGTGACTTAAACCTGTAATCCTAGCTACTCCAGAGGCTGAGATGGGAGGATGACCTGAGGCCAGGTGTTTGAGACCAGCCTGGGCAACATAGCAAGACTCTCTCTTTAAAAAAAAATAAAATAACCAGGCATGGTGGCACATGCCTGTGGTCCCAGCTACTCAGGAGGCTGAGGTGGGAAGATCACTTGAGTACAAGAAGTCCAGGCTGCAGAGAGCTATGATCATACCACTGCATTGTAGCCTGGGCGACAGAGCCAGACTTTGTCTCTTAAAAAAGAAAAAAACAAAAAAAAATCAGGGATGCTTATTGCCTGTGTCATCCTCTAAAGCAAGGATTTCTACGGCAGCATAGACAGGTTATAGGAAAGGTTGCTTCGATCTTCAACTATGAGAGATTGAGTGGATTCCAGAAATCATGGTGGCAAGGGAAGTGGGGGTGATGAGTGAAACTGAGATCACAACATATCTGAGTCTGAGCTTCTCACTGCCTTGTGGCCCATTTTCCAGGCTCATCTAACTTCACTTCCCCTTGGCTCTGCTTCCTGAAAATAGTCATACAAACAGCTAATATTTATCAAGCACTTCAGATGCCTGATCCCATTTAATCTTCACATGGCCCTATGAAGTGAGTACTGTCATTCCTCTCAGTTTGCAGTTCTTGTCCTAGGTTTATAGCTGGTAAGTGGCAGGGCTGGGGATAGAAGCTTAGAGGTCCTGTCCCATAAGCCTTGTTGATATTCATTCATTCATGTATTCATTGCGCCCTATACCAAACATTTCCTGAGTCAGGGATTGTGGTGTAGATCTAGAGATAAATAATACAGTTCCTGCCCACAAGGAACTGGCAGGCTAGAGAGAGGAACATCTGCATAAGCAAATATTCACACTATATACGATGAGGACTATTGTGGGGACTCAAACAAGCTATTTATGTATTGTCCTTGATGTGAAACCAACTCTTGTAGGTTGCCAGTCTTCGCCCATTCCCAGTCTCTTTCCACAATCTTTTGTCATCCTCCAAGATGCTGAAGTTTGTGCCTGTGACCTCATCTGATCCCCTCTGCCATGCTTCTCCATGTCCTCTGGGCCTGGATGTCCCCCAGCTCCACGTGGCACTGGGCATTGGGTGCCCAGCTTCCTGTCAGACCAGAGTGGGAAAGGGGAAGGACCCTGAGACAGGCCTGGTGAGCCAGTTCTCCTCACAGCTCTCCCTCTGGCCAACAGTTAGGACTTGGACAAGTCACTTAACATCAGGGGGCCTCACTTTCCACTGTTCATGAAAGAAAGGTTAGGATTAGATGCTCCTTGAGGTCCCTTCGACTTTAGGCATTGTGTGAGTGAAGCCCAAATCTCCAACATGGAGTCAGGGCAGAAGGAGAAGGATGAGTGGGGTCCTTTTCTGGAACTTTACATCCAGCCCACCTTTTCCTTCCTCCCTGGCCCTAGGCCTCACCCATGGAAAGCCTGCTTTCCTCCTGTAGACTCACTAGGTGTGCTCAGGCCCCTGGGTCCACCCTGGGTCCTCCCTGGGTCCTAACTCACCAACTGCTGACCTTGAATGATCTCCAAGGTCTACTTCACCCATATCTCTGGTCCAAATGACACATTTGCCATGAATCACTGTATTAATTTATTCTCATGCTGCTGTAAAGAAATAACCGAGACTGGGTAATTTATAAAGAAAAGAGGTTTAATTGACTCACAGTTCCACATAGCTGGGGAGGCCTCAGCAAACTTATAGTCATGGCAAAAAGGGAAGCAAACACGTCCTTCTCCACATGGCGACAGGAGAGAGAAGAATGAGAGCCCAGCAAAGGGGGAAGCCTCTTATAAACCATCAGATCTTGTGAGAACTTACTCAGTGTCATGAGAATAGCATGGGGGAAACCGTCCCCATGACTCAGTTACCTTCCACTGGGTCCCTCCCACAACATGTGGGGATTATGGGAACTACAATTCAAGATGAGATTTAGGTGGGGACATAACCAAACCATGTCAGTCACCTATGAAAGCAGAGGAAATTTGGGATTCCTAGTACCTGGCCCAGGCTCAGAGCTACTTGAGTGAGCTGGCCACTTCCCTGATGTGGGGCCAAGATTTCCTTCCCTGAAAACAGATGATCCCGGGTCATAGAGGGAGGCTTGCTGGCTGCACCAGACCCACGATCACCCTTGTCCTAGGCTCAGGGTTTATCATTTAAGAGTAGCACCCCGAAGCAGGTGCTGTGGACGCTTTTGCTATAGAAAGGCATTTCAGGCATGTTTATGAATCAGGTGGTTCTTCTTTCCCTCCTCTTAATCCACATAAACTATAAGAAGAAAACTAATTTCTCATTCCCCCTATAGTTTATGTGGGATAAGAGGAGGGAAAGAAGAACCATCTGATCCGTAAGCAAAAATTTGCCCACGCAAATACCTCCAGCTCAATTTCTTCTCCTTATGTGACCTTAGGGTATGGAGACTTCCAGAGGGGAAGGGACATATCTCAGGTAATTTAGCCAACAACAGGCCTGGCACAAATTATGTGCTCATGCCTTCACTTGCCAAGGTGGGCTTGCTTCAGACTCACTATGTGTGCTCAGGTCCCTGGTTCTACCCTGGGTCCTAAAACCTGATAACAGCCTCGGCTTGCTCTCCCACACCCAGCTCTGGACAGTCGGATGCAGCACCACCTACTCCCCATCCCACAGCAGAGGAGGATCTGGAGCTGGGATCTTGGTGTGAAATGAAGGGTTCTGCCTGGGAAGGTGGCATCTTAGAGGCTTCCATGTCTGGGCCCTGGGCTTTGCTTCCTTTATGTTCCTGCTGTTTGTTTTAGGTCTGTTTTTATAAATGCCTTTTCTCTCAATGCAAGGAGTGCACAGATGAGGGCACAGCTATCTCCTGAATGTCTAGGCTCCTTCTTCAGCCTCAGTGGACAGCCTGCTTCCCAGAACGTCTGCCTCAGAGTCAACCTCCTGGAGAAGGAGCCAGTGCTTACTTTTGTGTTATTCTTAAGCATTTATTGAACATCTGCTATGCCCAAAGCTCTATAGCAGCCACCTCTGCTTGTGACATAAAAGTAATTTCCTTCTGTAAATATTGATAACGTGCTTATCAGGGCAGAGGCTGTGGCTGTGAACAAGAGAAAACTCCCCCACAAGGCAAGTCCTTGTCCTCTCAAAGTTTCATTCTAGCAGAATGTGAAACTTTGATACAGATAGGAAAATAGTAAATACGAAACGAGTAAGTTCCCTATCCTTGAGGAGTCATAATCTAGCTGGGAGAATAAAACATGGTGATTATGTGAGTCAGGTTCTGCAGAAAAACAAAATATATATAAAAGATGTCTGGCTGGGCATGGGTGGCTCATACCAGGAATCCCAGCAATTTGGGAGCCTGAGGCAGGAGGATCACTTAGGCTCAGGAGCTCTAGACCAGCCCAGGCAACATAGCCAGACCCCATATCTGAAAAAAAAGAAAGGAAGAAAGAAGGAAAGGGAGAGAGAGAGAGGAAGGAAGAGAGGGAGGGAGGGAGGGAGGAAGAAAGAAAGAAAAAGAAAGAAAGAGAGA
>NW_012101254.1:1209616-1220876 GCF_000951045.1 Mandrillus leucophaeus
AGGAAGGAAGGAAGGAAGGAAGGAAGGAAGGAAAGAAAGAAAGAAAGAAAGAAAGAAAGAAAGAAAGAAAGAAAGAAAGAAAGAAAGAAAGAAAGAAAAAGAAAGAAAGAAAGAAAGAAAGAAAGAGGAAGGAAGGAAGGAAGAAAGACAGACCCACCCAGGGTTTCTATGGAAATTGGCTCATGTAATTACAGAGGCTGAGAAACCCCAATACCTGCCATCTGCAAACTAGGCAGCCAGGAAAACTGGTGGTATCATTCAGTAATTCAGTCCGAGTCTGAAGGCCTGAGAACCAGGAGGTCTGAGGTCTGAGGGCAGGAGAAAATAGATGTCCCAGCTCAAGGAGAGAGACAGAGGGAGTGAGGAAGAGAGAGAGAGAAAGAGAGAATTCACCACTTTTCTGCCTTTTTGTTCTACTGAGGCCCTCAATGATTGGATGATGTTCACCCACATTAGTAAGAGTGACCTACTTTACTAGTTCTACTGGTTCTTTTTTTTTTTGAGGGGGGGGACAAAGTCTTGCTCTGTCACCCAGGATGGAGTGCAGTGGCGTGATCTCGGCTCACTGCAACCTCCACCTCCTGGGTTCAAGTGATTCTCCAGCTTCAGCCTCCCTAGTAGCTGGGACCACAGGCATGTGCTCCCACATCCGGCTAATTTTTGCATTTTTAATAGAGACTGGGTTTTACCACGTTGGCCAGGTTGGTCTCAAACTCCTGACTTCAAGTGATCTGCCAGCCTCAGCCTCTCAAAGTGCTGGGATTACAGGCATCTGGCCAGTCTACTGATTCAGTGCTAATCTCTTCTGGAAACACCCTCATGGACACATGCAAAAATCATGTTTTACTAGCTCTCTGGGCAACCCTGAGCCCAGTCAAGTTGATGTGTAAAACTAACCATCATGGCCAGGCACGGTGGCTCACGCCTGTAATCCCAGCACTTTGGGAGGCCTAAGCAGGTGGATCATGAGGTCAGGAGATCGAGACCATCCTGGTTAACACGATGAAACCCCGTCTCTACTAAAAATACAAAAAATTAGCCGGGTGTGGTGGCGGGCACCTGTAGTCCCAGCTACTCAGGAGGCTGAGGCAGGAGAATGGCGTGAACCTGGGAGGCAGAGCTTGCAGTGAGCTGAGATCCGGTCACTGCACTCCAGCCTGGGCGACAGAGCCAGACTCTGTCTCAAAAAAAAACAAAAAACAAAAAATAAAAAACAACAACAACAAAAACCTACAACTAACCGTCACAGTAATCAATCAGCAATATTTTATCTAAAAGCCATGGTCCATACCTAGACAGCCACCCTGTGTTGCTGGGAAGAGCAATGGTCACAGGTTCCATTATTTGTAGTGACAAGGGGAGATGGTGGAGAGAGCTCTGGCTCTCAGGGTCTGCAGCGGGACCACCAAGGTGTGCTTCCAGGCTTTGCCATGTGCCGGCTGTGAGGTTCACACAAACCCCTTGACCTTTCTGGGCTTCAGGCTCTTCATCTACAAAACAGTTTGGCTTGTTTCCTGCACTGGGTTATTATGAGGACAGATAAGTTAATGTACATGAAAACAGTTGGCAAACTATAAATAGCATCAAAATGTCATTATTATTCTTGAAACAAAAGGTCAGTATTTTAAAATGAAATTTTCCAAGTGTGAGGCTAGTTCCCTGTGGATTCCCATAGACTAGAGAGTTCACATAGTGATAAGACAAGCACAAGCAGGTGCATCCATGTCGAAAATACTGGGCCAATTTTTCCACCAGGACCTTCAACTAGACCAGGGTGCATTTTAAATGGAATTTGCCACCACTTACATGGGGGTGATTTCCAAACTGATTACTGACATTCGAAATCCAGCATGAGAATATTATCCCCTTAGCTTATGCTAGATGGATTTTGTCACCTCTTGCCTGAAAATACCCCACCTCAGTGAGAATGAACATTCTTGGGTGCAAGTTGTGGAAAAGTGATTCATTCATTCAACAGCCCCTGTTCAGCACCAGACTCTGGGAACACAAGGTGGTCAAGATGGCCCGTCCTCGGTGCTGATGGAGCTACTGTCCAGTGCTGACGTGAGACATCGAGCTGGCACTCCAAAAGAGGGAGCAGTCAGGGGGACATGGATACACCAAGAGGAGCGTCTCACCTTGGTGGGAAATGCTTCTAGGAAGAAGTGCTGTTCAAGCTGGTAGCTGAAGAGTGAGTTGGAGTCAGCTGTGAGGGATCGGGTGGGCGTGTGGGCTGACAAGGGAACAGCTCATGCACAGGTGCTGAGGTTAGGGAGGGGGCAGGAGCGGAAAGAAATCTGGGGCCTGGAGGGTGGAAGACAGAGGCGGTCTGTGCGGAGATGAGGCTGCAGTGCGGCCAGCCTAGAAGGGGCCCGTGTGCTATGCTAACCAGTTCGAACTTCCTCCTTAGGGAAGACAACTCTTCATCCCGGTTTTCCAGGGACGGTCATGGTGTATGCCTGTTGCCTCAGTGCAGTGAGGAAGGGCACTGCTCTTGCTCTTCAAAGCTGCCTGGGTTGGATGATAAAGTATTTGGTCACCTATCTCTATTAGGGCGTGGAAGGCAGCAGAGTGAGGCGGGGATGGAGGGGTGGAGAGAGAAGTTTAGCTCCTTTCTCTGTTGTAGGGGAGCGTGGGCACACACAGAAGGGTCTCAAAACATTCATGAGATCATTTCTCCCTCCAAGATAACTATTTCTTTTAAAAAACCCAAGGAACTGATTGAGGTCTCGCCCTTTAGATTCTTTGTGACCACCAGCTGCCTTGCCAGTCACCCAAAGAAGTTTTAAGATAGAATGTTTTGCCTCCGGAGAGTCCAGGGTCAGTCATGAAGTACCCAGAACCAGGAGATGCCAGGAGGACAGAGTGGGAGAGGAGCGGGCAGAAGGCAGGGTCTTCCTTCAGCCCAGGTCGGGGAGGAGGGTAGCGAAAATCACCTAACTCAGTTAGGTGTTACCAAAACCCCAGCTACCAACTCCTGTGGAGTTGGGTGCTGCCATTCTGGGGGACACTCAGGCCTGTTCTCCTGCCTTCCCGTCCTGGAAACTGGCTGGTGTGCAGTGGCCCTAGGACCTAAGGTCTCCTGGGAGACCATCTCCCCACAGCCTGCTCCCAGCAGAGGAGGTCTGATATCACAGGAAATGAGAGTCACTCGGCTAAAGTGCTGTTTCCAGCCTAGAGTTGGCATTTCTGCTCTGGTTCTGCCTCTCCCACAGTAATTAACTAATTAATTACCAACAAGGGGGTGATGCAATTATGACACAATGAGCCTGACTTTTCAGCCTCCCACCCAGGAGCCCCCAAGCTCTCTGAATCAAGAAGGGCCAGTTTGTGTTATTAAATAAACAGAATTTCCTCAAACCCCTGCGTGATCACTCCGCTGTGTCTAAGGCCTTAGCCTCACTGCCCTCCTTGGTCCCAGAGGCCAGGCTGGGGATGGGTCAGCTTCAAGGGTGAACACTGGACTCTGGAGAAACCCAATTGCTAGTAGTCACTGTGTGTCCTTAAGAAGTGCCTCTGGCCTGGGATTAGTCACTGAGGCTCCCTGAACTTGTTTCTTCATCAGTAAACAAACCTAACAACAGCTGTTACATTAGTGAATGCAGGGTGCTTTGTAATGCACTGTGATCCTTCTACATATATGCAAACTGAGGCCCGGTGATTAAGTGCCCTGCCTGGGACCACCAGCAAGCAAGTGGAGCCTGGGTCAGGATCCAGGGTGCCCGGGTCCAGACAGCCTTGCCCACAGTGGCCCACTCTGGCTTGCAGGTACCCTCCTGACAGCAGACCCAGAGAGTCTCTAGTCTAGCTGCCTGGCTTCCCAAGGTGGAGGGCCACGAGCTCCAGGAGTCAAAGAGCTGCAGGGAGGCTGGGAAACTTCAGAAGTCACTCGGCCTAGGGAGGGGATTCCTGGTGCTGAGACCCATCTCATGGCCCCAGGAGCTTTGGAAGTCCAAGGGCATTACCCTGGGCAGAGGCCTCAGCCGTGGTGGGTTTCCAGCCTGCCCCCAGCTTTGTTTTATTATATGCCTTAGCAATTGCCTCCCTTGTCCATGAGAAGCCTGGGAGGACTGTTTTGTAAAAGCTCTTCCATCCTAGACTCTTGATACCCCAGCCAGGTATCTTGAGACAGAATGATTGTGAAAGCAGTCTCCAGTCAGAGTTCGCCTCCTAATCTTATGTTTGGTGATGTGTCCACAACTGTGCTGCAAGGTCCTCCCAGGACAAGCCTTGAGCCATCGGCATCTCTGAATCCCCAAAGCACTGAACACAGCACTTCAATGGAGCAGTGGCTTAATTATGCTCAGATTATAAATCACAAACTCTGTTTGCATTACAACTAATTTCTTTCCAAATCTTGTCAATGGAATTTCTAAACATGTTAGCATCACTGTAATGATATGCAATTGTATTTGGTTCTCAAGATTTTTTATTTGACATTATTTTATCTATTACACACTTCAGTGCATAATCCACATACTTGTCATTGTTAATAGCTATGCCGGATTCCAGGGTCCCAACATACCATCCTTTGTTTAAGCATTCCCTACTTGTTGGGTATTTGGATTGCCTCCGATGTTTGAACACTATTAATAGTGCTGCTGGGCCACCTGGTTTTTCTCTCCTTTGCCTGGACAAGAGGAAATGAGATGGGATGAGGGAGGGAACCCTTTCCTGCATTCCCAGAAAGGCCTATTCTTCACACTTCTTCGCTGGACTGGGAATAACAGAGGCCAACGTCTGCTATTCTGTCACAGACAGGCCAGTATCTCGGACTGTCACTGGGAGACTTCTTAGAAGGCCTGTGGTGCCCCAGGAATAAGAACAGAGCACTCAGCTGGCTGCACGCAAGGGCTCTGGACTCAGCAGGGCTTTCATGTTGAACTATTTGCTGTGAATTTGGCTTTTCCTGTATGTGACTCTGTTGAACCATCTCATCAGACAGGCCCTGAGGGGAGACCTGATAACATCACTCCTGTTCCTGGCAGGTCATTTCAGTGTTACACTGGGAATCCCAGAACTTCTGAGCCGAAAGGTAATCTTTCTGTTTAACTGTCCGACCTTTCTGTTTTATAGCTGAGGACACTGAGGGCCAGCGTGGGGAAGTAACTTTCCCAAGCTCACTCAGCTGTTGTTGGCAGAGCTAGGCTGGGGCCAGGAGGGCCTCCCATCCCCAGGCAGGCGTTAGTGTCACCCGGCTTCCCCAGGGGAACATGGTTATGGATTGGAATCCTTCTTGCAGTTAAGGTACCAATTCTCCACAAATTGACCTGTGGATATAACACAGTCCCAATCCAAAGCACAGCAGGATTCTTTGTGGATACAGGCAAGTGAATTCTAACACTTACTTGAGAAGGTAAAGCCAAGTCAATTTTGGGAAAGAACAAATTTGGAGACTCACACTACATGATACTATCAAGCTACAGTCATCCAAACAGTGTGGTATTGGTGAAAGGATAGACAGAATAAACAGTGTAGAAATAAACACGCACACATATGGTCGATTGATTTTTAGCAAGGATATATAAAGGCAATTCAATGGAGAAAGGACAGTCTTTTTAATTAATGGTGTTGGAGAAATTAGACATCCTATGCAAAAACAATTACCCTTGACCTGTGCCTCACCTTATAGAAAAATGAATTAAAAATAGATCATGGACCTAGATGTAAAGTGTGTAACTATGAAACTCTTAGAAGAAAACATAGGAGAAAATCGTTGTAATCTTGAGTTAAACAAAGTGTTCTTAAATACGACAACCAAATCATGCTCTATAAAAGAAAAACAATAAAGTGGACTTTATCAAAAGTAAACACCTTTACTCTTGTGAAAGACATTTTAAAGAGAATGAGAAGAAAAGCTGCAAACTGGGGGGAAATATTTGCAGATCACATATCAGACAACAGACATCTAGACTATAAAAAGAACTCATAAAACTCAGTAAGAACAAAAACAGCCAATTTTTTAAAACTAGGCAAGATTTGAAAAGATGCTTCACCAATTAAGATATAGAAATGGCAAATGAATACATGAAAAGATGCTCATTAGTGATTAAGGAAATGCAAATTAAAACCAGAATGAGACACCATCTCATGCCTATTAGGATGGCTAAAAATACCGACAATACCAAATGCTGACAAGAATGTGAAGAAACTGGAACTCTCATACATTGGGTGTGGGAATACAAAATGGTACAGCCACACTGGAAAATAGTTTGATTACTTCTTATAAAGTAGAATCTATTTACCATACAACACAGCAATCCCTCTTCTAGGTATTTATACCAGAGAAATGAAAACATGCTCCTAACAAAAACTACACCAATATGCATAGCAGCACTACTCATAACCTCCAACATGCGAAAACAACCTAAATGTCCCTCAATGGATGAGTGAATAAACGACCTGTGGGACATTCATACAATGGAAACTACCGTGCAGTAAAGAGGAAAAAACTATTCATACAACAACTCAAGTGACTCTCAAATGCATGATGCTAAGTGAAAGGCCTGTTCAAATCAGAGCTTTCTGCTTCCATCCTCCTTCCCCTTTCTTTAAACTCTAAGTGAAAGAAGCCGGTTTCAAAAGGTTACATACTGTGTAATTCTATTTATATGGCATCCTGAAAAAGGCAAAATTATAGGGACAGAAAATAGATCAGTGGTTGCACAGAGCTTGGGATGAAGGAAGGGCCTGAATGCAAAGGCGTAGCATGAGGAAATGCTTTGTGGTGTAGGAATTGTTCTTTATCTTGTTAGTAGTGGCGGTTACATGAATCTGTGCTTGTATTAAAACTCAGAGAGGACTCTACATCCAAAGTGACTTCTACTTTATGTAAGTTAAAAACACAAAAGGCTGCAAAGTACTTTTGTATCATTAACTTATCTTAGCCTCCTAACTACCCATTAGCAGATCCACTGGACACTTTGAAGAAGGAATGAATTGTTCATTCATTTATTAATTAGAGAAGTATTTATGGGCCCTTACTATGGGCATTTTTTTAGGTACAGGCACAAAGAAAAGTTTTGATCTCAGAGAGCTCCCATTCCAGTAGGTAATTCTTCTGAATACTGAGTTTCCCTCACTTGTGAGCTTGTAACTTTCCATCTCAACCCTCCCACTGCAGGAAGCTGCCAGCTCCCACTGCAGCTTCCCAGCCACCCGGTGCCTGGGCTGCATGGCCTGTGTGGAGGTCAATGCTTGGGCCCTGGAATGCTGCACCAAGCAGCAGGGGAGACGGGTAGCAGCAGCCTTGCCCTGGGTCTTGTACCCAGACTGCCTGGCCACCCACTGTAGGGGTTGCATTTGGCCTAACCTTTCCAACAGATGAAACAGACCCTCTTGACGTGGCTCAAGTTCTCCTACTTGGTGTCAGGACTTTTCTGCTGTGAGCTCTCCTCTTTCTCTAGTGATTAGAATCAACACAAATGGGGGTAGGGGTGGAGTAAAGAGGGGAATATATGAGCAAGAGTGGGGAGATGAAAGGCAAGGGAGGTGAGCATGTAAGCAACAGTATACAACACAAAATACTGTACATAGGGAGGTGAATGTATAAGCCACAGTACACACATGAAACACTGTATACATAAAATACAAGGAGGTGAGTGTGTGAGCAGTGGTACACACATGAAATACTATACACATGAAGTACAGGGAAGTGAGTGTGTGAGCAATGGTACACACATGAAATACTGTACACATGAAATACAAGGAGGTGAGTGTGTGAGCAGTGGTACACACATGAAATACTGTGCACACAAAATACAGGGACATGAATGTGTGAGCCACAGTACACACATTTAATACTGTACACACAAAATACAGGGAGGTGAGTGTGTAAGCCACAGTACATACATTAAATACTGTACACACAAAATACAGGGAGGTGAGTGTGTGAGCAGTGATACACACATTAAATACTGTACACACGAAATACAGGGAGGTGAGTGTGTGGCAGTGATACACACATGAAATACTGTACACATGAAATACAGGGAGGTTAGTGTGTGAGCAATGGTACACACATTCAATACTTTACACATGAAGTACAGGGAAGTGAGTGTGTGAGCAGTGGTACACACATGAAATACTGTACACATGAAATACAGGGAGGTGAGTGTGTGAGCAGTGGTACACACATGAAATACTGTGCACACCAAATACAGGGAGGTGGGTGTGTGAGCAGTGATACACACATGAAATACCGTACTCATGAAATATAGGGAGGTTAGTGTGTGAGCAATGGTACACACATGAAATACTGTACACATGAAATACAGGGAGGTTAGTGTGTGAGCAATGGTACACACATTTAATACTGTACACATGAAGTACAGGGAGGTGAATGTGTGAGCAGTGGTACACACATGAAATACTGTACACATGAAAGACAGGGAGGTGAGTGTGTGAGCAATGGTACACACATGAAATACTACATACATGAAATACAAGAAGGTGAGTGTGTGAGCAGTGGTACACACATGAAATACTGTACACATGAAATACAGGGAGGTGAGTGTGTGAGCAATGGTACACACATGAAATACTATATACATGAAATACAGGAAGGTGAGTGTGTGAGCAGTGGTACACACATGAAATACTATACACATGAAATACAGGGAGGTGAGTGTGTGAGCCATAGTACATACATTTAATACTGTACACACAAAATACAGGGAGGTGAATGTGTAAGCCACAGTACACACATGGAATACTGTACACATGAAATACAGGGAGGTGAGTGTGTGAGCCACAGTACACACATGAAATACTGTACACATGAAATATTTTGAGTCCTCTAAACAATGTTATAAAACAGGTATTTCTCGCCTATATCCAGGTGGCATAATGGTGACCTGGGGGACTACATGACTTGCCCAATTCCCACAGCTAGGAAAAGGGCTAAATCAGGCTTCTAACTCAAGTCTCTGTGCCTCCAGAGCCTGTGCCCTTCCCCATCCACCCTGCCTCCAGGCTGCAGGAGCCACAGGCCCCAGTTCATGGACAGGCAGCCAAGCCTTCCCCCTTGGAAGTGCCCTGGCCTCACCTGGATGCTCCAGCTCCCAGACAAGACTTAGTGGAGATAGGTTGTTCAGAGGGCAGGGCCCCACAGAGTCTGGGTTCTAACTCACATGGCTTCAGGCAAAGAGCATGTACCTTCCTTACCTCCCTCTCCAGGAACATCAGAGGGGGTAACGTAAGAGCCTCCCTCCTATCTTTCCACAGTGTGATAGGAATAGACCCAGATATCTGCTAAAAGTTGTGAGATATTCCTGATAAATTTCGTTCTGGGTTAGCCCTCAGGCCACCTGACACAGTGCTTCAGCACACATTTTGGAGGTCCTGACCTTCCTGTGTCCAGACCCAGCCTTGACTCTGGATCCATAAAGAATGTGTGAGTTATCAGGTTTGGGGCTCCTGAGGGGGCCACTGCTAAAGTCCCACTGCAGAGAGGACCAAGACCAGGAGCCTAGTGGGTGAAAGGGAAGGGCCTGGGTGCAAAGACCTCTCCAGGTCCTGTAGGGTGGGCCAGGGGCTCCCAGAGACAGGCAGGGGTGCTCCTCCTGTCTGTTTCCCCAGTCAGTGAAGCCTCTGGTTGAGCTCGTGACATGGCAGCACTTCTGAGGCCCAGAGGACACCTGCCTTAACTTTTGGGAAAAAGGATCCTTTCTAGAAGACAGAGAGGAGTTTGAGATAACGATGGTCTCAGGGACAGGGTTTCAGGCACCTACTGTCCTAAGGGAGTCAGAGAATAAGTGGGAATCAATGTGGGGGTGGGGAGTAGCGAAAGTGACAGTAAGTGTTGACTGTGAAGAGTGATGGGGCCGGGTAACCAGAAGTCTGAAACTGGTGTGGGATATGATGAGGTTTCTCTTCAAATAATCGCATCAATCTTTTATTCTTTAATTCATAGCACCCCACCACCACCTTTTCTCCTTTTTGCCTTTTTGCCTTTGTTAGATGCCCAGGCACGCCACAGTACCAGGCGTTATCAGTACCAGCTCACATTCCTTTCCTTATTTGGAAAGAGGACTCACTTTCTAGCTCACTACAGACACCTCTTCCCCTTCCTCTCCACTTTCTTTTACATGCCCACCTTATCTAAAAAAAATCCAATGTTTAGCCAACTGGGATTAGTTTACATTGTACGACCCGACCCTGGCCAATAGAGAAAGGGTACAGGGGCAGGACTTGCCTCAGGAATAAAGGCTCTTGTGCCTCTTTGTTCAGGTGTGCTCTCATGGCGACTGGCCAAGGAGGCACCCCTCTGCGCAGAAGTGAAATTGCTATGCTAAGAATCCTTTGTTCAAGTGTTCAATTTCCTTAGGATTTGGAGCGTTATTTCTAACACTGGCAGGGATGTAAGGTCTGGAAGGAGACATGGGGACCCTGCTGGGGTCTGGGGCCAGGGGTACTTCTCCATAACTTGAAGGGGTTGACCCCAAAAAGGCAAACTCAAGGCACTAAGGGGCTGGATAACTCATAAGATGGCCCAAACTAAAGGGACACCAGATTAGGCCCCTGGGTCTGCAGGGGTTATGGGCTGAAGGCTTGGTCATGGGAGTCGTCTCTGGTGCTTGCCCTAGAACAGAAGATCACAGAGAAGCTTGGATAAAGCTGACTGGGGGTTACAGCCCTGAGCCAGGGTGCTGGGGACTAGAGCCAGGACTGACCTCACAGCCAGGAGCAGTGGTTTGAGGCCTGCAGAGGCCCAGGGACCCTGCTGGGGAATGGAGTGAGGGAGTGAGTCAGGGATCTGGGGACGACAGGACACAGTCAGCTGTGAGGAATGCCTTGTGTTACAGGAGCCGGGGAGTGTGACATTGGAGGGGGACGTTACTAGCTGTATGGCCTGTACAAGGGCCCACACCTCCCTCCCCCTGTCCAGGTCTCCTATCTATAGAATGGGGATGAGAAAAACAATCTCTAAAGTTTCTTGTTTGGTTGGGCACTGTGGCTCACACCTGTGCTTGGGGAGGCCAAGGGGAGAGGATTGCTTGAGCCCAGGGGTTCGAGGCCAGCCTGGGCAACAGAGTAAATAATTAAATTTTAATTATTTAAAAATAATTAAAAATTATTTTTTAATTTTCAATTAAAAAATAAAAATAAGGCTGGGCACGGTGTCTCAAGCCTGTAATCCCAGCACTTTGGGAGGCCGAGACGAGGTCAGGAGATCAAGACCATCCTGGCTAACCCGGTGAAACCCCGTCTCTACTAAAAAATACAAAAAAAAACTAGCTGGGCGAGGTGGCGGGCGCCT
>NW_012101254.1:1221406-1226469 GCF_000951045.1 Mandrillus leucophaeus
GGTGTTGGGAGGAAAAGGGGTCTAATTTGTTCAATTGTCATCTGCTACGGAGGTAGAAGGAAAAACGTAGGCTAGTGGTTCTCAAACTTGACTGAACATCACAGTCAACTGGGGGCTTGTCGACCCGGTTTGCCACTGCCCGTCCCTGGAATTTCGGAGTCTGTAGCTCTGGATGGGTCCTGAGATCATTTCTAACAAGTTTCTACTGCTGTTGCCGCTGGCCTGAAGACCACATTCTGAGAACTCCTGATGTAAATGTGAAGAGGGTCAGCCCACTTTTGAATGGTGGAAAATTGTGGTTCTACTACTTTCTATTTCTGGGGCCTTGAATAATTTACTTAACTTCATTGTAGCTTAGTTTCTTCACTTACAAAATAAAGATAATTGTGCCTTGGGATTATTGTAGGGTGTGATAAAGATGAAATGAGTTAACACACGTGTCAATTGTTTGGAAGAGTATCTGATAAAATGTAAACACTCAAAAATGTTAGCTCTTAGTATATGCTAGGGCCTTGAAAACTACATTATCTCAATTGTCAAAAGATCATCAGTAGCGGGTAATAGTATCATCTCCATTTTATGGTTGAAGAAGTGTAAGCTCAGAAAGATGAGATCTACCACGCACCTAAGGAACCCAGGCTGCGATCTGAACCCAGATCTTCCAGCTCCATAGTTAGGGCTGTTGCAAATCAAGTCTCACTGCGTTCTTCCTCTTTTTTTTTCCTTTAAGCTCTGAGAGTGGATGATTCGGCCCTTAAACCTGAGATGCTGAGAGTGGGTAGGGCTCATAGCCTGGAGCAGGGAAGAGTGGAGGAAGCTCAGGAGGAAGTTTGCCTGGGAACCTGGCACAGAAGTTACTCAGGATGCGCAGTGGGGGTATTTTTGTGTGTTCAGAGGGCAGAAATGCGGGTGACTCTTCTTGCTTGGCTGCCTTAGCTGATTGAAGTCATCAGCGGATGATGTAGCAGGTGCAAATGAATTGGCCCCTGATGGTTTATAGAGCCCTGGAGGCCGCCCCTGCTATCGGCCTAATATGGACAGAAAATACAGTTTTTGGGCTACAGCATCAAAATACTACCCTGTGGACGATGAATCAGAGCATCTCCCTCTCCCACACAGACCAAGTGTTCCACAAGAAGGGAAGATCTCCAGCAGCAAGTCCTGTGGCAGGGGGAGGCTTCGTGTCCCCCCGTCCTAATTGCTGTCAGTTGCCCTGCACTCAGTGGTCACGAACAAGGGAGGAGGCACTGCATGTCGTCGTCCCAACTCCTCACAGCTGCTGGAGAGAAAACTCTCATCCATATATGGTGTTCAATGGATTTATATGCTGATGACTCCCATCATGCATTTGCAGCCCAAATTCTGACTCTTCTGTCCTCTGTCTAGAAGATCTATCTATCTATGTGTCCTTTACACTCCCTGGATTCGCCATGGCCAAACTTCCTTTTTTTTTTTTTTTTTTTATTGAGATGGAGTCTCCATCTGTTGCCCAGGCTGAAGTGCAGTGGCGGGATCTTGGCTCACTGCAATCTCTGCCTCCCAGGTTCAAGTGATTCTTGCGCCTCAGTCTCCTGAGTAGCTGGGATTGCAGGCATGTGCCACCATGCTGGGCTAATTTTTTTTTTTTTTTTTTTTTGCGATGGAGTCTCACTCTCGTCACCCAGGCTGGAGTGCAATGGTACGATCTCGGCTCACAGCAACCTCCACCTCCTGGGTTCAAGTGATTCTCCTGCCTTAGACTCCCGAGTAGCTGGGATTACAGGCACCTGCCACCATGCCTGGCTAATTTTTGTATTTTTAGTAGAGATGGGGTTTCACCATGTTGGCCAGGATGGGAGAACTAACCTCAGGCAATATGCCCACCTCAGCCTCCCAAAGTGCTGGGATTATAGGTGTGAGCCACCACGCCCTGCCTAATTTTTGTATTTTTAGTAGAGACAAGATTTCACCGTGTTGGCCAGGCTGGTCTTGAACTCCTGACCTCAAGTGATCCGCCCCCTCTCAGCCTCCCAAAGTGTTAGGATTACAGGTGTAAGCCACCACACGGCCTGATGTTCCTTATATTATCCTCTTCCCTCAAACTATGCTCTTTCCCTGTCCCCACTGTCTCACTTGGTGGTAGCAGCCACTAAGTACCCAATCCAGAGGTTCTGAGAAAACCCTAGGTATACCTTTTTTTTTTTTTTTTTTTGAGACAGCATCTCACTTTGTCGCCCAGGCTGGAGTGCAGTGGTGCAGTCATGGGTCACTGCAGCCTCAATCTCCCAAGCTCTGGTGATCTTCCCACCTTAGTCTCCTGAGTAGCTGGGACTACAGGTGCACACCACCACGCCCAGCTAATTTTTTGTATTTTTTTGTAGAGACAGGGTCTCACTATGTTTCCCAGGCTGGTCTTGAACTCTTGTGCTCAAGTGATCCGCTGGGATGACAGGTGTAAGCCACCTGGCCTGAGATTTACTTTTTAATTTTAATTAATAGACTATTTTTCAAGTGCAGTTTTAGGTTTATGAAAAATTGAGAAGAAAGTATCAATAGCCATATCCCTCTTCCCCACTAGCTTCCCTTATTATTAACCCCTTGTATGAGCATGGTTCATTCGTGTTTGTTACAATTGATAAACCAATATGGATACATTTTTATTAACTGAAGTCTATATTTACATTAGGGCTCACTCTTTGTGTTATACTTTTTTTTTTTTTTTTTTTTTTAGATGGAGTCTCGCTCTGTCTCCCAGGCTGGAGTGCAATGGCTTGATCTCGGCTCATTGCAAACTCTGCCTCCCGGGTTCAAGCAATTCTCCTACCTCAGCCTCCCAAGTAACTTGGATTACAGGCACCCGCCACCACACCTAGCTAATTTTTGTATTTGTAGTAGAGACAGGGTTTTGCCATGTTGGCCAGGCTAGTCTTGAACTCCTGACCTCAGGTGATCTGCCCGCCTCAGCCTCCCAAAGTGCTGGGATTACAGGCGTGAGCCAACATGTCCGGCCTTGTGTTGTACATTCTGCATATAGGTTTTGAGAGACATTCTGTATGATATTGTAATCATGGGTATATTTAATGCCAAGTTTGCTCCTAAAGCAGATAGTGGCCTTGTAGTGGGGTACCCATAGTGTGTCCCCCGAGAAGAGGAGCACTCAGAACATACTTGTCAGCCCCTTCCATCCTTGCTCCCTCTGCCCCAAGGAACACCTACTACCCCAGGTTGGTTCCTGGTTGGCCCTGACCCCTGCTTGCCTGTGTCAGATGGGAACTGCCTGTGGTTTGTAGATTAACCCTTGTCTTAAATGCCAAGCTCCAGGTCTGACCTCATACAGAGCTTTGGGCTGATCTGATGATATCTGGTGAGGAACAGATGCACTTGGTAAGCTGGGAGTCCATCTTCTTGACCATAAGACCTGTGGTTCAGTCTCAGGTCTGACCCTTTGTCAATTTTACACACTCATCATTGACTTGGCTTTTACAGCAGGGGCTCCACAACCAACCCCAGATGGTCACGAAAGGTGGGAGGCAGAAGTGACTTGGAACAGCTGAGGTCCTAAAAAATAGCCTTAGGTCTGATTTCCATTCAGTCATGTTGGCCTCCCTTGCTAGTTAGCTGAGAGGAAGGAGGGCTTTCTTTCTACCCCCTCCACCTCCCATAAGGCCCCCAGTGCTGTCTGTGTTGCTGGAGTGGGATAGGGTGAGAGATGGAGAGGGAGTAGAAAGAGAAACACAAGGAATTCAGGGAGTGAGCCATATTCCTGGTCCTCACATTTGGCACTGCTGAAGGCCTCTGTTAGCCTTTCAACTCTTGGATGCTGTGATGGTTCACTTTAGAAGGAAAAGGGAACGATTTGGAGGGCCTCCACTTGTTGCAGGGTGATTTATCCAGGGAAAAGGAATTAATTGTTCAATTTTCTTAGCCTGTTTTTCTTTTAATTGAAGTGATGTGAGCAATTAAAATGTTTCCTTCCAAAAAAAAAAAAAGTCCTTTAAAAATTCTATGAAGGTAGCCAGATTTCAATTATGTTCATTATAATTAGATTTAGATGTGTATTTTGTATAATGTAGAGGCATAGGACATCTATGTCATGGACATTCTAGAACCATCCCCAGAAAAACGCAGTTTCGTTAGGCACATAACATTTGCATGCATGGATGGGGGTGAGTCTTGGATCTTTTGCAGCCCACCTAGTGATGGCCACTAGGATCACAAACTTTAAGAGCAGCTCAGTAACCCTAGCTTTCATATTGTGATCCTACATTTGTGCTAGGGTGCGTGTGAAGTGACCAAATTTAATAGATAATAAAATTACTAGGCTGTGTGCTGCTACCTGACCAACGCTTGCTTTGGACATCCTTGATAGTACCCTCTACTTTGCCTCTTCAAGGGTTTTAACCTCTCCATGACATTGTCCTCTGTGGGTGGGGACATGCACCCCGCCCCACCCAAGAACCCAACTTCCCCTTAACAACATTTTACAAATGCTGTAGGAAAAAATTTGTATGGCTGGGTGCCGTGGCTCATGCCTGTAATCCCAGCACTTTGGGAGGCCGAGGTGGGTGGATCACTTGAGGTCAGGAGCTTGAGATCAACCTGGCCAACATGGTGAACCCCGTCTCTACTAAAAATATGAACATTAGCTGGGTGTACTTAGCCTGGAGTCATGGCGCACACCATGTAGTCCCAGTTACTTGGGAGGCTGACGCAGGAGAATTGCCTGAACCTGGGAGGCAGAAGTTGCAGTGAGCTGAGATCGTGCCACCACACTCCAGCCTGGGCGACAAAGTGAGACTCCATCTCGAAAAAAAGAAAAATTGTGTTTCAGTGGAAAACTATACATTGTCTACAGCAAAGCCTTCAGGGCTATCAGATTCTACTATGCATTGTCTTTGAGCTACTTTGCAAGGCTCTGTAAATTGGAAGTAACTGATAGGTATGTAAACTCTGCCTTGTCTGATAGTGATTTAATTGACTTTCTCCCCTTTTGGAAAAAAAAGCAATTTAATCTCCATTTGTAATTTATCTCTACATTCCTTTACTCAGTAAGAATTTGTGTGTTTTTGACTTTTTCTTTGAAC
>NW_012101254.1:1228334-1253713 GCF_000951045.1 Mandrillus leucophaeus
CTTGGTAAGCTGGGAGTCCATCTTCTTGACCATAAGACCTGTGGTTCAGTCTCAGGTCTGACCCTTTGTCAATTTTACACACTCATCATTGACTTGGCTTTTACAGCAGGGGCTCCACAACCAACCCCAGATGGTCACGAAAGGTGGGAGGCAGAAGTGACTTGGAACAGCTGAGGTCCTAAAAAATAGCCTTAGGTCTGATTTCCATTCAGTCATGTTGGCCTCCCTTGCTAGTTAGCTGAGAGGAAGGAGGGCTTTCTTTCTACCCCCTCCACCTCCCATAAGGCCCCCAGTGCTGTCTGTGTTGCTGGAGTGGGATAGGGTGAGAGATGGAGAGGGAGTAGAAAGAGAAACACAAGGAATTCAGGGAGTGAGCCATATTCCTGGTCCTCACATTTGGCACTGCTGAAGGCCTCTGTTAGCCTTTCAACTCTTGGATGCTGTGATGGTTCACTTTAGAAGGAAAAGGGAACGATTTGGAGGGCCTCCACTTGTTGCAGGGTGATTTATCCAGGGAAAAGGAATTAATTGTTCAATTTTCTTAGCCTGTTTTTCTTTTAATTGAAGTGATGTGAGCAATTAAAATGTTTCCTTCCAAAAAAAAAAAAAGTCCTTTAAAAATTCTATGAAGGTAGCCAGATTTCAATTATGTTCATTATAATTAGATTTAGATGTGTATTTTGTATAATGTAGAGGCATAGGACATCTATGTCATGGACATTCTAGAACCATCCCCAGAAAAACGCAGTTTCGTTAGGCACATAACATTTGCATGCATGGATGGGGGTGAGTCTTGGATCTTTTGCAGCCCACCTAGTGATGGCCACTAGGATCACAAACTTTAAGAGCAGCTCAGTAACCCTAGCTTTCATATTGTGATCCTACATTTGTGCTAGGGTGCGTGTGAAGTGACCAAATTTAATAGATAATAAAATTACTAGGCTGTGTGCTGCTACCTGACCAACGCTTGCTTTGGACATCCTTGATAGTACCCTCTACTTTGCCTCTTCAAGGGTTTTAACCTCTCCATGACATTGTCCTCTGTGGGTGGGGACATGCACCCCGCCCCACCCAAGAACCCAACTTCCCCTTAACAACATTTTACAAATGCTGTAGGAAAAAATTTGTATGGCTGGGTGCCGTGGCTCATGCCTGTAATCCCAGCACTTTGGGAGGCCGAGGTGGGTGGATCACTTGAGGTCAGGAGCTTGAGATCAACCTGGCCAACATGGTGAACCCCGTCTCTACTAAAAATATGAACATTAGCTGGGTGTACTTAGCCTGGAGTCATGGCGCACACCATGTAGTCCCAGTTACTTGGGAGGCTGACGCAGGAGAATTGCCTGAACCTGGGAGGCAGAAGTTGCAGTGAGCTGAGATCGTGCCACCACACTCCAGCCTGGGCGACAAAGTGAGACTCCATCTCGAAAAAAAGAAAAATTGTGTTTCAGTGGAAAACTATACATTGTCTACAGCAAAGCCTTCAGGGCTATCAGATTCTACTATGCATTGTCTTTGAGCTATTTTGCAAGGCTCTGTAAATTGGAAGTAACTGATAGGTATGTAAACTCTGCCTTGTCTGATAGTGATTTAATTGACTTTCTCCCCTTTTGGAAAAAAAAGCAATTTAATCTCCATTTGTAATTTATCTCTACATTCCTTTACTCAGTAAGAATTTGTGTGTTTTTGACTTTTTCTTTGAACGTTTGCCTGGTTTCTTGGTATCAGGAGTAAATAAATTCTTTAACGTGTACATTTTTATATTTGTATGTGAATCATCATTTTATTCTTTTTCTGAAAAATAACTCTAAATACTTTATTGTCTCTTTCTAACCCTTTAGGAGATATTTTTTTAGGCTACCATTTGAATTTTGTTATACTTCATGTCTCTTCTATCCTCACCAATTATCCCTCTTACCCCCTCCCTAGCTCACCCAATTTATTGCTTCTCCTGGATTCCTGTGTTCTTTTACCCTAGAATTGTGCAAAATCAGGCTTGGACATATCCAGGCACTGCTGGAAACCAAATGTTTTGAGGTTGGTTATGTTGGAAATTTCAGCTTCAGTGCTGAAGAAATATAGCCTGGGTATGTTTTGGCGTTTAGGATCATTTAAAAGCTGCCTGTTTGGAGACAGAGACCATAGTTAGCATTTTCCCAGCTTTGGAAGGCAGACTTAGGGCCTGCATTTTTTTTCAGATGATTTGTATGACATTAATTGTACAAATAATTTAACCCTTTGCTGCAGGTTTTTTTTCCTTTTAAAACAGAGGAGAGTTTAATATTGAGGAGGAGCTCTGTTGTCATCAGTTAATGTTTTTGGTTTTTGTTTTCTAATGGCTTTCATTAGGAACTACAACACACTGTGAGGGTGACTTTGCCAATATATTTAGGCTGGCTTCTTTCAATGTGCATGCATGTGTGAAACACACACAGAAAATAGAGGAAATGAGAGAACACTCTCAAAACTCGCTAAGTGTATAAACTGTAATATTTCGTTCACAGTTTCCTTTTTCTTTGGCTGTCAGGTTTGAGCCTCAAACATTTTTATTTCAAGGGAAACAATAGCCCCTGCAAGTAACCCAAGTTCACGGCTTTCCTGGGCCTTGGAAGCAGGGGAGGCGCTCCTTTACTTGGACCGGTTAATTGGAGACACTTAGTTTACTCTTGGTCAAATTCACAACCAGGAGAGCTAGAGAGAGAGGAAGTGAATGAGTCTCACTCGCCAAACTTTCCTTTTTGGGGTTTTTTGTTTTTTTTTTTTAATTAACTCTTTCTTTACCCTGGTGTGGAGAAAGTGTACTTTAAACCTGAAGGTTTCATGGTTTCGACAGTACACTTGATGAACGTTCTTGAATCTCCTGCTAGAAAACACGTTGGCGCATCAAAGAAAAGGGGAAATGATATCCAGCTTGGGAAGGAACATTTTCTTCTGTAAATGGAGATGGAAGATGGATCACAGATTGAGACTAAACATAGTCTCCACGGGCCTAGAGGAAATTTCTCTGGCTAGCTCAGTGAGAGCTGGGGAGGCCATTTCGACATTTCATGAATGAAATTCTTCATCAACACTGTTTCATTAGAGAGATTTACTTGATCCTGGACTCATATAATTGCAGCACTGGAGATATTAATGTAATTTTGAGGCCTCATGTCACATTATAAAAACACAGTGCTATAAAAGACTCTAATTTGCCAAACTCTACCAGGCACCAGATGGTACACTTACAGAGAGAAATGTTTTCCTCGAACAGAAGGAGGTCTGTGATGTCATAAGCAGGAGAAATCATTGATACTCAGGGTCTTGGACACTGACATTCTTTTGAGCTAGCAGAGAAAAAGGCCCACAGATACCCAAAGGGGTAGTGCTAGGTTATGTGGTTCTCACTTTTCTTCTTCCTGCCATCAGCCCCCTGGTAGAGACAGAGAGACTCACAAAAGGGGGATTAGAAACTCCTGGCAACCCTGTTAATGGCTTCCTGTGGGATCTCACTTCCTCTGAACCCACCAGAAATGAGGAAACCTCAGCTTATTTCAGACTCACCCTTCTCCCTTTTACTCTACCCACATCAAGCACCATTGATTCCAATCCTGATATTTCAGACTCCCGCAGTGGCTGCAGCCTCAGCTCCTGTCTTCTTCACTACCTGGGCTGAGTAAACACTGAGCTCTGCCTTAGGTCTCTCTCTGTCCTTCCCATCTCCTCCCTCTGTCTTCTTCATGCTGCCAGAGTGGATTTCTTAAATGCAAACTCTATCATGTCTCTCTCTTGCTTAATCATTGACAGCACCTCACTGCCTGGACCAGTAATGGGAAAAATTGAACCTAGATTAAAGGTTGCTTTGACTCATGTAAAAAACTTGAAAGCAAGTCTTGAAAGATCAAGTTGTTTCCAAGTAGCTTAATTGAGTCCCAGAAAAAAAACTCAAAAGTATTTAAAGAAAAAACCTAGCATTCAGCACTAATTTGCCATCCAATAAAAAATTATCAGGCATCAAAGAACTAGGAAAACAATATAATGAGGAGAAAAATCAATCAATAGAAATAGATACAGAAATGACACAGGTGAGTAGACAAGAACAGTATTTCAAATGAGGTAAATATACGCCACATATTTGAGAAGATAAAGGAAAGCATGAGTGTATTAAGGAGAAATGTGGTAGATATTTAAAAGGGAAGACCTAAATCAAACTTCTAGAGATTAAAACAAACAAACAAGAACCTCTAATGTCTGAGATGGAAAAACACACTAGATGGGAATAAGAATGAATTGGACACTGCAGACTGAAGAAAAACAGTAAACAGCATCAGTGAGCTGCAGAACAACTTCAAGCAAGATAATATCATATATGGCTTATATATAATAATTCTTTTTGCAGTCGCCACAAAAAGAATAAAGAGATAGAGGGAAGGAATAATAGCTGAACCTTTGTTTTTTAATTTGATAAAAATATTTAGGAAGCTTAATGGGCCCTAAGCACAAGAAACATGAAGAAAACTACACCAGTGTACATAATCAAATGGCTTAAGAACAGAGATAAGGAGGAAAAGCTTCAAAGCAGCCAGGACAGGGACATGAAGAACAAAGAAAATACAGCAGACTTATTGTTGGAAACAATGCAATCCGAAAGACAGTTGACCAACTTCTTTAATGGACTGAAAGTCAACACTGTGAACCTAGAACTCTATATACAGCAAAATATCTTGCAAAAAAAGAAGAGGAACTAAAGATTATTTTAGACATAGAAAAGTTGAAAGAATTGATTACTAATCCTACAAGAAAGTTAAAGAAGAACCTTTGGACAGAAAGAAAATGAAATCAAATAGAAGTTGTGTTCTACATAAAAGAAGGAAAAGACGAAATAATAAATATGTGGTAAATATTAAAAACATAAATTTATTTTTAACATGTCTCTAAAAGGCAATGATCACTAAAAACAAAAATAATACCAATGTATTGTGAGGTTTATAGGTACAAGTAAAATGGTTAGCAAGAATAACACAAAGGCCAGGAAGGGAGGGTGTAAATGCAAGTATACTGTAAGGTTCTTGTGTTATAAATGAATCGCCATACTACATTTTGAAGATGAATTGTGATAAATTAAAGATGTATACTATATACCCTAAAGCAAACATCCCAAATGAAACAAGACAAACAGATATAACTAATAAGCCAATAAAAGAGATAAAATAGAATTATAAAAAATAATTTACCTCAAAAGAGGATGAAAATGAAAAAAACAGGGAACAAAAACAGATAAGACAAATGGCAAAGGACAAGATAGTAAATTCAATACTAATCATATCGATAATCACATTACATTCAAATGGTATAAATATCCCATTTAAAAGGCAGAGGTTGTCAGATTGGAGTTTTTTTAAAGGCAAGCTCTGTATTCTGTCCATCAAAAAAACAAATTGAGGCCAGGCACAGTGGCTCATGTGTGTCATCGTAGCACTTTGGGAGGCTTAGGTGGGTGGATCACATGAGGTCAGGAGTTCGAGACCAACCTGGCCAACATGGTGAAACCCCATTTCTACTAAAAACATAAAAATTAGTCGATCATGGTTGTGGGCGCCTGTAATCTCAGCTACTCAAGAGGCTAAGGCAGGAGAATCACTTGAACCCAGGAGGTGGAGGTTGCAGCGAACTGAGATCGTGCCACTGCACTCCAGCAACAGAGCGAGACTCTGTCTCAAAAAACAAACAAACAAACAAAAACAAATTGAAATATGAAGACACAAATAGGTTAAAATTAAAAGGATGGGAAAAGATGCTGTGGTCACACTAATCAGAAAAGCCTTTCCTCCTACAATGAGGAGTTGTAGGAAGGCAGGCGGTTTGGAGGGGATGAGCAGAGAGAGACGCCAGCAGTGTCCCTCCCACATCACTTCTCGTTATGGAGGCAGAGTCTCCCGCTCAGAACTGCTGCACAGTGGGGCACAGCGGTCCCCAACACTCACTGCGAGCCAGTCCTGTGGGGGCAAACGATGGAGAAGGTGGAGTAGAGAAGGCATGCTGGTGAAGGTCTGGTTTTGTTTTCGTGTCAGGGAAGGATGGGCTGCTAGAAAGTACCCACAGGGAGCGCTGTGAGTAGAATGACTGGGAAAGGTCAGCACGGCTCCCAAGCCAGGGGGGATGTGAGTGCTGAGCATGAGGAGACTAGTGTGTTGGTATTATTTCATATTCATCAAACCCTTTAGAAATGCTAGAAAGTGCTGGGTCATCCAGAGGGTGTCGATTTTCCTCATGTCCTGGGTGTGACCTCAGGCCTGATGGAGTGTCTTTTTTTTTTTTTTTTTTGAGACGGAGTCTCGCTCTGTCGCCCAGGTTGGAGTGCAGTGACCGGATCTCAGCTCACTGCAAGCTCCGCCTCCCAGGTTTATGCCATTCTCCTGCCTCAGCCTCCCGAGTAGCTGGGACTAAAGGCGCCCGCCACCTCACCCAGCTAGTTTTTTGTATTTTTTAGTAGAGACGGGGTTTCACCATGTTAGCCAGGATGGTCTCGATCTCCTGACCTCGTGATCCGCCCATCTCGGTCTCCCAAAGGGCTGGGATTACAGGCTTGAGCCACCGCGCCCAGCCTGGAGTGTCTTTCTGTCTATGTCATTCAAACGAAATCAGTCCTTCTCTCACCAAAGCTTAGCCACACACGCAGAGCCAAAATTGACCTCCCTGGAACCTTCTGCCATGGCTACCGGCGACGTTTGCGTCAAGAAGGGCCACCACGATTGTAAGGGAGCTTCCCTGGCCCTTGCTGGGGAGGGCATGAGCGGAGTCAGAGCCATGGGGAGGTAGGCAGCCAAGCACCCGAGGGATGGAGTCAAGGCTGACGGGGGAGGCTTGGACCAAGGAAGCTCCACTGGGCCCAGGCTATCAGGTGGCCCCATGGGAAGTCCTTGCTCTGAGAAGGAACACAAGGGCTAGAACCGTCCATGTTGGGATACAAACAGCCACAGACCTAGAGTGGCATTTTGAAACATTTAGTCATTGTAGGCAATGTTTCTCCAGAACTGGATTCCAGGGTCCTACATCAGAGAAGCTGTCCTAAAGCCCCCCACACCTGACGAAACCTGGAACTCTCCATTTAGGTGACTGGTGGTGGCTGGAGGGGACCAGGGACAACCTCCTAGATGTAAACAGGGCAGGGGTATATAGATCAAAGATGAATAAGTCTCCAAGCTGGGGGTCTCGTTTCTTTCCTTCTCCCACTGTTTCTTCCAGAAAGGAGCAGTTACCCTACCAGGCCACGGGACAAGTACCCAAAAAGTGCCTGAGTAGCCCCAGCTCCACCCAGACTACAGTGTCACACCCACAAACCAGACTCTCTGTCTTGAGCCTCCATTTTCTCACTTCCACCCTCCAGCCAGCTGCAAGGTTAGCGCCCTACAAATCACAGCTCCCTCTTATCACAGAACAGAACTCATCATCTTCAGCCTGGAGTTTGACAGCAATCTTTATTTTCCCCTTCACGTAAATAATGTGCATTCATATCTGTTTCCATATCTGTTTCTCCACTGGCCTGTCTTAGCCTGGATACCCTGAGGCACACACTGCTACTGCCTTATTAGGGTGTGCAATGCTTGGGAAGTAAAAGCAAAGGAAGAGGGGAGTGGGGCAGGAAGCTGGCAGAGCCCTTATGAGTGTGTGTTACCAGGTAGGCCACCACTTAACACTGGATAAGCCGATAGCTTGTGATTGCAGGGCTGTCTTCTAAGAGGCTGTATGAACCTCTGAGCCTCAGGACAGCCTGGCCAGTGGGGAAGAATGGGACAGAATGTGTCCAGTGTCTCCTGTCTGCCATCGGTCAAAGGTCTGCTGACCTCACCCTTCGGCGCTCTGCATATGAAGTCCATCAGCGGCATCTCATACTTCAGAGACTGCAGGTAGCCCCAAGGCAGGAAGGAGAGGTGTACAGTGCAGGTGTGAAGTGAGGGCTTTGTCAGGTCATGACCCCTGGGAGCTGCCTGAGCTGCTGCTGAGTTGATCACTCAGACACGGCGGGAGCACAACCAGCAGCCAAGGGCCCCAGACCAAGTGAGGCTGAGAGGGACTGGGTGGCCATAAGAGAGGTCTCACCCATAGTGCCTGCAGCCAGCGCTCTGAAAACATGTGAAGAGGTGTAGGGGCAATGAACAGGAATTCAATTTCTTTCAGTGATAAAGCCGGATTCCCCAACAAGACAATTTCTGTAAACTTCTTGGCCTGCTACTTAGGAAAGGTCAACACATGTCAGCCACTATTATTACTATTATCATCCATGATGTCAGCATCGCTCCATCTCTGTAACCTGGAAGAGGTGTTTCTTGGTCACCCCCGGCACTGTTTCTAACACATGGCAGGTGGTCTTTTTCCAAAGGCTGTCTCTGTCCTGCCCCATTCCACCCATGTCACTCAGGCAGAGGAGTTGATTAAGGAAAGAGAATCTGGGCCTGAGGGCAGGCAGGGCGGGGCTCACAGAGTGGGGCCTCAGCTGCATTTCCCCAGATGGCTTCCTCCTGCCCTGCCCAGGTCTGCTTCTGCTTCTCTCCACTTGGTCAGCAGACGTGAACCAACGCGGTGGGCCTCCTGCCCAGCTGCTGCGGCCGGGACCTGCTGATGTACAGGGCAAGTCTGAGGTTGTAGGCCCCTCCTGAGGCTGAGCAGTTGGGGAAGCAGAAAGCTGCTGGCTGGGCTAGCGGTCAGCCAGAATCAGGTCTGGAAAATGCCAGGAGCTCCTGTCTTGGGGCAGTTGGAGCCTGCCATGAAGCATCTCTTCCACATGGCTCAGCCCTGCAGCAGACCCTTCTCCTTATTCCATCCTGGCCTTGGTCTTTCCCACCACTTTCAGTCTGGAATGAAGGCCTGCTGGCCTTTGAACAACTTGGTGGTTCCAAATTGGAGCCTAAAAGCAGGGTCCGGCTTCCCCAGGAAAACAGCTCAACTTGACAGTGATGGGGAGGGGTGTCCAGGGCTGAGGCTGCATTCCTTTCTGTCCCCCCACTTCCCCTAGGAGCAAAGAGTCCCATGGCCTTCCCCACTCTAGAAGCCCACCCAACAGCCTGCATCAAAAAACTCCTCCAGACCTGTTTTCAGAGGCCCAGGAAAAAAAAAAAAAAAAGTTCTGGTCAGCCTCAGGGGTGCAGCACAAGGACTTTGTGTGTGACCCAAGAGTCTAGCTCGTGTGTTGTGGGGCAATCGTATGTAGGTCCAGTACTTCAGAGTCACAATGAGATCCCCACGGTCTGGCCTGCTGGCCTTTGAACAATTTGGTGGTTCCATATTGGAGCCTAAAAGCAGGGTCCGGCTCCCCCAGGAAAACAGCTTGACTTGAGAGTGATGGGATCCCCATTGACTCAATTTTTTGTTCTTTCGTCCAGTAAATAAGTTATCAACTCCAGAAGAAGGATGATCATGAAGTCCAGCAGCAGCAGGAAGACAGCTCACAAGCAAGTAACTAAAATACCAAGAGGGGAGGCGCACTCTCAGCTCACAGGGCAGGAGAGATGAGCTGTGCCTGAGGGAGCCAGGACGGAATTGTGGAGAAGAGCTTTTTAAACTAGGTCATGAAGGATAAGTAGGAGTCTGACAAGGGGAAAAGCGGAGAGGCTGTAGACAGGGTTGGTGCATTCCAAGTAGGAGGAAAAATATGCCACGCTGTGGGGTAGGAGGAATGTGTATGTGTTCATTCTCATTCCATAAAATTTTGTTAAATACCTACTATGTTCCTGGTAATTGGGTTAGGTTAGGTTCCACGAATGCAGAAAAAAAACAAGGCAAACATAATTCTTATCTCTTTCTAGTGGAAAAGGGAAATTAAACAAACAAAAATCACGTAGGTAATTGTATATTGACAATGGTGCCAAGCCCGTGGAGGGGAAGAAGAAGGAGCTATGGAAGCATGAATGGGGTGAGAGGAGCCTGTTTGATCTGAGGATCAGGAGAGTTCTGCCTGAGGAGGAGACAGATGAGCTGCCTCCTGAGGGATGAGTGGAATCAGTCAGGCAAGGCATTCCAGGAAGAGAAAACGGCACGTGGATGGGCCTGATGTAGAAGGGACACAGAGTCCAGAGTATCTCAAAGTAGTTCAGATTTGATATAGCAGCCAGACTTCCAGGAGGCAGGGGCGGGGCGGGAGGAGGGGGATGCTGGAGGGCCAGAAGGCTTTGACCTTTATTCTAACAGCAAGGGGAGGGATGCAATGAGATCTGCCGTATGAAGAATAGCCCTCTGGCTGTTGCATGGAAAACGGAGTGGAGCCATAATGGATGTGATGAGGCCAATTAGAGCAGTGATTCTTAATCTAAGCAGCAAATTAGAATTACCTGGGGAGCTTGTAATAAGGGTGATTGGAGCCCACTCACAGAGACTCTGCTTTACTTGGTTTGGGTATTGGTAATTTTTTAAAGTTCTGCAGGCATCTTAAATGTATATCCAGGGTTGAAAAGCCTTCAGTTAGAAGGATATTGCTTTAAAGAAAAAGAAGGGAAAAAAGGAGAAGGGGTAGGAGAAAAAGGAGGAGGAGAAGAAAAACAAGAAAAAAGGAGGAAAAAGAGAAAGAGGGAAGAAGAATAATGGTGATGTTGCTCTACCACAGGTCATAGAGGATGGTAGCCTGGCCCAGAGAAGTGGTATTGGAGACAGAAAGCAAATGCTGGGTACTTTTAGGAGCAGAATGGAGAGTAGTAACCACGAACTGCCAGATTTTGGTTTTGGGCAATTCTCTGAGAAATAAAACAATGGAGAAATACCAATTGTGAGGTGCATGACATGAATTCAAGTTTGGACATATTGGATCTAAGGTACTTATGAGCCATCTCAGTGGATAGCAGGCAGTTGAATATATAGATCTGGAACTCAAGCCTGGCACAGTGGCTCACTTGTGTAATCCCAGCATTTTGGGAGGCTGAGGAGGGTAGATCACTTGAGGTCAGAAGTTCAAGATGAGCCTGACCAACTTGGTGAAACCCTGTCTCTACTAAAAATACAAAAATGTGCTGGGCGTGGTGGCATGTGCCTGTAATCCCAGCTAATAGGGCGGCTAAGGCAGGAGAATCGCTTGAACCCAGGAGGCAGAGGTTGCAGTGAGCTGAGATCGCACCACTACCCTCCAGCCTAGGTGACAGAGTGAGACTCTGTCTTAAAAAAAGATAAAAAGAATCTAGAGTTCAAAGATGTATGGATCAGGGCTATAAATTTGAGAGTTAAAGATGCAGATGCAGAGATATTATTTGAGATGTGGCTGAGATTGCCTAGCAAAAGCAAACTGTATATAGGGTTCAGTGGAAGGGGTGGGAGGGTAGAAGAGGGCCTAGGACCTAGTCTGAGATACCCTAGCATTGGAGGTTGGGCAGAGGAGAGGAGTTGGCAACAGGGTCTATAAAGGAGAGCCCGGGAAAGTCTTGAAGCCCAGAGCAGTCAACGTTTCAAATGGTCCTGAACATCAAAAGACCTGAGGTGTGAAACATATTTATTTGATTAGCAGCCTCTAGGACATGGATGACTTTGGAGACAGGTGTTTTGGTGGAGTGGTTAGGGCAAAAGCCAGACTGGAGTGGATGCAAAGGGAGGAAATGCAGAGGACATAGCAAGAGTTTGGTTGCAGAGGAAAGTCAGAGCAGGTGGCAGTTGCTGGAGGGGGATTCTGGGATCAAGGAAATGTTTGTTAAGATGGGAGACAACTGAGTGACTTGAAAGGTTGTTGGAAAGGAGAGGAAGGGGTTGAAGATACAGAAGAAAGGAGGGATCCTTGAAAATATAAAGAGATGGGACAGGATCCAGTTGCTGGAGGAGGAACTGGGATCAGCTTTAAGGACTAGTCCTTTACTGCAATAGAAGGGAGAGATGAGTGGTTGCATGCAAATATGGATAATTTTGTCCCTTTCAAGCTGAGAGGTTAAGGGACTTCTCATCTGATAACTTTCATGTTCTTGGTGATGTCATCTCCTGGGATTGAGAAGAGAGTGTTGGGGAGGAGTCTCTGAGGGTGGGTAGTCAGAGGGCTGGCAATGTGAAGAGAGTTGATGTGATCTGCTATATTTGTCGAGGAGAGATGAAGAGTTGGGTGGCCAGAAAAGCAAAATAGAATGTGAGGCTGGATGAGAGCCCTGGAGGAAATGCTGGTCAAGAATTTAGAGTGGTGCTAAACTCTGGAGTGGTTTTCTGGTACTTAGTGAGGTTGTATTGTATTAATTATTTATTGCTATTAATTATTTATTAATCTATTATATAGTAGATTATCCCAAAACTTGTTAAAATTACGTAAGTTTATTACCTCAGTTTTGCGTCAGGAATTTGGGCACAGCTTAGCTGGGTGCCTTTGCTTCAAAGTCTATCACAAGGTTGCAGTCAGAGTGCCAGCCAGGGCTGGAGTCTCATCTGAAGGCTCAACCAGGGGAAGGTCCACTTCCAAGTTCACCCATGTTGTTGTTAGTAGGATTCAGTTTCCCACAGCCTATTGGGCTGAGACCTTAGCTCCTCACCAACTTTTGACCTGAGGTCCCCTTGGGTTCCTTGCCACATTGGCCTCTCTGTAGAGCAGGTTACAACATGGGAGCTGGCTTCCCTCAGAGCAAAGAAGGGTGAGGGAGGGTGTGCAAGATGGAAGCCATGATTTCTTTTCAACCTAATCTCAGAATTGATATCCCATGGTTTCTGCCTTACTTAAATGGCAGAAGCAAATCACCAGGCACAGTGACTCTCCAGAGGAGGGGATTATACAAGGACATGAATACCGAGAGGTGGGAGTCACTAGGGGCTGTCTCAGGCTGCCTGCCACCCTGTGTGGAGAGTGGGCTGAGGACAGGTTGTGGTCACGTTGTGAAGAGCCATGTGTGCCAAACAGAAGGATTTGAGTTTCATCCCATCAACTTTTTGGAGTCATGGGTGATTTTTAAGGCATGAGGTGCATAGATCAGTTTGAACTGTTTGGTGCTGTAAAGAGGAATCAACCCACAGGAACACAGCAGTGACGTACCCTGGACAGGCACGTGGAATGGACGTCCCAGTCATCCACAGAGCTTATTCTCTCACACTCTTCAGGTCTTTGCTAAAATGCAGTCTTCTCCATAGGACCTCCTCTGACCACCTGATCCAAAATTGCACTTTCCAGCCCCACCCAGCATCCCCTATCCTCTGCTTTATTTCTCCATTACCTATCCCTATCAGGCCCATTACAAATCTTGTCACTTATTTCTTTATTTTTTATTGTTGCTCTCTCCCCACTAGAATGTAAGCTCCACGAAGGCAGGAATTTTGGATTGCTCTGTGCATGTCTGTATCCCAGCGCCTGAGCATTTAGTAGGTACTCTATGAAGATTTGCTGAATGAACTATTTAATAAGTAAAGTATACCTTGTTTCTTCAAATGCCATTTCCTTGTGGGAGTGAATATAAAAGGACTGCACCCTGTGAAGCGTGTGGGTACAGAGAAGCATGAGGAGGTGGTGAGCAGCATGCTCTGAAGGGATGAAAATATAAGGATTCTGAATCTAGAGGGAGACCTGTAGAAAGGAAATCTTTCCTCCTCTGATCCTGATGGGTTGCAGAATTAGCTAATGCTTTGGGAATGACTACAAATAGCACTTTCTAGTAAAATAAGAAAAACCACAGATGTGGCAAACTCGATGAGACGGTATGCGTGGTGTAAGTGTTACTACTACAGGCTGACTGGGGAGGGGTTCACCGAGGCCTCTCCAGGGCGCCCCAATGGGCAAACACCTAGCCTTTTCAGCACTAAACTGAACTTCCCCCAGCCTCTTTCCCTTAGAGATGCACAGCATGCTGCCAAGGGAGGAATCTGTGGCCCAAGATGATTTTGCCCAGTGTGCCAGGAGTAGAAGTCCAGCCTGATTAGGATGCAGATGGGGCTAGGCCTGGGGTAAGGCAAACCAGGCACCTGGCTCCTAGCATTTAAGGAGGCACTCACTCTGGGGATCATGACAGTGCAGGCTCAGCACTTGCAGGAACCTAAAAATGAAAGCCTCCTTAAATCATGTTCCCTGGGCACCCCATTCTTCACAGGATGCTCGTTTTCAGGGCAGAAACCATTATGACTTTTGGGGGCCCTAGGCACTTTTGCCTTTGTAGATTCCTTCCTCTATCTAAAAAATACCTATACATACACACACAAAATTGTATTTTAGAACTGCATTGATATAGAGACAAATAATTCAAGCTGGATTCGATTTCTTTTTTCTGATTATAAAATACATTAAAACGTTTTCATAGGCTCTAAACCTATCATGGGGCCTGGCACTGCTACTGCAGCTGGAGGACAAATTCAACAAGGCAAGGGAGGGAGAGAGGGACTCCCCCTGTCGTTTGTACCCTAGGTGTTTCACTTGCCTCGCCCTAGTCCCAATCCTGGGCACAGGAATCTCTAAGTTAGCAAACTTCATTGAGGGAATTCATTTTCTGCATTTTTCTAAGCTTCAATGTCTTTATGTTTAAAACGGTTCTAATAAAGTAGGAGTTGTTTATCACAATATAAATAAGAAAATATAATAAAATTGGGCCGGGCGCAGTGGCTCACGTGAGCCTGTAATCCCAGCACTTGTGGGAGGCCGAGGCGGGCGGATCATGAGGTCAGGAGATCGAGACCATCCTGGCTAACACAGTGAAACCCCATCTCTACTAAAAATACAACAAATGAGCCGGGCGTGGTGGCGGGCGCCTGTAGTCCCAGCTACTCGGGAGGCTGAGGCAGGAGAATGGCGTGAACCCAGGAGGCGGAGCTTGCAGTGAGCCGAGATCACATCACTGCACTCCAGCCTGGGCGACAGAGCGAGACTCCATCTCAAAAAAAAAACAAAAAAAGAAAATATAATCAAATTACCACAAGATCCAGCAATTCCACTCATAGATATATACTCGAAAGAATGAAAAGTAGAAACTCAGGCAGATATCTGGACACCAATGTGCACGGCAGCATTATTCACAACAGCCAAAAGGTGGAAATGACCCAAATGTCCATTGACAGATGAATAGACAAACACAATGTAGTCTCTACATACAACGGAATATTATTCAGCCATAGGGAGGAATGAAATTCTCATACGTGCCACAACATGAATAAGCCCAACCAAACACGAAAGTCCAAATATTGTGTGATTTCACATGTGAGTTACCTACGTTAGGCAAATTCAGAGAGACAGAAAGTAATTGAGTTTTCGTTTGGAAAGATGCAAAAGCTCTGGAAATGGATGGGATGATGGTTGCACAAGGTTGTGAATGTACTTAATGTCACCAAATTTTGCACTTAAAAATAGTTAAAATGGTAAATTGTATGTATATTTTCCACATTAAAAAAGAGAATGCTGTATCGGCATAAGCGCTTTATATAGGGTAAAAAGGCATACAGCTCTAAGAAATCCTTATTGTCCCCATTGACAATTACCATATTGCAGTGGTGAACGAGTCTTCCAAAGTTCACAGACAGATTGGCAGGCATAAAACTGCTGTGTAAACACAGCCTTCTCCAGCCCAGACCTGTTGCTCACCGCCCACTATGGCCCACAGATTTAATGACCAAGTTGATGAATGGACGATAGCCAAGATTCTTGAAGCTCTGGGTGGCACAGGGCGTACACTTCTTGGAAACCTGTCATTCCTTGCTGTCTGACGGCATTCCCTTTGGGGGCCCAGAGATTATGGTTTTGGCCGAGACATCTAAGATAGTCCTGGTGTTGGTAGCATAAGGAGTGACCCACAAGAGGCCAAGTTACCCACCAGGCCCTGACAGTGCACTTTGTACTGACGTTGGCCTGATCCAGTTTCCTGGTTTGGAAAGAATGTTCTGATCTCTGAATAAACTGAAAGGGGAGCTTCATTTTGACCTGGGACAGGGACCTGCAGGCCTCAGTGTCTGAGCTACTTCTTTTGCCACTGAGCAAATCCTACTTTCAAAAATGAAGTCTTAAAAAACACACAGAAGAGGTGACGTGGTAGAGAGGGATCCCCAGGACCAAAGGACCCTTTACAAAACAATTCACTCCAGGGTTTCTTCAGTAACAAGTCTGTCTAGTGCAGGCTGGGTTTTGGGGATGCCCTGCCTCTCACAGGAGCCTGTGGACTCCCTGGAATTTGTAAGCCTATGTTGGTATTTGCGGAGAGAAAATCCACAGTTTCCATCAGGTTCTCAAAGGGATGCAAGACTCCCAAACTCCTTTAAAACCACTGTTCCCGTGAATTTAAGACGCAATCGTTGCCAGTTTTCAGGGGACATATAGATTGGCCAAACCAGATACTGGACCGCACACATCTAGTGGCAGAAAAGGTTCAGTGTTTCAGTGGGGCAGGGGTCGGGGGTTACCGCTGAACCCTCCTACCTCTTCTCCTAAATGAAGTGATTCATTTTTGAACAAACTATGACCGTGAAGCTGTTATTTCACATCTGTGCAAAAATGCTGGCCCCAAGTGACAGCAAAATCTCCTTGTTGACCATGACTCCTCCTCACTCAGCCAGACTTTGGTATGTGCGTGTAAATGACACGCCCAAGTCAACAGTTCAGAACAGAGTCTAAAACAATTCCTCCTAAAAGAAAGACGCTCCAGGCCTTGCTGATCCCTTTAATAGCTCCTTGTGGTCTATGGTAAGCCCCCAAACAGAGTCTTGGTTGGTCTGCAGAGTCTTTTGGCCAGGCTGGGAAGCACCGGGCAGATGGCAGCTCGCCGGTCCCTGCAAGGGAGGGTACGTGATGAGGAGAAGGGTCATAATGAATGGGTAATTTAAAGGCTCTGAAGAATGACTCAGACATTCCAATGGAGCTTTATTTTTTCCTTTTGTTGATGTGTGAAATGTAATTGTAGTCATTTTTTCCAATGAGTTGATAAACAGTGATTATCCATGCAGCTTGTGAGCTGGGTCATCGTGAACTAGTTCACATGCCAACATTTTTCTCTCCCTCACCCCCAACACCTGAGTTAACTGCTCCAAGCCTGAGGTTGGAGGTTTCTTGATCCCAGGAATTCTAGCAAAGGTGCAGGATGCAAAAGGTCAGAGGAGGCTGTCTGGGAAGGGTGGCCATAGGGAGAACTGGAAACTTGTGAGTTCTGGCTTGACCCATTGCCCTGCCAGACAGTCCCTTTGTTACCTAGGATGAAGGTTAGAGCAGAGAAGTGATTTGTTTGGCATCAGAAAGATGGTCATCAAGAAAGGGAGAGAAGGCAATATCTGGTGAGCACCTTCTCACCACATATGGGCCGGGTGCTGTGCTAATGAACCCTTTCCACAGCCATCAATTCATGTCATGCTCAAAATAGCAAAGAAGGGGTAAACCTGAATACATACTCATACCTGATCTTTGCAATAATTCCCCTAATGAGTTATTGCCTCCTCCCCATTTACAGATGAGGAAACTGAAGCACAAAGAATTAAGTCACATGGTCAGATAGTGGGTGGTGGGGGAATCGGGACTTCAACCCAGGTCTGTCTATTTCCAAAATCTGTTATCTCACTACCACACGAGGCTGCCTCTCACCAGACACTGACCTCGCTGGTCCTACTGGCCCTGTGAGGAGGGCGATCTTATATGCCTGGCTGTGGCAATGTGGTAGAGCCACAGGTAGTTCCTCGGCACCAGCTGCAGAGATGCAGGCTGCCACAGTGAACCTGCTCTACCCATCACCTGGGCGCTGGTTAACAGACCTGCAAGGGAATGACGATAGGCAAAACTGGCTTGGGAGCTGTGTGTCATTGATGTCTCTGTCCTCCTGTAGGTGAGGGGACAGGAGTGCAGCTCCTTAGATTGGCATCACAATTGTATTTGAGTTCTCCAGAGAAACAGAACGAATGAGGCAATTTTACACACACACACACGAGCAGATTATTATAAAAATTGGCTCATGTGGTTATGGAAGCCCAAAAGTCCCACAATCTGCCATCTACAAGCTATGGAAACAGGCGTAATTCAGTGGTGTATTTCAGCTCAAGCCTGAAGGCCTAAAACCCAGGCGGCTGAAGGTGTAGAGTCTGGGTCTGAGTCTGAAAGCCTGAGAACCAGGAGTACTAGTATCCAAGAGCTGGGGAAGCCTGACGTCCCAGCTCCGGCAGAGAGAAAGAATTAGTCCTTACTCTACCTTTTTGTTCTGTTTGGGCCCTCGGTGGATAGGATGATGTGACCTCCACTGGGGAAGGCATCAGTCCGCCAATTCACCAATCCAAATGCTGATCTCTTCCAGAAACACCCTTGCAAACACACCCAGAAATAGTATTTTATCAACTACCTGGGCATTCCTTAGCCCAGTCGAGTTCATGCACAAAACTACCCATCACAGCAATGCCAGAGCACAGCCTTCACTCTGTGGGGAAATTGTCTGTGGTGGCATTCAGCAATAGCAACCCTAAGACTACCGTCCCAGGACAGGATCCTGTAGTCCAAATCTCACTGCTGGCGTTGGATAAAGGACAAAGAGGTAAGCCAGGACTGGGGTGGTTCCGTTGGGGCTGTGTAAGAGTGTCCTAACTGCACTGCTCTCTCGAATCCACTTAGTGAGAACCCCTGACACAGTCTGGGTGTATGGGGATGAGGCCAGCCAAGGGTGGAACAGTAACAGTGGTGAGAGATAGAAGGGCTTTGGGGAAGGAAGTCTTGGTATGAAGATTGGACTGGGCAGGGCAAGGAATTAGGGAAAGCAGAAATGAAAAAGAGATCTGAGGTAGAGATGACAAAAATGGAAAGATCTTTTTCAGTTAAGTATATACTAAAAACTAGGTGAGGTTTTGACCTCCAAGCTAAAATATGAAGCAGATTCTCAAGCTTGATAATCACAAATTTAAAGGGAGAATTGGGTGAAGAGGAGCAGGTAACTTAGAAGAGCCTTGGAGCCTTGCAGCAAGAATTGCCACTAACACCAGGGGCCCTGAGCTACTGTTCCTCATCATTGAACAGGGGCTGTAACTCCTCAAAGCAGTTGATGGCAACATTTCTCATGTACAAGGCACATGATACATCATCATACCCTTTCTAGTAAGGGTGGGTACATCTATAATTATTTGGATGATGTGGAAGCTGCATGTTTAAAAGACAAACTGAAAAATAAATCATTGTAAAGTCCATTTATATGAAGAAGAAGAATTGGGTGCAGGAAGAAAGGGACAGGAGGCTTCTGTAGCTTTACGGCTCAAAGTGTGGTTTGTGGAGCAGAGGCATCAGCGTCCCAGCAGCTTGCTAGGAATGCACACTTTCAGGGTCCACTCAGACCTGCTGAATCAGAATCTGCGTTTTAACCAGAGCCCTATAGGAGTCACGTGCACTGCAGTTTGAGAAGCGCTTCTGCTTTACAAATTTGGTAGAGAAGAGCAAAATCACCTGAAGAGTTTTAAAAATACAGATGCCTGTGTCTCGCTCCCACAGATAGGGATTTCATTGGTCTGGGCTGAGGCTTGGGCACTGAGATTTTTCTAAAGTTCCCCAGTGATTTTAATGCACAGAAGGACTGGGAACCACTCCCGTGTAGCCATCTCAGGACGAAGGGGCATCTGGCAGGGGGAGAAGCAGAAGAAATGGAGAATGGCAAAAACCTCCCAACCAGGGCAAGTCAGCCCTGGTTTTTGTTCCAAGGGCACCTTGAAGATAAAAGGAAGGAGGTTGCCCTGGGATTCTGAGTTCTAATTTCAAATTTGCCTCCCCCAACTGGCTGTGTGTCCCTGAGCCCAGTTAATGCTGGTCAAATAAGGAACAAGTCAACGAACTGTCATTCTCTGAGTCCTCAGTGCCCTCACTTAAACGTGAGGCTATTTATTTCCTCCAGCCCAAACATCCTGTTTCCCCTGCCTTTTCTGTCCCAGATTCTGCTTCGTGATCCTGCTGAAGTGGAATCATTCGCAGCTTCCGTGGGATGCGCTCCTAAGGGGCATGGGGGCCTGCTTCCGTTCACATGCAGGTCAGACTCAGCTATGTGACAAGGACAGAAGAGTGGTTACTCTTTGGAGGAGTGGTTGACAGCGAGGGATACTAGGGAGCCTTCTGGGGTGTGATAGCCTTCTGTGTCTTGACCTGGGTAGTGGTTTTATGGGTATACAAATGTTAGCTGAGCTAGTCCCCCACAATTGAGCACTTTGTGTAATTTATACAACAAAGAATGAGTCGTGCTCAACAGGCCCCCAGGAGAAAGCCAGGTCCTCAGAGTGTGATGGCGGAGGTGGGGTGGGGTGCGGAGGGGGTGTCCTTGCTCCCAGAGCTCCCAAGATGGCGGCGGGCCACTTCCAAGATGGTGGCAAGCCTTGTGTTCTCTGACCTGGGGTTCTTGGCCTCACGGACTCCAAGGAATAGAATCTTGGGCCATGCAGTGAGTGTTATAGCTCCATTAGAAAATGTGGGTCACGGAAGAGAACCGTGGAACCCAGTAACTAGTGTTCAGCTCGATTGGTCACCGTTGCTGGCTGGAATGCCTGGGTTTATATCCCGATCATTGTCCCCTCTGCTATGTTCTCAGGTGATAGATGATTGGCGATTTCTTTACCTCCTGTTTTTGCCTAATTAGCATTTTAATGAGCACTCTTTACTACCTGATTGGTCGGGAGTGAACTAAGTTGCAAGCCCTGTGTTTAAAGGTGGATGTGGTCACCTTCCCAGCTAGGCTTAGGGATTCTTAGTCTGCGGAGGAAATCCAGCTAGTCCTGTCTCTCACAAGTGCTGGGAGACAGGAGCTGGGACATTGGTAAGCTTGGGAGCTAACACAGAAATTGGGTAGAAGGTGAGAGAGTGACAGCCAGAGACAGACAGATGGGAACAGAAATGGAAACTCAGATAGAGAAAGTGCTATGGGACTAACTTGACCCAAATTCCAGGCAGTTGAATTAGTACTACGTGAAAAGGGTGGGGTTTGGACCAACTGTACCGGTTTGCCCTGGGACTTTCCCCCTTCTTAGCACTAAAATTTCTGTGTCCCTTGAAACCGCTAGGCCAAGGTAAACGGGGACATCCCCCTGCTCCCAGGCCCAGGGCTGTGGGTGGCATTTGGATTGCCAGGGAGGGAATGGAGCAGGCCCGGGGGAAGCCACTCACACCCAGGGCCACCAAGCTGTTCCGGAGCAGCCCACGTCAGTATAGGTGGATGGGCTCTCTCCTCTCTGGCCAGGAGTAGGCTGTGAATCCGCCAAGGGTCTGAAACGAGGCAGTGGTCCCCTGTTTCTCTGCCCTCCAGATCCTACTCCAGCCCTCCCAGACTTTCCCAGTCATGCCATCTGCCCATACAGTCTCTGCCTTCACAGTATCCATTAGGCTAGTGTGCAGTTGTTTCTTTGCTTCTGGATATTTCTATCTGACTTTGAGCCCTTTAGGGGTAGGAGTGAATTTTCCTTGGTTTTGCACACTACTGTAATTCTACTCAGGGCTGGAGCACCATCTTCTCGGAAAATTTAATCTTAATCTTTTTTGTGCTGACGATCTCTTTGGCAGCTTGAAGAAGTTTTAATTCCCTTCTCAGAACAATGCTTTAAATGCATAACATAAAATACAGAGAGTTGCAAAGAAAATAGAGTATGCTGAGATATAGCCACCAAAAAAATTTTAGAAACATATTTGTAAAAAAAAAAAGTCAGAAATATCCTTCCTTATTAAAGCTTTACCTAATGAGATCCAGCAGCAGCTATAATTTTGAGGTAGCCATGACTACAAATGACATTTCATGATACCTGCAACAAGTATACTGTGAAAATGAAAATACCTGTGATTTTTTATTAGTGACAAATTGCAGGTGCTGCAGACACCACTGCGGTTTGTTGCCTGCATTCCTACGAACAGGAAATGCTGAATTTCACTTAGTAGTTAACTAAAATATAGATGCAATTTTTTTGTCCCATCCAATGTCACATGCACCCCTGAATTCTAGGAACCCCAGGTTAAGAAATGCTGTGTAGGTAGATGGAAGATAAGAACTGTGCTTTGTAAGCTGTCGAGTGGAAAGTCCTTGTGAATACTGTTCGTCCTTGAGGGATGTGGGTGCTCTTAGGATAGGTAAGGGATGTTGAGAAACAGGCTGAAACTAGATGATTAACCAGCAAACTGTGAGGTCAGAAGCAAACAGGGGACCCTAGTTCCTATGTGTCAGAGCCAGCTGCTAATCCTCAATACACTTTGTTGTAGTCAAGTAAATGATAGAGTTGGATATTTGTCCCCACCCAAATCTCCTGTTGAAATGTAATCCCCAGTGTTGGAGGTGGGGCCTACTGGGAGGTCACAGGGGCGGATCCCTAATGGTTTGGTGCTGTCCTCGCCATAGTGAGTGAGTTCTTGCAAGATCAGGTTGTTTAAGTGTGTGGCACCTCTCCCATCCCCTTGCTTTCTCTTGCTTCTCTTTCACCATGTGACGCGCAAGCTTCTGCTTTGCCTTCTGCCATGAGCGAAAGCTCCCTGAGGTCTCCACAGAAGCCAAGCAGATGCCAGCACCATGCCTGTACAGCCTGCAGAACTGTGAGCCAATTAAAATCTTGTTGCTTTATAAATTATCCAGTCTCAGGTATTTCTTTAGAGCAATGCAAGAATGGCCTAATACAGTAACGTCTGATGTAGCTCTGCCTTCCACACCGTTCATTGGTGTGTGGGAGGATGTGCCAGCTGGCAGTGCTCGGGAACCATGAGGGGCCTGTCTCTTTGGTCTGGAAAGAAAGGTTTGGAGAACAGCGGGAAGTGCTTTTGGGTCAGCACGGGGTCTGGGGTCATAGCCTACCGTAGCCAAAGGAGAGGCTTGTAAGGCTGCTGGGGCTTTCTGCACAGCCCCTGCCTGGGACAATCCTTTGGGTAAGAACTGCTGGGGCCTTGTTTTAAGATGACAGTCCCCCTGGGAGAGGTGGTGCATTCAGACCTGAAGGTCTTGGCATGAGTGATTTTTAAAAATACCACCTTGTGCAAGAGATCAGGGGAGGAAAAACTCTGCAGGCAAGTGGCCCCATTGCTGGCGCCAGCCCAAGTGACCTTGGGCAGGAAAAGTGCCCTCTAATTAGCAATCAGGAAATCAAGGCACAGCACGGCGCCAGGCAGCATGACCCTAGCTGTAGCCTGATGACACTTCAGCCCTCTAGATGGCATGCCCTTGCCCCTGCACGGCAGGGCTGGGACCCCGTGGGTGATTTTTTACCTGATGTCGCTATTGTTGGTTGTCTGGTGGCTGCTGCAGTGGGTGCCAGCAGCGACAAACATGCAGTGAGGGTTTCCTGTGTAGCTTCCGCCTCCTTCCCCATGCACAGTTCCCTCCCTCCTCCAGGGCTCAGCAGCAATTTGAAGGCTACCCAGAGCGTAATCCTGACCTTGGAGGAGACCAAGGACATAGTGGCCTTCCCAGGCTTGTCCCCTACACACTGACCACACAGTCTCCACCCTTGGGTGTGCCAGCCCCATTTCCTTTGCAGAGAGGTGTATTAAGCTACTTTTTCTAGTTGCCTCTCTCACACTGCCATGACTCTACTAAGTAAAAGTACTGCTTTCTAGAAAGCCAGATTCTCCAGATCAGTGGCTCTCAAACTGTTTTGACTGTGACCCACAGAAAGAAAAGTATTTTTTTTCATGACCAAGTACACACACTCATCCACATGTAGGGATGAAACAAAAAAAAAATCAGGGAATAACATTTATTCTTCCTATATCTGCTGTACTCTGATTTTTCCTTTTCTATTGTCATCCTTTCTATTTGTTTTCTTTCTTTTTAAAAAAATTCTGGTTGCAGCCCACAAATAGATTACTTTCACAACCCCATAATGAGTCATGATTTAGCTTGAAAAATACTGTGCCAGATAACTTTTCAGAATGATTTCTCTTTTCCAAATGGATGAAGGGCACTAGAGTTTATTGAGGCCTTGTGAACTAGGCACTGTCCTGGTTTTTGAGTGATATCCATCTTATTGAAAAGGAGATTGAGGCTCAGGCAGGCTGAGCCCATGTTCTTCTAGCATAGAAGTGGAGGATCAGGGATTCTAGAGGTGTGCTGCTATAGGCTTGCATTGGCTCCCATCTCATCCCAGTCCCACAAAATCAACCATGGTGGGAGCATTTACACCATGAAAATTGGCAAACACTACAAATCAGGGCTTTTTTTTTTTTTTTTTTTTTAATTTCAGAGAGCTGGTTGTTACACATTCTACCAGCACACCATTTGTTCTAATTCTACTCTTTTCCAAAATCAGTGTATATTTTGAAGTCCTCTGACCTCAGCTTCCTCGTCTGTAAAGTAACATTAAAAACGTCCACTTTGTAGAAAAAAGTTATACTCATTGAGCACATTCTGGTAAGTATGGGGGAACAGTGACTGGAAGGAAACCAAAATGCAAATAACTGATATGTTACCATGATGGGATTTGAAAGATGAAGTCCCTAAATTTCACCATCTTTTATAATTTCCATCATTGCTAAATGTACTTTGTGCAAAAGCGAAAACATTATGTATATGAAAACCCACACTTTCTAGAAGTGTGATGAGAATTAGAAGAAATGGAGGTAAACCAGTACTCTGTACTTGGCAGCCGCCAGTAATAGAAAAGTGTGAATTCACAGTTTTCTGACTGAAAATGGCAAAGGAAATACTGCAAATGAATTGCATGTCAAAGTAGGACCTTCTATCCAGGTAAACAGACAGAAGGGAGTAGTCTAATGAATATTCTGGTTCCAAGACTATACTGATGATCATATCACACACAAATCACTAATTTTTGAAATTCTAAAATAAAGGATCTATAGCCTCAAATTTATCTAGTCGTAGGTCAGTCACGGTCCCCTCCGTCTGACAGATACCTCTAGCTAGTGGCACCGAGAGAAGACTGAGCCTTATGGGAAGGTGTGGGCTCCAACTGCTGGATGGTGGCCTCAGCCTGCCTGCAACCCCTTCCATTCATTCCCTCATCCCTGTTCTCTGAGGCCATGCGGAAAAAGTCTATCATCATCATTATCACGGTTATGATGATAAAGGCTGAATTTGTTTCCTATTGTAGCTGTTAGCAAATTACCACAAACCTTGTGGTTTACAACAAATTTATTATCTTACAGTTCTGGAGGTCAGAAGTCCAAAATAGTTGTCACTAGGATAAAATCAAAGTGTTGGCAGGGCTCCATTCCTCTGGAGGCTCTAGGGAGAATCATGGCCTTGCCCTTTCCTGCTTCTAGAGGTGCCTGCATTCCTTGACTGGCAGCCTCTTTCTCTGTCTTCAAAACCAACAGCATTTCATCTTGACATCTCTCTGACTCACTCTCCTGCCTCCCTTTTTCATTATGGGGATCTTTGTGATTACATTGGGCTCAAAGATAATCCAGGAGCTCCCTAAGCCAAGGTCAGCTGATTAGCAACCTTCATCCCCCTTTGCCAATTAACATTACATATTCACAGTTCCTCAGATTAGGACATGGACATCTGTGGGGGTGGAAGACATTATTCTGTCTACCACAATGGCTAACATTTCTTTTTCTTTTCTTT
>NW_012101254.1:1254648-1264141 GCF_000951045.1 Mandrillus leucophaeus
CAATTCTACCTAATTTAATCCTCCTCTGATGATCCAGAAGACCTTTCCGGATATGACAGTGCCTCAGGTCCATCAACATCGACTGCCATAGGCCACCAGTTGGGCAACTTTAAGTGGGCTGACCAGTGGATTTCAGGGGCTGGGATGCCTGGTGAGCCTGCATCCTTCCCTGAAGGCTTCTCACAATGGGCACCAGTGATTCTGAAACCCACCTTCATGAGGACCCATGAGGCACTGCTCTGTGGTGTTTGCTCTCATCTTTCTCTTTCTCTCTACTCCAGACATTCTAGCTTCATAGACATTCCTCAAAAAGATGGAGACAATCTCTACCCCAGGGCCTTTGCACTTGCTGTCTCCTCACCTGGAATCTCTTCCCAATTGACTCGAAGCTCAACTGTCATTTCAAACAACTTTCTGCCCAAGGATCCTCTCTTTAAAGAGGAGTCAGGCAGAGCTATAGACCCACCCTGATGAGAGACCTTCCTCCCTTTCCTCTCCAATCTTTGGTGGGCAGAGGCATTACAGTTCTCTTCTCCTTGCCTTTCCCCTCTCAAGGTGATGAAAAAAAGGAGGCAGACTGAAGGAGCTGAATCTTGTCTTCACTTTGAAGCTCCGTTTGTATCTGGTGTCCACAAAGGACCCAAAGCAAAAAGCAGGAGAGAGGAGGCACAGGTTAGTTCCTTAGCCACTAGACTCTCAAAAGAGAGACAGAAAACATCCTGACTTGTGACTACGGGGTGCTCAATCTGCACACCCCTATGCAGGAGTTATTAGTCTTATCTCCATTTTACAGACAAGAACACTGAGGATTCTAGACATTAAGAAAATGGCCCCACAGCACCTATGGAGGGGCTGCACAGGACTCAAATGCAAGACAACTCGAGTAACACAGCAAAGTCAGCCACGTGCCACCCAATCCTTCTCCTTTAGGGAAAAGGAGGCAACTTGGGGTGAAGCAGGAGGGTATTGAAGCAACTGGCTAACCATGAAAAAGAATGATGAAACTTTTTTCCAAACAAATAATTATTTTGTTTAAAAGTCACATGGAGACTGGGTGACAGAAGTGAAGACTCATCTTGCATCACCAGGGGCTATTTTCCTATGGATATCCAATTGTTCCAGCACCATTTGTTGAAAAGACTTCCCTTCCTCCACTGAGCTGCCTTGGCACCTTTGTGAAAAATCTGTCAACCACACATCTGTGGGTCTATTTCTGGACTCTACTCTGTTCCACGGATCTATTTGTCAACCTTGATGCCAACACCACACTGTTTTGATGACTGTAGCTTTGTATTAAGTTTTTGAAACTGAGAACTGAGAGTCCTCCAACTTCATTTTCCTTTTTCAAAGTTGTTTTGGCTAGTCTGGGTTCTTTCCATCTCCATATGAGTTTCAGAATCAGATCATCAATGTCTACAAAACAGCTTGCTGAGGTTTCAATTGTGTTAAGTCTATAGATCAGTTTGGAGAGAACTGACATTTTAACATTGAGTCTTCAGATCCATGAACATGGTAGTGCTTTCATTTACGTAGGGATTCTTTGATTTCTCTCAGCAGTGTTTTGTAGTTTTCATCGTTTTGGAGGTTTTGCATATCTTGCATCAGAGTTACTCCTAAATAGTTTGTATTTTTGATGCTAATGTAAATTGCATTTTAAATGTCAATGTTCTGTTATCTTTTATTTTTTGTTTTAAGTCCTGGGATACATGTGCAGAATGTGGTTTGTTACATAGGTATACATGTGCCATGGTGGTTTGCTGCACCTGCAGCCCATCATCTAGGTTTCAAGCCCTGCATCATTAGGTATTTGTCCTAATGCTCTCCCTCTCCTTGCCCACCACCCCCCGACAGGCCCCAGTGTGTGATGTTCCCCTCCCTGTGTCCCTGTGTTCTCATTGTTCAGCTCCCGCTTAGGAGTGAGAACATGCAGTGTTTGTTGTTGTTGTTGTTGTTTTTTTGTCGTTGTTACCAATATATAGAAATGCAGTCAATTTTTGAATAGTGAACTTTGATCCTGCAACCATGCTAAACTCAAATTTATTAGTTCTAGTAGCTTTTTTGTGTAGATTTCAGAGGATTTCCTACATAGATGATGTCATCTGCAAATAAAGACAGTTTTCTGCAGGGGTGTGTTCAAGGAGCCTGCATTCTAATAAATTCCATCTTCAGGCTGCTGGAGAAAAATAAAGGGGCAATCCATATGAGGAGGGTAAAGTCCTGCCAGTTATCCTTGGGGCAGCAGATCCGTTGATCTAGTTGTTTCACTAAGGCTAATGTTAAATTGGGTCATTATTCTGTAAATCCCGGCAGACACCTTCAGTACAAACCACTGGATTTTCTATACTTACCAAGGTTAAGGAACTCAGAAGAGGGCTGGGTGAAGTAAAAAAGGGCCTTGGGTTAGAGAAATGCCCCCAAATCCCTTCTACGAACCACCATTCTCTCACTCTGACCTCCACAAAGCCTCCTTCCTGGTCTCTAGGCTTTTCATCTTGCCCCCTCCTATCCCATCTCCATCGAGCCAGGTGGTATTAAAATGTAAAGCGGACCATGCTAGGTCCTCCCCTTAGAATGAAATCTAAACTCTCAGGCAGGACTGAGTAGCCCTCTTGCATGCTTTCCTCTTCCACCACCCCACCCCATCTGCCAATCCCTTGCCAAGCTGTTCTCCCTGTTGGAATCCTTTTCCGATGCCCCCAACTCCCCTCTGCTCCCTGCCACCTAGTACCTGCTTAACTTCTCCTTGTCGCTGCTTCCAAAGACCTTCCTGACCCTCCCAACTGATGTTCACTCTCGGGGCATCCCAGTTTGATCCTGCCTTGCACGCATCATATTTGCCATTTAATTTTTCACTAAGGCAGTGCCGTGAGCACCAGGGCTATTGCCATTTGTGACCTTGACCTCTTACCAATGCCTGCCAAGCAGTAGGTGCTTGGTAAATGCTTTACATGATAGCCTGCGCTTGCCACATGCCCACCCACTCACCCTCCAGCCTCTGTGAAGGACCTTCTGATATGTCTTGGGTTTTTCTTCCTTTAGAAGGGTAGTTTACACCTTGGCTGTGGGTTAAATCCCCCCCAGTGAATTCTCCCCAGACAAGCCATCAGGTGAATTACATAAGGAGCCTCTCTTGGGACTCCCTCAACTCGGCCTCCTGCAGGACTTCATCTTGCTCCTGAGCTCACTCCGTTCCAACGGAACAGGAAGGGAAAAAGGAAACCAGACCAGAGTGGAAAGCATTTTCAAACTTTATTTACAACTGTCACAGTGACAAAAAGTAGTTTGGAAAAAAAAAATGCTAGTTTCTCCCTGAGCCTCAAAAAAGAACAGATAGAAGTTACAGGAGGTTCATCTCACAACAGGCATTTTTACTGAAATACTAAGAATTTTTTCAATACAATCAGTTAGAAATACACACAAATTACTTGGGGGGGGAAAAAAAAAAGAGGAGGCCAGATAGGAGCTCAGCCACTTGTCCAAGAGCAGCTGGGTCCCCCCAGCAGGCTCCACCACTGAGGGTCCTGACATTAGCTGTCAGCCGCTGGCCTGCTCAGACTGCAAACGGTCATACAAAGTGGTCTAGGGACCAGCAAAAAGAATAAACCACCCCCATAAACAGACACATACACAAAGTAGATTTGTTACGCAGTTTACAAGCACGTTCCCATCACACAGCAAGACCGGGACAGGTGATTCAGGGGAGCAGATAAGGGAAGACACCAAAACACAGGAATTGAAAAGGCAAGACCCCCGCCTCCGTCCACTAGGGGAGGCGAGGGAATGAGAGTACGGATGAACCACTCTCTGCAGCCAAAACAGAACGAAGCGGGGAGCGAGAGAGAGGAAAGCCCCTCCCGGTGCAGGCTGCAGGCCTCTCCCACTTCTGCGAGGAGTTGGAAGAAGTTATTGCCATTGACGTGTGTCACACAGGCAGACAACAGAGGGAGGAAGCAGGGGGTGCCGGGACCATCGGCTTCCCAGAACAGAATCCCACAGACTGCTGTGTCCACAGCACACCCTTGTCCTCCTGCCCCGGCATCCCCAGAGCCACAATGACCTTGAGGTATTAAATACAGCTATATACACATGTCCAGAACTGAGGGTCAACCTGGACTGACTGGAGACCTGAGGGGACAAGCTGCGTGCCTTGGTTGGCCGAGTTTAGCTCAAGGAAGGCTCTGAGTCCACCTCTTGGCCACACGGTACTGCTCTCGGGTGGACTGAAGCGTTTGTCCTGCAACCTGCTGCTTCAGATGGCTCTTAGCTACGACAAGAAATGCTAAGTCCAAAGGCCAACTTTCTCATACAACTGGTGCCCTTGCAGGAAGCAGTGGGAGGTGGGGAGGGATGAGGACCACTGTTGAGTAAGGACAGTGCAGGTCCCTTGCCATGCCTCTCTTCTGCCCTTGTCCAGGAACAACATGGGGAGAAGCCAGGGACCTCATGGCATCCTTTAGTCTCAAACTCGACCCCAAGGCTGCCACGAGAGCCTTGTCCCCACCATGCAAGTCACCTCCCCAACGAGACACAGAAAAAGCCACGTCTGCTCTCCACTTGGCAACCACAAGAAAAACAGACCAAGAGCCCCCATGAGTGTGAGTACTGCAGCTGAGCAGACTGGCGGGAATCCGCAGCTGAGCTGGGGACCCATGTGCCCACGGCTGCTGTGGCTGGGGCAGGGAAGGTGGCGGTGAGGAGGAGGAAGGGCCGGCCTGGGAGAGCACACCCACTCCACCTTGGGAGCAAATCTTGGGAGGGCAGCAGTTGAGGGAGAGACCTTCATGCCAAGTGTCCACCCTGGGGCTTCCAACAAGGGCAGGAAGTGCTCTCACTACTCCTAAAAAGTGCTGGGAAGCAAAATGGATATATCAGGGAGAAAAGCTGAAAAGCACTGCCTCTTAAAAACCGATCACCTTGGCTATGTGCGCCTACCACAGCTGGGAGCAGACAGGCCATGGAGAAGAATGGGGTGACCTTGCCTTTCCTGCACATCACCTCCAGCTGGCTTTGCAGGCAGCCAATTGCTCCTGCTCTCCTTTCCTCTCCTCCCTGTCATAGACCAACACACCTGAAATGAAAGCAAAGGGTGGGGTGGGTGAAACTGGGGAGAGAGATGAAGACCTTGTTTTCTGATGCACCAGTAGCCGGAGTGAATGTCTGCTGAGCGCATCCTGGCTGCAGTTCTCTGCTCAACGTTTTCTTAAAAGCGTGTATTTTTTTCTTTTGCCTCATGTTTGTTTTCTTACCCCAAATGTTCCTTGCTTGCTTTGCACATGCCCCACCTCCCACCCACCAAGACCCATTGGAATCCCACCACTGCCTCTACTAGGCTGCCTGAGTTCAGATAATGATCTCAAAAACAGCACTCGCTCCCCCCACCCCCTAACCCCCTGGCTCTAAGCAGCTTCCTTTCTCAGAGGGCCTTGCAAATTGTCAGAGGGCTCCACTGCTCGGCAAGTTTCAAAAAAAAAAAAAAAAAAAAAAGGACAAGAAAAGAAAAGAAAACCAACTCGGTGATCTGCAGCTGCAAAACAGAAGCCTCGTTTGACATTTTCAGAACGATTGTGGCTCACTCTCTTCTTCCGTCACGATGGGAAAAACACAGTTCAGGAACAGATGCTGGCTGGTATGACCCATGGGAGTCCACAGGGACTCTACTGCTCTTTATTTTCTTTCGCTGTCTCTTCGCAGTTGTCTTGCTCATCCTCCTGGACCAGGAACTCCTCAGGGGGCCACCGGAGCTCCCCGCTCTCCACCTCCCCTTCTGTGGGTTCCACCACTATGGAGGGGAGGCGGTCCTTCAGTTTGCAGCAGCGGTCAAAGTCTGACGGGTCTGGGAAGATCTGAAAGAAAAGCAGAGCAGGTGCCTGGTCATGTAGATATTTGAAAAGAGAAATTCCATTCCTTCTTTGCACATCCGTGTGGCATACTGGGTGCATGCCGTAGGCCAGGGACTGTGCTTTGCACTTGGGAGGCTGTGGGGTATATAAGGCGGGAGCCACGGGAGAATATTCTGGGGCAACATAGGAAACTGTCCCTCAGTCGGACTCTGATTCTAATCCTGAAGCTGCAAGTTTGGGGGCAGTGCCACTGAGTTTAAAGGTTGATGTGACTCTGTTTGGACTCTATTTTATTTTCAGATAAAATAATCCCAAACCATGTTATCCACAGTAAGTCTGGTCTCTCTCTGCAGGAAGTATTTTACGCCAGCAGTGCAAAGAATACAACAGGTGCCATAGCATTAAGTACCTCCCGGAATAATTATTGGCACTAAGTGAGCAGGCTACCAGGTGCTATACATATATTACTTCCAACCCACACAGTCATACTGAAAAATAGGTGTTGCTAATGCTAGCTTAAAGAATCTCAGGCTTGGAAGAGTAGGTGGTCCAAGATTAGACAGCCTAAAAATGAGTGAGGGATGGGATGAGATTGAAAACTGGGTCTGGGCTGCGCATGGTGGCTCACAACTGTAATCCCAGCACTTTGGGAGGCCGAGGTGGGCGGATCAAGAAGTCAGGAGATCAAGATCATCCTGGCTAACACGGTGAAAACCCTAACATGGTGAACTACTAAAAATACAAAAAAAAAAAAAAAAAAAATTAGCTGGGTGTGGTGGCGGGTGCCTGTAGTTCCAGCTGCCCGGAAGGCTGAGGCAGGAGAATGGCCTGAACCCGGGAGGCGGAGCTTGTAGTGAGCTGAGATCACGCCACTGCACTGCAGCCTGGGCAACAGAGCGAGACTCCATCTCAAAACAAAAACAAAAACAAAAACAAAAACTGGGTCCGTTCGATTCCCCTGCCCCAACACCAGCCTGTCCCTCAAGTAGATGGGTCCTGATCCCATTGCAACTGTAAAGTCAAAGCCAAATCCTGATGAAAGGCATGGCCCCCAGTCACAGGTGGGCTGGAAACAAAATCCAAGGATCCTTTCTTTTTCACCTGTGAACATTCCTGGCTTCTTGCCAGCTCTACACCTGAAGGACTCTACTTCTTTTTCCAGAGTCCCGTCAACCAGGCTTTGTTTTTTAATGCCTACTCTGTGTCCTGCCCAGAGCTGGCAGAAACCCCAAACCTGGTTATAAAATCAGGGTCAAATCTGGCTCTGCGGATTCCCTTTGCACACACTGCCCTGTGACTACAGCTGACCCAATTCTTTGTCCAGCAGTTTAAGTACTTAATCTGCTGGGCTGCTGGTCCCTGCCATTCACAGCCCTCAGTGACACACCCCAGAGCTAGAGAGAAGAGCTTCTGTCTGTGATGCTGGGCTCACAGAATCAGGCGCTTGGCACCTTCACGGCCATCTCTTCCCACCTCTCCATGTGGTAGATGAGCAAACCAAGGCGCCAGAGGGGTCAGGAGACCTGCTCAAAGTCATACAGTGTGTTCATGGTGCAAGAAAGGAAAGCAAAGCTTTCAGTGGGTGAAGACACATTTGAAGAGATCTAGGGGGCTGCCTGCTCCTGCCTGCACCTTGATCCAGATGGGGACAGGCCCATGGCAGCAGACAGGAGTCCTCCATTACCAGGACATGGAAGAAAGGCCCTTTTACAAACTCAGGCCTTCCCAATTCTGTGGTGCTCTGAGGGTGCCCGGTCTTAACTGCAACCCAGCCCCAAGCAGTGCTGCCCCAGCCAAGTCACGCTCTCACCACATCACAGGCCACGTGGGGCTTCCAGGAATCATAGGCCTCAACGAAGCCTTCCCAATCCCTACAGACGAGTGATTATTAACCATTTATCCAATAAGGCCTATTGCTGGGGATTAAGCCTTAAGCCAGCTGTACAACCAGGCATCATTAAAGACTTAACGAGGCTCATAAAAGGTATCATAATGGCAGCCAGGAGGAAAACAAGCCCAGGGACGGGCTGGGCCAGTGTGGGTCACGGAGGCAGGGGGACAAGGACCCCAACTCTGGGCTTTGTCTTCCTGACCTGGGCGGCCTAGAAGTTCTGCCCTCGGACGGTGCTGTGCCCGGACGCGCATGTGCCGAGCGAGGAGTGGCCACGTGGGCTTTTTGGGGGTTTCCTCATTTCTTGGGTGAAGTCAGAGCCCCCCACGGGCTGTGAGTACAAAAGGCACCCTCCAAGCATGAGCTTTGGGAGTGGGTGTGAGGGACCCCGATGGAGGGAAGTCCACTACAGGTAACAAAGCTCTTTCAGACGTCACCTCGTTCAGGGCTCACTGTCACCCTAGGAATAGTAACACCCGGGACTCTGCAGGTCACATGGCAGAGCCAGGATTCAAACCTACATCTGCTGTTTTCAGTGCCCGAGCCTTCTGGAAAATGGATTAGGCTGCTGCTGGGTCTCCGCCCCATTTCACAGATGGAAAACTGAGCAGGGAGGGAGAGCAAGACTCTGGGCCTTGACTGCCCAGGCAGCTGTCAGGGCCCCAGCCCAGGAGGTGAGCTTCCCAGTCCCGATGCTTGTTCTAAACCTTCAGGATCCAAGACAGCACCATAAGCTGTCAAGAGGAGAGGGGCACCTGCCCTGTGCAGAGCCTGGCCCTGCCTCCACCCTCTGACCTCACTGCCAGGATTGTGCCTGCCTGTGCCAGGGCCACATTGCCAGGGCTGGGAGAGTGAAAACCCAATTCTAACTATGATGGCCAAGGAAAAGCAAAAGGCAAGACAAGCAGGGCAGGGCCAGCAAAAGGAGGAAGGGGAGAAGGGGGAGGAGGAGGAGGAGGAAGAGGAAGAGAAGGAGGAGAAGGAGGAAGATAGGAAGAGGAGGAGGAGGAGGAGAGGGGTGGGAAGCATTGGATTTCATTTCAAGCTGGAAATAGGTCTTTCATTAAAATAAGGAGAAAAATCTAATGATGATGATGATGGATGAAATTTTTGCTGAGCAGAATCTCAGACCTCAAAATAGTTCTAGTCACCACCCCCAACTTATCCACAGTCTTGCTTTCAGTTACCCATAGTCAACTGCAATCCCAAGATAGGTAGGTACAGTGCAATAAGATACTGCGAGAGACAGAGACCACATTCACATAGCTTTTGTTGCAGTATGGTGTTATAATTATTCTACTTTATTGTTAGCTATCATTGTTAATCTCACATTAAGTCTAATTTATAAATTAACCTTTATCACAGGTATGGATGTACAGGATAAAACATAGCATATGTGGGTTTGGTATTATCTGGGGTTTCAGGCAACCACTGTGTGTCTTGGAACGTATCCCCCAGAGATAACGGGGACTACTGTAACCCTATTTTGTGGATAAGAAACCTGAAGCACAGAGAGGGTGTGTGACTTGCTCAAAGCCACGCACCCGGGAAGCGGCTGAACTGGGATCCAAACTCAGACCTGTAGGACTTCAAATGAAGCATTCACTTGATAACAAGGGTAAGCCACACAACCCAGGCGCTCACTATGTCCTTGACCACCATTGTATAACTCTAGTCAAGTCCTCTCAATCCCAAACGCCTCAGTTTCTCCTTTCAAGATGTGAGGTGACCTTCTTGTCTCACTAGATGGGTACAAGTTCTT
>NW_012101254.1:1265866-1328314 GCF_000951045.1 Mandrillus leucophaeus
CAGACGAGTGATTATTAACCATTTATCCAATAAGGCCTATTGCTGGGGATTAAGCCTTAAGCCAGCTGTACAACCAGGCATCATTAAAGACTTAACGAGGCTCATAAAAGGTATCATAATGGCAGCCAGGAGGAAAACAAGCCCAGGGACGGGCTGGGCCAGTGTGGGTCACGGAGGCAGGGGGACAAGGACCCCAACTCTGGGCTTTGTCTTCCTGACCTGGGCGGCCTAGAAGTTCTGCCCTCGGACGGTGCTGTGCCCGGACGCGCATGTGCCGAGCGAGGAGTGGCCACGTGGGCTTTTTGGGGGTTTCCTCATTTCTTGGGTGAAGTCAGAGCCCCCCACGGGCTGTGAGTACAAAAGGCACCCTCCAAGCATGAGCTTTGGGAGTGGGTGTGAGGGACCCCGATGGAGGGAAGTCCACTACAGGTAACAAAGCTCTTTCAGACGTCACCTCATTCAGGGCTCACTGTCACCCTAGGAATAGTAACACCCGGGACTCTGCAGGTCACATGGCAGAGCCAGGATTCAAACCTACATCTGCTGTTTTCAGTGCCCGAGCCTTCTGGAAAATGGATTAGGCTGCTGCTGGGTCTCCGCCCCATTTCACAGATGGAAAACTGAGCAGGGAGGGAGAGCAAGACTCTGGGCCTTGACTGCCCAGGCAGCTGTCAGGGCCCCAGCCCAGGAGGTGAGCTTCCCAGTCCCGATGCTTGTTCTAAACCTTCAGGATCCAAGACAGCACCATAAGCTGTCAAGAGGAGAGGGGCACCTGCCCTGTGCAGAGCCTGGCCCTGCCTCCACCCTCTGACCTCACTGCCAGGATTGTGCCTGCCTGTGCCAGGGCCACATTGCCAGGGCTGGGAGAGTGAAAACCCAATTCTAACTATGATGGCCAAGGAAAAGCAAAAGGCAAGACAAGCAGGGCAGGGCCAGCAAAAGGAGGAAGGGGAGAAGGGGGAGGAGGAGGAGGAGGAAGAGGAAGAGAAGGAGGAGAAGGAGGAAGATAGGAAGAGGAGGAGGAGGAGGAGAGGGGTGGGAAGCATTGGATTTCATTTCAAGCTGGAAATAGGTCTTTCATTAAAATAAGGAGAAAAATCTAATGATGATGATGATGGATGAAATTTTTGCTGAGCAGAATCTCAGACCTCAAAATAGTTCTAGTCACCACCCCCAACTTATCCACAGTCTTGCTTTCAGTTACCCATAGTCAACTGCAATCCCAAGATAGGTAGGTACAGTGCAATAAGATACTGCGAGAGACAGAGACCACATTCACATAGCTTTTGTTGCAGTATGGTGTTATAATTATTCTATTTTATTGTTAGCTATCATTGTTAATCTCACATTAAGTCTAATTTATAAATTAACCTTTATCACAGGTATGGATGTATAGGATAAAACATAGCATATGTGGGTTTGGTATTATCTGGGGTTTCAGGCAACCACTGTGTGTCTTGGAACGTATCCCCCAGAGATAATGGGGACTACTGTAACCCTATTTTGTGGATAAGAAACCTGAAGCACAGAGAGGGTGTGTGACTTGCTCAAAGCCACGCACCCGGGAAGCGGCTGAACTGGGATCCAAACTCAGACCTGTAGGACTTCAAATGAAGCATTCACTTGATAACAAGGGTAAGCCACACAACCCAGGCGCTCACTATGTCCTTGACCACCATTGTATAACTCTAGTCAAGTCCTCTCAATCCCAAACGCCTCAGTTTCTCCTTTCAAGATGTGAGGTGACCTTCTTGTCTCACTAGATGGGTACAAGTTCTTGGCAAATATAAAGATGATAAAATGCTTTGAGGACAGAAGCGAAATTGAAACTATAATGTCCTCTTTGGAGCAGTTTCAACAGAACTACAGTAAGCATCCAATCTCCAAGCAAGAGGCAGTCATACATACACAGTAATTAAAATAATTCCAAACAGCGCCATTCGTACCGAGAGCTCCACAATTAAGTCTTTAAAGTCCTTGGAAGAAGTCTGAGAACTGAACTTTTCTGATAGTGCTTACTGCCAGAGGACTTTGCTCCCTGAATTGCTTGAAGCAAGCACTGTTTAAAAAAAAAAAAAAAAATTTTTTTTAACAAAGCCTGTTAATTGTATTTTTAAAAATTACTATAATAATCAAACCCTTCCATCAGAGATCTTATTTTATGATCAGATTATACCCATTTGGGCCTCAAAATTGTAGCTCTCTCCAAACACAAAAAGTACCCAGAACCAACAGCTTCTGGTTTCCTTACAGACAGACAGAAAGTCTTGCAAAGTGCTGCTGAGTAATTTGCCAGCACAATCTTATCTCTGACAGCTGCTTCAGAGGCTGACCCCGAGGAGGTCAACATTTTTCCACTAAGTCATGCTTTTTAATCATCTAGGCAGCAGAAAAATGAGAGGTTGCAACTGCAATTTGATGGGTGGGGAAGGCAGTGGAAAAAACGACTTGAGTCAGACTTGCCAAGCACATGACAGGTAGGGTTGAGGCGGCAGGCCAGCCCGGAATGCTGCCTGCCTGCAGGAACTGTCAGGGAGTAAAGAACTGCCCCTGTTCCCAAAAGAAACTGCTTCTGGTTAAACCTCTTACCCCAAAGTGCTCCTTCTCTCTGTACTACAGAAAGGCAAAAACAAACACAAATCATTTTCCCTTCTCTCTGCGGCGCTCAGAGCCATTTCCCACCCTCAGCCCAGGCTAGGGCAGGTCTAGAAGCATCCACCGCCAGCTGTGATTCTCCCACCCCTACAGCTTCCTCCCTCTGCCAGCCCTGGACTCCACACCCAGCAGCCACATTGGGCTGCCAAAGCTGATGGCTGAAATGAATCGAATGGACACCAAGTGTTGTTAGTCCATTCTCATGCTGCTATGAAGAAATCCCCAAGATTGGGTACTTTTTAAAGAGGTTTTTTTTTTTTTTGAGACGGAGTCTCGCTCTGTCACCCAGGCTGGAGTGCAGTGGCACGATCTCAGCTCACTGCAAGCGCTGCCTCCCAGGCTCACGCCATTCTCCTGCCTTAGCCTCCTGAGTAGCTGGGATTACAGGCACCCACCACCAAGCCCGGCTAATTTTTCGTATTCTTTAGTAGAGACGGGGTTTCACCATGTTAGCCAGGATGGTCTCGATCTCCTGACCTCGTGATCCTCCCGCCTTGGCCTCCCAAAGTGCTGGGATTGCAGGCATGAACCACTGCGCCCAGCCTAAAGGAAAGAGGTTTAATTGCCTCACAGTTCCACATGGCTAGGAAGGCCTCAGGAAACTTACAATCATGGCGGAAGGGGAAGCAAACACATCCTTCTTCACAAGGTGGCAGGAGAGAGAAGTGCCGAGCACAGGGAGAAAAGCCCCTTATAAAACCATCAGATCTCATGAGATCTCACTTACTATCATGATGAGAACGGTATGAGGGTAACTGCCCCCATGATTCAGTTACCTCCGATCAGGTCTCTCCCACAACACGAGGGGATTACGGGAACTAAAATTCAAGATGAGATCTGGGTGGGGACACAGCCAACCCATATCACCAAGTTCCATCCTTTGCAAATGGAATGAAGCCTCGACGTTCACACACACCATGAACCTTCCCAGGTCTTGCATGCCCCACAATGTAAAAAAGTAAGCACCATTCTTGTCTCCTTAAGCTCATCCTCAGGCCCAGGATTCTCTGCTCCAACAGCCTCTGCTGTTGGTGGGTCAAACAAATGTCCTGGGCTTCCCTGGAACATCCTGCTGCCTTCACCACCCTCATACTAAATCATCAATCCAACAAGGCAACCACTCACCACAAAGGGCCAAAGTTACTTAAATTGATGTTTATATTATATCACATATAAATTTCTGTTAATAAAAATTAAATTAAAAGTTTAGCTACCTTTCTTATTTTTTATTAGTTTTTTTTTTTTTTTTCTTGAGATAGGGTCTTGTTTTGTCACCCAGACTGAAGGGCAACGGCACAATCTTGGCTCTTTGCAGCCTCAACCTTTCAGGCTCAAGTGATCCTCCCACCTCAGCCTCCCAAAGTGCTGGGATTACAGGCATGAGTGCCTGGCCATGGTGAGGGTGAATTTTACAGGGGATACCTCTTCGGAGGCACCCTTTGCCTGGTGGCCTCCAGTCCCAACAAGCCCCGGCATTTGGGGAACTCAGATGAATTCACTTGAAAGGTCAAGGGAGCTTCAAGACTTTGTAGCAGGAAGAGATGGTCTGTAAGATAGTGGATTTTCGGGCTGTATAGATCAGTGCTGTCCAATAGAATGTTCTACGTATGGAAATGCTCTCTATCTGCGCTGGCCAAGATAGTAGCCACTTGCCATGTGTGACTATGGAGCACTTAAAAGGTGGCTAAAATTGGCCAGGCACAGGTGGCTCATGTCTGTAATCCTAGTACTTTGGGGGCAGAGGTGGGAGGATTGCCTAAGCCTGGAAGGTTAAGGCTGCAATGAGCAGAGGCTGTGTGACTGCACTCCAGCCTGAGCGACGAAACAAGACCCTACTCCCCCACAAAAAAAAAAATTCTACTGACAATAAAAAACAAGAATGTTGGCTAAAAGTTTATATTTTATTTAATTTTTATTAATAGAAATTTATATGTGATATAATATAAATATCAATTTAATGTAACCTTAACTGGCCCCGTGTGGCGAGTGGCTGCCTTGTTGGATAGATGATTTAGTATGCGGACTACGAAGGCAGCAGGATGTTCCAGGGAAGTCCAGGGCGTTTGTTTGACGGACTAACAGCGGAGGCTGTTGGACCAGAGAATCCTGGGCCTGAGGGTAAGCTTCTGGAGACCAGGAATTCCTCAGCAGGCTTCTTGCTTAGGCATAAAAGTTGCCAGTGAGCCAGTTCCCACCCAGTTCCTGTTTCGCCCATGGAGGAGAACTGAAAGGCAACACCAGGGCTTCAAAGGCCCCAAATTTGGGGAGCTGGCTATCAACTGTCTGCCTGCACGCCAGGTGACCTAAACCTGCCTGCCCCTGGGGTGGGAGAGGAGAGAGATGCCTGGCACCTGGCATGGAAAATGTGAGCAATTCTGGTCAGAGCCGCCCTCCCCTGAGTGTGCATCTCTCAGCCATCATCTCTGACAAACAACCTGAGCTGGCCACAAAGAGGCCGAGGGCTCTGCAAAGAGCCGAGAGATGCTAATAGGGAAAGCGGACACCAGCAGGTGGAGGAGATGAAAGGTGGTTAACAGGACACAAAGGGCTAATTACCAGCTCTGCAAGCTGAGACCTCCGGAGCCTGGACATCTTGCTCTTTTTCTCAAGGGTGGAAAGAGGAAAGAGGAGGGCCAGAGGGGGAGAGGGAGGGGAGAGAGCCCGAGATACATAACCAAGCTAGCTCCCTAAGGCACTGTGGACAAAACCACACAGTAAGCCTCTACCCTCTCTTGTTGCAGAGAAATAAGAAAAATCAGCCCAAACCCACTCAGGAAAATTGCTCTTCCCACAGGCAGACCACAGAGTCTGCAGGATCTGGCTTTTTCCTCGCCTCCATCTCTTATTATCTCTATGACCCTGGTCACATCATTTTATTGCCTCTGAGCCTCAGCTGCCTCCCGAGTAAAATGAGAAAACCATTTCCACTTTACGATATGGTTGGCATGGTCACAGTGCTGTGCCTTGAGAGCCAACACAGTGCCTGACAGGCTCATCGAAGCGGTGGCCCATTCCCCTCCTCTATAATTTGGGTCAGTGCTAATGCTGATCTTGCAGGGCTTTGGAGAGAATCAAATACAGGTATGTGTGAACATGCCCTGTAAACTCTACCTTCCTAACGATGGTTCTTACTAGGTAAAGCTGGGGTGGAGCATTTAGAGTGAAGAACCAAGGGGTCAACAGCTGTAGCTTGGGACAGGAGCAAATAGGCAGCACTCCTGAGCTTGTGCCCACAAATCCTAGGCCAAGTTCTTTGGAGAAACGGCTGCAACTTCATCACTTCCCTCCCCGTGCCTCTGTTTCCCCAGGGCATGGATTAGGCCTGCCAGAATGAAAACCATGCCCTTGTCACCACCCCACCCCTCACCAGAGGCCTTCCTCTTCTTCTACCTCTTCCTTCTACTTACTCCAGGGGCCTGCCCCTCAGCTTCCCAAAGTCTGGATTTCTTCTCCTGGAGAACAACAATGAACTGCCTTGTGTGTTCCTTCCTTCCTACGAGGGGCTGGCTTATAACAATGGGGAGATCTCTACCAGCATCCTGCTCTGCCAAGGGATGAATGAACAAGCAGCAGCTAATTCAAATAAAAAACACACCTGTTCTTTGCCCCCTAATAATGTGTGAAGGCAAGAAATTCAGTTTTTGAAATACTTGCCTCCTGCTATTTTATTATCATCATTATTATTATTTGCATTTTACTGGCTTTTCCACGTGGAATGTGGCTAATAAGAACAGAAAGAATTGTAGCAAAGGGCAGCAGGGCTACTAACTAGATGCAGGGAAGGAAGAATATTCTCCAGTCTCTACTCAGAGACTTGTCCACTCACTGTCCATCTTTAAGACTCTCATCTTCCTTAAATCTCCCCTGCACTGGGGTTACAGAACATCCACCTCACTCTATTCTGCCTTGTCCTGGTGCCTCTAATCCTATAGAGGACTTAAGCAAAGATTTAGGGCTTATAACAACTGCTGGACCTCCTTCCTTTGGATCAAAGATGCTTAAGCCTCCAGCCTTGAAACTTGAAAGAAAAGGAAATCCTTTGGATAAACACCATCTTTCATAAACATCTCTCGAACACACACCCATCCTGCGAGTCAGGAGTTCCAAATTCTAATTAATTGCACTAATTTCTACTGCTAACTCTGGGCCCAGTGGAATGAGGAAGCTTTTGGAATGTTAGAGAATTTTTTCAAAGTTCTCTGGGGCAGTGAGAAAAGACTTGTTATCAGGCACAGATAACAAAAGACAGTTTTCAGGCACAGATGACTTCAAATATTCATGACTTTTTGACAGTATCATCACTACCTTCTTGAAAAAAGATTGGCCCCCTGTCACCTCCAGGCATCTGTGGGTGGCACATCCCTCTCTCTATCCTCCCTCCACTGGTACTACCCAAATGTCCCATGGTCACACCTCTCTCAGCTGCCATTTCTAACTATCCCCTCATTCTTTGTTTTGGAAACACAAATCTTGAATATTTAGCCTGTCCCATTGCCTTCCTTCCGTTTCTTGTCTGGTTCTCTTTCTAACCCCCACCACGTAGCTTCCAGAAACATCCCTGGGTGGAAACAAATCTCGAAGGCCTTCCTTGCAGTCCTGCCCCATGGCCTTCGCTCCACTTTCATTCTGTCTCTACCCATTCTGCAGTGCACTACCAGGACAACTCACTTTGTCCCCCCGACCCCCAAAATTTTTTTGCCCCACACAAGAAGTCTTGCTTGATAGTAGCTCTCATAAAAGAAGCTTGGAGATTTTAGTTGATCACAACTGCAGCACTGAAGCTAACAACTGAAGCAAACAGGGCTATATTCCTAGAGGTATATGCCTTTCAATGAAACCATCCACGCTAACAGAGGAGCTGATGGCCCTGCTACCCTCTCATCAGGCATATCTATTTAGCCTAGGGCAGCCATTCTCCAAGCTCAATTGCCAAGATCCTTTCCGGAGCCTCCACGGAGGTAACATATTTGCATAGTACTACTAAAGATGTCCTTTGCCTTTTCCACAGTGTTAACACTTGCACTGAGGGTACAGAAAGCAACAGTGGAAGAAACTGCTGGCAGTTTGGCGAGAATTAACATAGTGGCAGCAAACCATACTTGGCATCATCAGTTGTTCCCCAGCTCACCCTCATGATTAAAAATGAAAGCAAGCAAACAAAAACAATTAATGCCCTTGACGAAGCAGTAAAGAGTAATTTGTATTAAATATTGACTCCACCATATGTCACTTATATATGTGGCACAGTGAAATGGACAGTCAGCCCACAACATTTCTGCTGCTGACGGAAGTACAAGAGCGGTCGCGAGGAAAGCGGTCATGTGACGGAGTTGCCAGCTGAACTAGCCACTCGTGCCATAGAGCACCATTCTTCTTGAAAGAATGACCAACAAATTGTAGTTATTCCAACTTGGGTATTTGGCAGAGATTTTCTCAAAAATGGACAAAGTGAGCCTGTCAGTTAGAGGAAAATGGCTGACAGTATTTATCATCAATGATAAAAATAGAGCTTTCAAGTGAAAATTAGAATTTTGGAAAAGTTGTATCAGCCATCACAAGCTTGACAGCTTCCTAATGCTTGAGATCAGTGGAGACATTAAGAAATGTGATTTTATGATATCATATAATGAAACGAGTCAACATTTTGAAGACCTGCATAACTCGGTGAACCCATATTTTCCAAATGATCAGAGCATTACACTAAGCATGGGTAAAAGATGCACTCAAAGTGCAAAATAGACTAATTAATTTTAGTGTACAAAAAGGTCACTGATAAGATTTCAGATATCACATTGCCACTAACATTTAAGAAACTACCACTTGTTGGCTGGGCACAGTGTTCCATGTCTATAATCCCAGCACTTTGGGAGGCTGAGGTGGAAGGACTGCTTGAGGCCAGGATTTCAAGACAAGCCTGGGCAACAGAGTGAGACCCTATCTCTACAATTAAAAAAAAAAAAAATAGCCAGACATGGTTGCACATATCTATAGTCATAGGTACTTGGGGAGGCTGAGGCAGGAGAATTGCTTGAGTCCAGGAGTTGGAGGCTGCAGTGAGCTATGATCATGCCATTGCACTTTAGCCTAGGTGACAGAGCAAAACACTGTCAAAAAAAAGGAAGGAAGGAAAGAAGGAAGGAAGGAAGGAAACAAACTACTACTTGACTACTACTTGTTGAATTTTATGAAGTACCAAAGAAACAAATCTGCAGAGACTAGATATCCTTCATTGACTTCAACCAACACATACTGCAACAGATTGACTGGAGAAGCACATGAAAGTCTAGCCTAGTCTTCTATTAAACTAGACATTAAACAGACATGCAAAAATGTAAAACAATGCCTCTCTTCTCACCAAACAATTTCTGTTTTGGAAAATATATTTTTTATTAAAAACTTTTATTTATATTAACATGTAACAGTTTTGTTACTCTAAATGAATAAATAAAAAATTTTGAAAATTCTGTTTTAATTTCTGAAACAGTAAATATCAAAAGATATAATCAAAACAAAAGACATAATCATGAACAAAAGCTCTTTGGGTGGTCCTAAATAACTTTTAAGAGTGTAAAAGGGACTGAGACCAAAAGGTTTGAGAATAGTTGGCCTGGAGAAATAATCCTCTCAGTAAGACGACTATGGGCCAGGTGCGGTGGCTCACGCCTGTAATCCTGGCACTTTAAGAGGTAAGGCGGGCAGATCACTTGAGGTCAAGAGTTTGAGACCAGCCTGGCCAACATGGTGAAACCTCGTCTCTACTAAAAATACGAAAATTAGCCAGGCGTAGTGGTGCACGCTTTTGATTCCAGCTACTTGGGAGGCTGAGGCACAAGAATCCCTTGAACCTGGGAGGCAGAGGTTGCAGTGAGCTGGGATCGTACCACTGCACTCCAGCCTGGGTGACAGAGTGAGATTCTGTCTCAAGGAAAAAAAAAAAAAAAAAAGACTATGTAAGTCAAGGTTGAAAAACAACATATTTTAAAACTGGTAAAGATTTGACGGGAACATAAAAGGTGCCTTCTGATATCTGAAAGGCTGATAGGTAGGGAAAGAACAGGTTTTTGCTTTTGTTTTTTAAACTCCAACGGGCACATCTTAGGATGAGGATGGTGGATTTCATGTCATTATTCAGCTTCTAATAAACACAATAAGGATTAGCTCTCTCACTTACAGACATGGAAATCAGGCCCAAATAGGTGATGTGAGTTGCCTGAGATGACATAGGTAGCAGCAAACCAAGATTAGAAACCAGTTATCCGGATTCTTAGTCTGTAATCCCTCTGTGCTGAGAGGTTCTGGGCTCTGTGTCACAGTATCCAAAGAATACCTGGGTGACCCGATGTCAGGCTACTGTAGAGACATTCCTTATCAAGGTGATAGGAGCAAGCTCAAAGCTGCCCTCCCTTCTGAGGAGCTACAGTGCTATCGCTTTGATTCTAAAGAAAGTATACATATCCGTGGTTTCCAAACTTTTAGTGTAGTCGCCAACAGAATTCTGAACAACTCTGTCTCCTTTCACATCTTCTAAAACCCCGATATATTATAAATATTAACATTTTAAAACCAAATATACATCCCACTCTTTTAAACGTACTCAGTGGATTACAAATACTGTAAGAATTTAACAGCAACCATGACCTATTAAAAAACTCAAGAACAAGCTCTTAAGTCAAATCTTGTATTCTTACCTTCTCTATGTAAAACTGTATTTCCATTGTACTTCTCCACACAATTTTTTCTTAATGTCATATATTTTTATGTTTGAAAGTTTTTCATCATTAGCTTTTCATACTTCTCTACAATAAAAAGATGTATTTATGCATATACATTGACATTTAAAAAAATGTCCTATGACCTTAAGGCTTTGTTAATTTACAAATTCTGGATTGGTTTATTGTAGCTATTAGTATATAACTGATCAACGAACATAGCACAAATAATTATTAAACACAAAGGTAAATTTTTATTGAGGTTTCTTTTTTTTTCTGTTTGTTTGAAACAGGATCACACTTTTAATCCACAGAGGGTGTCAGTGTACCTACTATGGGACAAGAATATGATCACGAGCTATTTTGCAATGCTGACTAAATGTTGCTTGAACATCATCAACTGTTATCATCATGCTTGAAGTAAGTTATTAACAAACAATAGGAAGATGTACAATATCTCCTAAACACTTTAAAACAGCCAAATATCTTTCTGACTCTATCCAAAAAGCTCTACCATTATCCCGTCTTTATAGATGTTCTACCCTGGAGATACTATTTGCTAGAGCTTTCGATGCTGGGAGTTTATATTTTGATAAACTCTTTGATGTTGTCTGTTTTTAAGGTAACATATAATTAGGAGGCTTAATGATGCTGAATCTCTTTGAATCAGTAATTCTACTTCCAGGAACTTATGCCAAAGAAACGAATCAGACCTGTGCAGAGATTTCTGTAAAATGATGTTCAGAATAGTGTTCTTTGTAAGAACATAATATGCCACAACGTAAATATTCAGCATTAAGAAATGTTACATAACAGAATTTTACAAAGAAAACCAAATGACAAGAACATAGTCACGATATTATATTAAGTGAAAAAGGATCCACTACAGCATGTACAGTACTGTCTCAATTTTATTTTTTAACTATAAGTGCATAGAAAAATACTGAAAGTAAACACACCAAAATGTTTCAGTGGTAGAAATATGGGTGTGGATTTTTTTCTCTTCACATGTCTCTGTATTTTCCTAAATTTCTATAAAGAATAAATATTGGTCAGGCGTGGTGGCTCACGCCTGTAATCCCAGCACTTCGGAGGCTGAGGCGGGCGGATCACTTCAGGTCAGGAGTTTGAGACCAGCCTGGCCAACATGGCAAAACCTCGTCTCTACTAAAAATACAAAAACTAGCCGGGCGTCGTGGCACATGACTGTAATCTCAGCTACTCGGGAGGCTGAGGCAGGAGAATCACTTGAACCCGGGAGGCAGAGGTTGCAGTGAGCCAAGACTGCACCACTGTACTCCAGCCTGGGCCACAGAGTGAGACTCCATTTCAAAAAAAAAAAGAACAAATATTACCTTTATAATAACAACATACATGTAACAGTATATATACACAATCATACTTTTACCTTTTTTCAAGAAATCCTATTCCACAGACTCGATTCTAAGGAAACAGTATAAAGTATGAACAAAGATTTATAAAAAATTGTATATAAATTTTTATATACATATTTGCATATTTATGAGAAAATATATATAACCTAAACATTTCAACAATTGAATGATAAATTATGTTTTAACTTTATGATATATCATACAGTTATTAAAAATGATAGCTTGGAATATTTTTAAGATAAATTATCATGATATAGTGCTAATGACTTAGATACCATTAAGTAAAGCAGCAAAATACAACAATGTGTGATCCTGGCTACATAGAAACGTAAGTGCACTGGGAAAGAAGGCAAAGATGCTAAATTGTTAACCATTGTGATTTATGCATGGTGAAATTGTGGTGACTGTAAAACAAAAAAGTTTAAGAAAGAAAATAGGTCGGGTGCGGTGGCTCCTGCCTGTAATCCTGGCACTTTGGGAGGCTGAGGCGGGAGGATCACTTGAGGGCAGGAATTCGAGACCAGCCTGGCCAACATTGTGAAACCCCATCTCTACTCATAAAAATACAAAAATTAGCTCAACATGGTGGCACACACTTGTAGTCCCACCTACTCGAGAGGCTGAGGCAGGAGACTCCCTTGAACCTGGGAGGTGGAGGTTGCAGTGAGTGGAGATTACGCCATTGTACTTCAGCCTGGGCAACAAGAACAAAATTCCATCTCAAAAAAAAAAAAAAAAAAGAAAGAAAGAAAGAAAGGAAGAAAATAAAAACAAAAATTCCATGAGTATATGTTTCTTTTAAAATTGGAAAAGTAAGCATAAAAAGAATAAAATACATATTTTATCAATAAAAATATGAAATTGCCACCAAAGAGGGAAAGGGAAGGAAAAATTTCCTATAATTAAAACGCTAATCTAAAACAACCACTTATTAGCCCCCATCTGCCCTTACAGTTGCGTGTGTGAATGTGTGTGTTGGTGGATGTGGGCTGGCACCACTGCCTATATCCATGGGGATAAGTGGCTGACCTCAAGGCCACCTACTAAATTAGGGCTTGTATGCAGGGCTACATCTAGTGAAAATGCTGAGAAATTGGGAAAGCCAAGGATAGCTCTTAAATCCAGTTTGAACAAGTGCTTTAAGCTCTTCTAAGAAAAGGTGGAAGATGAATTCATGATATATTTTAAATTCTGTTTGGGAACCACCAAATCAAGTTAGGAGAAAGTCAGGCTTAGACACCAACTGTATCTGTACTGAAAGTTATGAGTGCCCTCTTTGCTCAGACCAATTCCATTTTATGTGAGAAATCCAGAACTTTCCTTCCCATTGGTTCAAATAAAATACCTGGCTGAGAGGCAAGGAGTGGATGAGTTTCAGCTAAATGCTTGGGGTCTCTTCCACACAGTTTACCTAAATAAGCTACTGCCGGTGCGAGGCAATTAAGTCCAACAGAGAGGGGGCTTCAGGGGGCTCCCAAAGTTTCCTTGAGGTTAAAATGCTAGCTTGAAAACAGTTTGGAGAAAGCTTTGGGTAAATTTCAATTGTTTTTCAAGATGGGCCTGTGTAATAAGGGGCCCTCCCTCAGCCCAGGAAGGAAGCAGAGGATTTGATGTGCTGATAACAACGCCTTCCTGAGCTGTGCTTGAGGACAAGGGAAGGGCAGGTGGCGAGGTGAGAGGCAGGCAGAGGCAGCACAGAACCTACTAGACTGGGAAGGAATGAAGCCCCAGCAAGTCTAAGCCCTGTGTGAATGAGGGCCTGTCTTCATATCCTCTGAGGATTACTTCAGGACTCAGGCCTGCAAGATCATTTCAGGACATTTACTAGACACCCAGGAATAGCTCTTGGCTACAGTCACAACATTCGCCACCCAAACTCATCCCTTTCCCTAACAGTACCATCCTTTCTGTCCAACGTGGGAGACTGGGCCTACTGAGAGAAAATGCTGATCCTATAAAAACTGGCTTCCTGAGACTGCCAAGATAAAAGGATTCTCAGTGCAGGATGGGGAAAGAGGAAGGGCCGATCCATCATCCAGGCTCATTAAGCAACTATTTGTAGGACACTGTGCCCAGCGTCTTAGAAACAAAGAGCAGTCTAAGACACAGCACCTGGCTCAGCAGAGAGATGAACACATAACCTCTTGGAGAGAGAGGCATCAGGCCCAACACAGGCCCCTTGAGAGGAGGCTGGGATGTATGGCTCTAGTATGCAACGTGTTGGCTGGGAAAGTGAAGAAAGCTTGTTCTCTCCCTGGCCAGGCTACAGACTCACTGTTGTGACCAGGGGGCTCATGGGGGCCAGGAGGAAAGCCCCATGGGTGTAATTCCAGCCGTCTGCAGGGTAGTGTAAGAAGAAAGGTGATGGATCCTCACACAAAGTAGACTTGCTCTGAACAAGGTGAACAATGACTCACATAGAGGCAGAATGTGCAGACACGGGCCCAGTGCCACTCAGAGAAATACATGATTTGTGCTTTTGAGACCAGTGGCCCTAACTGCCTGTCCTACATCCCATTCCTATGATTTTTATCAAGGAGAGAGGCGGGTGGAGGGAGTAGGGATAGGAGAAAAGAAAGTTGTTGCAATTCCAGGAACATGTGTCCGTGGCTGGATGCCTCCTGCCAAATGTTTTGGAATTTTAGCTCTATGTCTCTCCAGGGACTACTGAGGCCTTTTAAGTCTGACATTGTGAAAGATGTTTCCTGGCGACCATGGGACTTGCGTGTAGCTGCTCAGCAGCGCCTCCCAAACTCTTGAGGACATGTGGGGTACTACAGCTGGGAGTAACCAATGAGACGGGTAATGAGAAGGCAGAGAGAATTGATGCGTTATGCCCAGAATGGCCTTGTAAGCTGGTGGGGGACAGAGGCCACAGACCAGAAACGTTCTCAAGGGCTTAACCCGCCACCTGTTTCCACACACACATTCCACCCAGGTAGAACCGGTAGAGTGAAGCCAGGCTCAGGAGGTCTCCATCAAGAGAGGCTCAGCAGAGATGTGAGCAAAGAGAAGGGGTTTCCGAGCTACCGCCTAACTTCAGCGACGAAATTGAGCCTGTTCTTTGAGACGAGTGCTGCTTCTGACAAAGAGTGAGAAGGGCCAACACGGAGAGACCTCGTCTCTACTAAAAATACAAAAAATTAGCCGGGTGTGGTGGCGCACTCCTGTAGTCCCAGCTATTCGGGAGGCTGAGGCAGGAGAATCGCTTGAACCCAGGAGGTGGAGGTTGTAGTGAGCAGAGATCGCGCCACTGCACTCCAGCCTGGGCGACAGAGCAAGACTCCATCTCAAAAAAAAAAAAGAGTGGGGAGGAGGGAGGAGTGAGATAAATGAGGTGGCTATTTCTGGACCTGAGAGATAAAGGGGCAAGAGATCCTGTGCCGGGAGAGGCTGGCCGTCCACCCTCAGTGGTCCTTCAGACCACTCCTCAATGCAGGGCCATAGCTGAGGCTCTCAAACTGCACAAGGCAAATACTAAGGCTGAGGCAAGAGAGATCAGCCCCCTAGCCTGCTCTTCCCTACCACAGAAAGCACCAGGACATCACTCCCTCCCACGTGGGAATGCAGGAAGCTCTCAGCTCTGTTTATCAAAGGGAATGAGTGGTGCACAGGAGCACTGTGCTGCGTGAAGAAATGGCTCCTCCTGGCTTCCTCCCTCCCAGAGCATCCTCCCTCGCTGCCCTGAGGAGGGGAGCCCGATGCCTGCCTGACTGATGGATGTCAAATGGAGGGGGATGTGACCAAGAATAAAAGCAGAAGGAATCAAAGGGCAGCCAGGAAGGGATGTTGCTGATTAAAGAAGCTTAAAGAGCCTGGGGAGGGATAATGTGCTCAGACTTTGGTCCAGGTGCTTTAGAAGGAACAGTTTTAAATGAAAACCAAGGAGCCACATCTGTATCTAGACCTTAGCTGGGGTGATAAAACTCTAGAAGCCTTGGCTGCTGTGCTGAGGAAGTTAGAGTAGCAAGGCCAGGGTCCCAGTGCCCTCGGGTGGAGGCAGTGTGGGTGCTCACAGGTAAACTCCCAGGACCCTTCCCCAGACAAAGCCCAGGCCAATTCGGGCACAGCATTGAAGGAGACCCAGTTGCAGAGGCATTCCCCAACACCATATTTTTAAGAGTCCCTGGAGACAAGGAAGCAGCCGCTGACTCGCTTCCTTGAATTAGGGTGAGGAAGAAGGCACCGGGGCAGCAGAAATTCCTGTTCCACAGGCTGGATGGAGGTGGGGAGGGAGCTGCTGCCATCAGGGAAATCAACATCCTGCTGGAGAGCCTCCCACTCAGCTGGTTAGCTGGCCGCCACCCACAGCCCGCCTGCCCAAAATGTACTCACACTTTCTAGTAACCATTTACTCACCCACCCCACAGGGTGTCACAATTCATGTCAAGTGAATGTGCACACGTGGATTTCCCTTACTGAACTGCCTCTCCAAATGAATGTTACTGCAAAACAAGGCACCAGCCCGCAACACAGCCCTAACTGCCCCAGGACAGCAGCTAGGGCTTCCTTGAATCTTTCAGGGGATTAAAAGGGCATCTCTCTGAAACCTTGGTAGGCATGAGCCTGAGCAGGCCCTTTCCAGCAGCTAAGGCAGAAGAGAAGGTGGCCAGCTTTAGAATCAGGAGACTCCACTTTATGGAAATAATCACCGCCCACTTATAGCACTTAGGCACCTTGGGTGGGGGTGGGGTACAAAGATGAAGATAAGTCCTCCCTTGCCTTCGAGGACCTAGGCAAAGAGAAGGGAAAGCAGAACCCATATCCTTGAAGCAGCGCGGCATCATTGGTAAGTATAAAATGCCACAGGCATTAAAAGAAAGGTCACATCTGGTACAGAGAAATCAGGAAAGCTTCATTCTCGGTAGATCTGCAAGGTGGGGAAGTGACTGACGAAGTCCAATGTGCCATTTATTTGATGACTTTGTTTTCAAGGTCAAATCACAAGCCTGAGATCCTATTTCATCTGCCAAGTCTGGACTGATGTCTCCTTCCCATTCTCAGTTCCTTAGAAAAGCAGGTCTCCGTAAAAGTCACGTACTATTATTATCCTTAGGAGGAATGCCAAGAACAGAGCTCCGAGATCTCCTGCCCCCAGCCCTGAGCCCAGCCGGAGCAGGCACAGGGAAGGGGCTCCAGCCAAGCGCCAGTCCCAGCCAATCCCCAGAGCTCTGGTGGGAATGTGTCTAATTGGATGGCACTAGCTTTGAGTGGGTGCAGAGAATATCTGTCACACAGCAATTGTCAGACCAGCTCACTGCACAGCCCTGCCCCTGGCATAAACAGGAGTGAGCCCAGGGGTGTCTGAAGGTATAAGAACATTACCTTAGAGATGGAGCTGCCCTCTCAAAGTCCTAATTTTCTTTCAAAGCCCAGCCCCAGTCTGCCCTCCCTCTGATTCTGTCAGTTGGATTTCATTGTTGCTGTCAATGCCTGGACTCACTGTAGCTTCTGTATGTCCCACACCTGGACTGACTGCACCACCTGTGTTCCGGATGTTTATGTAGATGCTGGGTTCTTACAAGGGTCCTGGACCCTGGGCACAGAGGCCAGCACAGCAGGTTGCACAGGGAAAGTGCCCCTAAATATTGCAAGGTTAAATACTACAATCTCCCTTTCCTCTTCACCAGGCAACCATGAGACCTTTCTGAAATCAAAAAAGTTGTGAAAAATTGTGACCAGAGTGCTTTGAAGTTCTAAGTAAGATATTTTGGAACTGGGGAGTGGTCCCCATCAAGGCAGCAGACACATTTCCTGGGAGGGGGCTCTGAGAACTGGGCCCTCAGTCCAGCACCACGAGGGAAGATTTGAGGATCCTTTGCTCAGGCAGTGCCAAGATGTGTCAGGCACCCAGAGGCGATTTTATTTTCCTCCTGCCCTTGCAGCCCCAGTGTGGCCTTCCTCTCCCAGCTCCTTCCTCCCTCATCACCTGCCCTGAGTCTCAGGTCCTGCAGAATGGCCTGAAGGACTTGAAGCATTGAGAAAACTGCCCTATAGGGCCTGGCCGTTTATCCTGGGATGTGTTTAAAACGAAAATATGAAAAGCACACACAAGATGAACAGATGACTGCATTTGGAAAGGTTCTGTGATGGAAATCTAAAAACCCAGAACCGAAAGAGAACCTCACCTGTAACCACAGAGATTCAGTCTGACTCAGGGGCTTGGAAACTGCTACCCAAAACCCCCTGGCTGGTGGGCCAGGAAACTTCTACCCCTCCCACCAGGTTGGAGGGCCCTCAATTGTATTCCTCAGACCCACTCTGGGGGAGGAGGGTAGAAAAGTCAAACGGTAGGAAAGAGAGTTCCCCCTTGCCCCATACACCCCCTTCAGGCTAATGGCTACTTATTTCCAGTCAGCAAGACTGCCAACACAGACAAAACAAAGGGGCCTCCTTAGCCTCCCAAGTGTGTCTGAAGTCATGTGAGCCTGCCTGAGCTTTTAGCTTGGTTCTATCTGATTACTCTCCCTCCATGGCACCCACTCTGGCTCCCTGGCTTTCTATTTGTTTTGTTTTTTTAATTTACAAAATAAATGTCCCTGGAACAGTTCTCAGGAATGACCAGCCAGAGTCAACCTAGACCCTAGTGGAACCAAGCCATGGTGTGGATAAACAATACATCAGAAGGACAAGGCTCTGGGGTTAGACAGACCCAAGTCACTGACTCAGGCTGAGCCATTTCCTCATCTGTGAACAGGGTGAGGATCCCCACCTGGGAGCCGTGGTGAGGTGTGAGCAAGGTAGCGTCTGTACAGTACTTGGCGTGCAGTGGCCATACCTTCATGTCTGTAGCATGGACCCATCACACTCCCTTTCGACTTCCCTGGGCTGGCCATCCTACACAACTTCCCTAGCCCCAAGGTCTTCCTTAAGAACAGACTCCTCCCTCTCCCCAGTTTAACAACATAGGAACTCTCCTCCAAAGCCCTAAACCAGCTCACAGCCCAGAGGGAACTACAGGTGCTCCACTGCCCCCGCCCCCCATCCCAGGGGCAGTAGAGAGGCAGCAGGGCAAGCCACAGAAGAGGGCTGGGGTGAGAGTCCAGAGGGCTCACTCCAGTCCCTTTTTGTGGTCCTTGTGCATTTTGGATCCACCAGACAGGATGATCTCCAAGCAAGATCCCAGCAATAACATCCCTGAGCTAGCCTCCCTTTGGGGAAAATCTCTTCCTCTCTAAGTGGTTTGAATGTTAACTCTGAATCAACAGGTCAACAATCAGCCCAAGGAAGAAAGCAGCATTGGACATGGCTATCCCCACCAGACCACCCTTCTGCAGAAGCCCCCAACAGCAATGCTTCTACTCCCCCAGGCATGGCTGGGAAGGAAAGTTCTGGTCTCAATCGACTACACAAATCATTGCTCCTTTGCTGCGGTGAATGGGAAAGTTCACAGAGCCAGTAGGGTTAATTCATCACAATGGCTAATGCTTCCTGAGCCTTTATCTGTCCCAGACTACGAATGCCTTCTACACATCCACTGGTCACCGTCATGGTGAATCTTTACCGCAATCTTAGGAGATAAGAACGATGTCGTCCCATTTTACAGATGAAGAAACTGAGGCTTACTGGCATTAGGGGACTCTGCCACAGTCCATGGCTCTTACAAGTGACACTGGGATGCAAAACCAAGTCTGTCCCCACCCCCAACAAAAGCCACTAGGCTCTAAAGAGTCAAGAGGGAAGCCAGGACTTACTCACCTGGTAGGAAAGTCCATCCTTGCGGGGGCTGAGGCCGATCTCCTCCATGGGCTGGGTGTTCATCATCACCTCAGTCATCTCGGCCGATCTCAGATAGTCGGGGCTGCCAAGAAACCCAGACCAAAAGTCAACAAACATATGCACTTTCACATTCCTAACTCTTCATGCATTCACTGCTATGGGATCAGGGGACTGTCTGGAGACAGGAAGAGAGGTGTTCAAAACAGAACTTGCAGAAAAACAAGCTCACACCCTGAGGAAGTGCCTTGCAAGCCCACAGTCCCAGGGCTCAGCCCCAACAGACAAAGCTCATTGTCTGCAGACCTCTCAGGCAAACCTCTTCTCTCCTCTCTTATACTCTAGTCCCCACTGGCACAGAGGGACCCTGAATGTTTCTTCAAATGACAGAACTAGAGAAACCAAAACAATAGGTAGCTGAGTCCATCTGTCTATATTAAAACCAATTCAACCACATCTCCCTTCACCTCTCCAACTAAGAATAAAAATAATCCTCACATGAATTTTCCAAAGGGGAACTCCATATATTATTATTACATAATAGCAATAACAAGTCAACTGGAGGGGAACAAAGTCCAATCATACAGCTTTCCTAAATTTCTGTCTCTCTGGTGCTCCTTTTGGCAAAATGCTCCACTTAAAGCCCCAAGGGGTCAGCTTTTCTGCAAGTTTCACATCTGCCATCCAACCCCTTTCTCTAGCCCCAGACACAGCAGCTGCTTGCTCGCAGCTTGAAAAACATCCCCTGGATTAAAAGCCTTAAGGATACCCGACTCTGATTGCAAAGGAAATTTCCAGAGGGGCCAAGTTGGCCCACCGATGGCTGACATGTAAAAGTGCCTTGTACTCTCTAAGCAGGATACGAATATTCCGTTATCCTTGCACAAGCTCTGGGCACATATAGGATCTTGTGCACATAATGCTGAACATAAGCACCAAATCCAGGTACCTGCTACACAGCACCCAATGCTTTCCACCACCGTGCCTGTGCACACGGTTTAAAACAAAAACAAAAATGTTTTTTTGTTTTGAGGGGGGATATCTAAGGAAACAGGGGTACCAGATTCCTCTTCAATTGTATGGTTAGAAACAGAAACAATAGGTTCTAGGCTCTGCCCCTCAAGAGCTGTGTGATCTTGAACAAGTCCTGTAACTTCTCTGAGCCACAAGTGTCCTGTTTGTCTGTTACTCTGATGCTAACAGTGCATACCTCACAGTTAGGTTAAGGGTTAATGTCTGCACAAAAGCATTGCAAGCTACAAAGTGCTAATCGATGAAATAATCTTAAATCTTAATTTCCCATAATACTTCTAATGAGCCCAAGCACCCACCTTGGTAAATTTTGAGCACCCAAAGGCACAAAGCCTCTAACAGCCTTTAAAGCCTCACGTATAATAAGGCACCTAGGGAGAGGCAAGGGAGGGGCACCCACAAGAAGGGTACACAAGCCTCGGGGTGGGGGAACTTGAACTGTTGAGAGAGGGAAGTTCAGTCCCCTCTCTAAACACTGACAGGCTGGGATGGGGGCGGGGAGACTAAGAAGATGCGGGGCTTTGGGGCCAAGTTTAGGTTCGGGAGCTGGCCCCTGCAAGGGCAGTTTCCTCCCGGGTCCTGGAAAGGCTGTTGGCGACCTCCAAAGAAAGGAGCCAGAAGAGCGCCCACAGGGCGAAGAGCCTGACGTAGGGGCGGCTCTTCTTCGCTCGGGGCTGTGGCGCCGGCCCGAAAAGTTGAAGCGAGAAGCATGAACTTTCCGCTTCCTGAGCCAGGCCGGACCCCGCCGAGGCTTGCGCCGGGTTTCCCTTCGCTCAGCGCCTGCCAGAGACTCGGGGCCGAGCTCCCCACGTCCGCACCTGAGAGCGCGCTCCGGGGCCGCCAGCGCTCGCCCCCGGCCGCTTCTCGTCTAACCCAGCGCAGGAAGGAAGAAACCGCCGGCAAGGAAGTCCCAGCAGCCAGGGGCCTGCCTCTCTCTGCAGCCCTCCCGGCTCCGATCCCTAGTCCGGGGCAAACCTCCGACGCCCCGCGCCCGGCCCGGGCTCCTTCCCCCACAGCACGGCGAAGGCGGCTCCTCCCAGTCCCGGTCCCCACCACTGTGCGTCGGTTTTTAGGGGCCACGGAGAGGGCAGGGGTTGAGAGGCTGCAGTGTGTGCCCTGCTGCTTGTGGCTTTAGTGGGGTTATGTGTGGGGAGAGCGTTTCCCGCCCCCCACCCCCCGGAGCTCTGCAAACCCGGCGGCTGCACCAGCTCAGCCCCGCTGCAGCCGGCCTGGACGTTGAGACTTGCATGCAAACAAAAAGAAAAAGAGGAGGGGCCCGGGAAGAGCAGGAGCCCCCCTGCGCCAAGCGGGGCGCGCGCCTCCTGCAGCTCTCCGCATAGGGGGGTTTCACCGGGGGGGATTCACACGTGACCCCTGGCTCCCCCGCCAACCAATACAAACCCTCCGGCCGTCACTTGGGTGAGGGCTCCGAGTTCACGTCCTTTGTCTGGATGTTCTCAGCACCCCCTCCCCCCACCCCCACCTTTGCAACCTTGATGTTGACTCCTGCGCGGGCTCGGGCGGCGGGTTAGCGCTGAGCGCCCGCGCCGCCGGCTACCCTCGCACCCGGAGCCGGCACGAAGCAGGCGCCCGGACCCGCAGCCACCGCCGCCAGACGGACGCCCGCCGCAGGCGCAGGGTACTCACCAGTGAATGGGGAAATATATAGACATGAAGTCCTAGGGCAGGCTGACACACGCCCCTGTGATTTAAAAACGGTCCCTGCGTCCCGAGTGAGGATGACACGGGCGCAGACAGGCACGGCAGGCGGCCTAGTGCGGGCACCTGGCGCTCGCCGTCCGCCTTCCCAGGACAGCCCCACGGCCAGCAGCGTCTGCAAGGCGGACACAACTCCCCGCTCTCCACTGAGCTCTCAGCCCCACAAAGAACCCGGGAAGCCGTATTTATAGGGGCGGGGGCGGGGCTTGGCCCCGAGAGGCCCCGCCCTCCCTCGCCCACTCCTGGAATAACGTCACCAAAATCATGAATGGCTTCAGCGCTGGCGGCGGCTCGGGGGCGCGCTCAGCTCTGCTCCCGGGGCCGTGGTTCGCTGCGGCTCCGAGCCCGGCCCCCTCCCGCCGCTCTCCCACGCGCACACGGGCTCACTCACACCAGCCCGGACTCCGCGTCCGCACCGGCCCGGACTTCGCGTACGCGCCGCTTCCCCCTCACAACCCCCTCCGCGTACATCCCGGACTCCAGCGCGGCGGAGTGGGCGCGAGGAGGGCGCGGGGGCAGCTCCGGACGTGACCGCTTGGCGGCCGCGCTGCGCCGGGGTAGGGCGCCCGCCACTCCTCCACCCCGGCCACCGGCGCCAGCGTCCTCCTTCCCATCCACTGGCTGTCCCCCAGCCCGCACCTCGGGACCCCTCTGAAGCGTTTGTTCCCCCGACTAGGCCTCTCCCTGGAATCCTCGCCCCCAGCCTTGCGATCAGCGCGGGTAAACAAGAGCATGGTTAAAGAAGAAGCGGTGGGAAGGTGGGAGAGACGCGGAGCCGGGGGATCGAGTGCCCACGGGGCGCGTTGGCTTGCGAAGGGCTGGTCTGCAGCCCTGAGTTCTGTGGAAGGTTTTATTTGTGGGAGCAAGGATGTGGTGTCGTCCTGGGTAGGGTTTTTCCATTGCAGACACACACACACGTACGCACGGTCCGCAGCGGGGGCAGGGGGTGCGGGCGGGCGGTGTGCGCGCCGTCCCCCATCCTTGACTCCCACGTCTCCTCCGAGGAGTCGCTCATGACAGCAGAAACAAAGAGCTTTAGCCGAACGCCTCCCACACTGCCCAGGAATTGCAGCTCCGGGCGTCTGTCCAGGAAGGCAAAGCTGCGCAGCCCCCCAGAGCCACATGATGGGAGTCTCACTCCGGACCCAGCGCTGCCCCTGTGTGGCCTTCCGCTTCAATTACGCCTGTAAAATGGCTTTAGAACCCTGACCTACCCGTGTATAGGGGCTAGGGAAAGGGGGCGCGGGGCGATCAAAAACTAAGCAAAATTAAATCGGCTTTGAAGTTAATCAGCTCTTTAAAAGAAAGGCAGTGAGTGTACTGAATCCCTATATAGGTGCTTGAAAGTGGAAACGCATAGCTTATCTCAGGCAAAAGAATGACAGAATTAATGGTGAGGGTTCAAGAGGGGTAGGACCCTGAAGGAAGCCAGGAGAGAAGACCCTCATAATTTTCATCAGTCCCCTCAAAACCAACCCAAACAAAAATTATAAGAATTGATGAGAATAATTTATTTAAAAATAACTGGGCTATTTTCAATCACGTATATGCTTATATGTACAGCCTGAGTAAAAATAGTGTGCTTCCTATGAAAACACAGCTTCATGACAAGCCCCTGGCTGCCCGCTCCAACCAGAGAAATTCCCCCACCTCCCAAGCTAACCGCATTCTCTTCCTCTGGGGGTGGTGCCTGATGGAGGTGCTAATCGGGAGATGCTGCAGGACAGGGGTTATTGTTGGTGTCCTGCACAGAGGGTGGGGAAGCTTCTCAGTGTCACTGGCCAGGTGGGACACATTGTCATCTAGGCAGCCACAAGAGAAGCCAGTGCTTCGAGAGCTAGTTTCCAGGCTGAGACTTCCTGGCACTCGGAGGAAAATGTCTGGACTAGACCCCGGGTGGGCAGGATGGAGCCTTCTGCCATTTCTTCCCAGTAGCAATCTCTGGTGAGGCTGGGATCAAAGACTGTCGCGGCATTTTTACACATAACACACATACTTTACGTGTTTATGATTATTGCCATGTGAAGCTTTCAAAACTCGGAAAGCTATTTCCCCCCCTCCCCATTTCCCAAATATCTAAATGTTGAAATGGCCTTATTTTGGAGAAGAGGGTGGGGAGTAAGGCCTCCACCAGCTGTTATGTGGCCTCTGGAAAAATCCTCTATATTGGAGTGCATTGAGGGAATTACCTGAGGCCTACGCTTTGGGAAACTTATTAATGCCCATTTTAGCTAAAGTTCATCTCTGTCAGTAAGTTAAAGTAGAAAATAAGCCTGGAGTTGTGATCCCAAGTCTACATTTTCTGTTTCTCCTCTGGAATCACAGTGACACATCCATTCATTTGAAAATATGGCAGGCGGCTGGGCATGGTGGCTCACACCTGGTAATCCCAGCACTTTGGGAGGCCGAGGCAGGTGGATCACCTGAGGTCAGGAGTTGGAGACCAACCTGGCCAACATGGTGAAACCCCATCTCTACTAAAAATACAAAAATTAGCTGGGCATGGTGGCGGGTGCCTATAATCCCAGCTACTTGGGAGTCTGAGGCAGGAGAATCGCTTGATCCTGGGAGGCAGAGGTTGCAGTGAGCTGCAATTGTGCACTCCAGCCTGGGCGACAAAAGTGAGACTCCGTCTCAAAAAAAAACAAAAGAAAAGAAAATATGGGACGCATGGTGCTAAGCTTTGATGCAACCATGACTAGCATGCCGTTTCTCAATTATTCTAGTCTATATGATGCCTTGCATGTTTTTTTTTGTTGTTGTTGTTGTTGTTGTTGTTGTTGTTTTTGAAGCATTTCATTGTCTTGGCCTTCAAAAGAATGTATTAAAGTTAACATAGCACAACTTACGGTCCTCAGTTCACAGATATGTAAACTGAGGCCAAAATAAATTAGGAGGCTTGCCAAAGATCACACAGCCAGAAAGACGTTGAGCTGGGCCTGGAAGTCAGAGGTTGTACGCATACTCAGCTTCCCCCTCTGTTAACATAGCTCTGGCTGACTGCCTTTCCTTCATATCTCTAAAGATACAGAGTATTTCAATATGCACACTGACCATTTCTTCCCAATACCCTATGAGATAGGTTTCTGTCCCTACTGCCTTTGAATAAATGAAGAAACAGAAACACAAACGAATGAAGTTACTTACAGCCCCAGAACCTTAGAGCTGAACGAGACCTTCCAAATCACCTTGTCCCAGTCTCCTCGTTTTACAGGTGAGAAGACACCTAAGAGATTAAATGGCATGTCCAAGGTCGCCAGGCTATTAAGTGGTATAGATGGAACCTAATGCAGTCTTCAGACTGCTGGTCAGATGTTCTTTCCACTTTAACACTGCATCTTGCACTGCATTTGCCAAGAAGTCAGCAGCAAAGGTCAAACACAATGTCTGGACTCTGTAAACCACCACAGTCCATCACCAACATTTACTGAACATCTACTAGATGCAGATCAGTGAACTAATTACCCAATCAGAGCCCTCTACGTTCCTTCCCTTCTCCTGTCTTTGTCTTTGGAGACTAAAGAGTTGAATTGCAATTTTGCTTCAATAGAAATCCAGGTGTAATCAGAATTGCCTTGCTTTCTGACATTACATACATCCATTTTGCCAGCACCTTCTCTTACCTACCTAAAATACAAATTTAAAAAAAAAGAATAAAGGCAATGAACTTAAGATCTTATTGGAGTTACCTCAGCTGCAAGGATGCTGTGTATGCAGGATAGGTAGCAAGTTCATTCATCTAGTTAAAAAAAAGTCTCCATCTAAATTCATTTAGCAGCTGGGTGCAGTGGCTCATACCTGTAATCCCAGCACTTCGGAGGGCTGAGGCAGAAGGATTGCTTGAGCTCAGGAGTTTGAGACCAGCCTGGGCAACATAGTGAAATCCTGTCTCTACAAAAACTAAAAAATTAGCCAGGCGTGGCAGCACACACTTGTAGTCCCAGCTTCTCAGGAGGCTGAGGTGGGAGGATCGCTTGAGCCCCGGGAGGTGGAGGTTGTAGTGAGTCATGATCGCACCACTGCACTCCAGTCTGGGCAACAGAGCAAGACTCTGTCTCAGAGAAAAAGATCATTAAGCAACACATTCCCACTTCTCATCTCCCTCTGGGTTGCAAAAAGACAGTATTGCATTTATTTTGCCTAATGGTGGTGAAGCTGGTATTTTGGTTACTAATAAAGGACTTTACGAAGTAGCTATTTGACCTTGGGGAGGAACGTAGGAGAAGGGAAGGGGCAACACGTGCTGAGGTACACTGGTATTTCTTACTACACCTATGCCTCACAACAATCTTAGACAGAGGCACTATTGCCCCCACTTCACAGAGCAAGCAACAGAAGCTCTGAGAAGTTAACTACCTTGGCCATGGCCACATGGCTCTCAAATGGCTGAACCAAAATGTGACTCTGGGCAGGGTGTGGTGGCTCATACCTGTAATCCCAGCACTTTGGGAGGCCTAGGTAGGCAGATCACTTGAGGTCAGGAGTTCGAGACCAGCCTGGCCAACATGGTAAAATGCCACCTCTACTAAAAATACAGAAATTAGCTGGGCGTCGTGGTGGGTGCCTGTAATGCCAACTACTTGGGAGGCTGAGAGGCAGGAGAATCGCTTGAACCCAGGAGACAGAGGTTGCAGTGAGCTGAGATCGTGCCACTACACTCCAGCCTGGGGGACAGAGTGAGATTCCATCTAAAAAAAAAAAAAAAAAACCCAAAATGTGACTCTGAGGCTTGCTGTTTCCAAAGCTGATGTTTTCCCCATCATACCACACTTACCATGCCTCTGTGGTTTTACTTGTTTTCACAGCTACACTATGAACTGAATACAAAACCGCTGGTTCCAATAGCAAAGACCTGGACCACTGGGATCCATCCAGGAGGGCAGGGCTGGCAGGATAAACAACTTTCTCACCCTGGGAATCTGGGAGCTTCTTAAAGAAGCTTGGGGTTAAAAAAAAAAATAGTGAGTAGGAGAAGGGAAGTTTCTAGCCAATTTTTCGGTGAAACTCATTTGCGTACATAAGAAATCTAAAAGGCAAGAATGTGTGTGGGTTGAAGTGAGAATGAAATGAGATAATGTTATGAAAACACTTGGTAAATTGGAAAGCACTGAGCAGACGTAGGGCTTGTTTTTAAGGTGTTTGAGAAAAAGAGGGGGTTTAGCAGAGCTGCTTTCATCTGCTTCAGTTTTTTACTCATTGCCATCACAAACTGCCCCATTTTCCTCCTGGAGTCCCTTGATTGACATGTCTAGCTTTTAGGGAGCAGACTTTAGGGGCAAGTAGGGATGCTGTACCTGGTGGCCACTCTTGCAGTTGCAGAGTCCAAGCATCTTCTCTCACCGTCATAAGTTCCTCTGTCTTTGGTGCCTCCCAGGAAGTACCTAGCTGGGTACTGGCCACACAGAGAATGAATGAGGCCCGAGAGTGTGAACCTCCTATTTTGGTCATCAGTGAGTTAGCAGTCAACAACACAAAGCAACCCGAACCCACCAGACAAAATCCTCCAGCCTTTGACTTACTTTGCTATAAGTCCTCAGGCAAGTGGGTTGACCTCTCTGGGTCTGAGACTTGGTAAGCAATAAAAGCAGGCAATAGAAGTCTCTCTTTTAGGCCTCAGGGTCTAGTAGGGCTGAGATAAGTTGCTTCTATAAAGCATCAAGAAAAAAGTGCTTTATGTCCTTACCATCGGGGCTCTGCAGCCCACCCTAAAGCCAGTGGCCCCTCTTCCCATGTGGCAGCACAGGAGGTGCCTTCATCTTTCAGTCCAGAATCCTTTCATTGCCCCCGAAAGAAGCCTGAGATCTGGCAGCTCATAAACTCTTGCCTTCCCAAATATCAAAGAAATTCAGTCCTGGCTTTTTCTTTATTTCTATCAAGGGGCCTTTGAACCAAAGGGATTTTTCTGACAAAGAAAACTGTATGAAATCTTTAGGGCCCAGGCCCTAAAAGAAAACACTCCAACTGGAATCAGTTCAAGGCTCTCATGTCCAATTAAGGACATACTCACATTCCTGTCCTAGCCCTGGCTGTATCTTGCTTTCGCTCTTTCCACATCCGCACAGGAATGCACTTCAACAGCCAGAAAAGCGAGGTTACTATCACCAGGATGCAGATCGTATAGCAGAGTCCTCCTTGGGGTAGGCTGATACCTTCCCTGAGTTAGACAAACAGCACGGACCACAGCCCAGCACAAACTCGCTTCATACCGCTTTGTCCATGTCTCCTGCTATTTTACCCACAACTCCGGACCAGGGAAACTCCATCACACCTGGGGCGGTGGGGAATGGGGGAGGGTTTATGAAAAAAGAGGGAAACACAACAGTTTCTTGTGAAGAGAAATACTTTCGGTTTTCTTTTCAAGTACACAGGATGCTGCTAGCTTCCTCCAGGGGCAGCTGTGTTGTTGCTCTTCTTGGAGGAGCGAGCTGCGTGTTATGTACCAGAGAGCAGCCTGAACACTCCGCCAGCTCCCTAACTGTAACCCGAGCTAGCACTTGCTGGCTGGAGCCCCTGGTGTACTTCACACCCACATGGCACCCAGCCTCAGGATCAGATAGCTGGATCCATGTTACACCCTCCTGCCCTCTCAACCACAGTTCTAACGGGCATTAGTACCCACTGTGCGCCAGACAGGTGCTGGCATTTCCAAGGAATCAGTTTAGGAGACCTTTAGTTTTCTTCTATCTCCATAACTCCCCGTAACCATCCCAGATAACCACAGTCTGTGTGATGGTAGTATGCCTGCAAAGTCACTGTAGCTGTAAGACAAATTCCCTAAACTGCATTAGTGATCCCCTCAAAGAATCACAAAACGAAGGCCAGGCACGGTGGTTCACGCCTGTAATCCCAGCACTTTGGGAGGCAGAGGTGGGCGGATCACCTGAAGTCAGGAGTTCGAGATCAGCCTGGCCAACATGGCGAAACCCCGTCTCTACTAAAAATACAAAACTTAGCCAGGCGTGGCAGTGGGCGCCTGTAATCCCAGCTATTCTAGGAGGCTGAGGCAGGGAGAATCGCTTGAACCCGGGAGGCAGAGGTTGCAGTGAGCTGAGATCACACCATTGCACTCCAGCCTGGGCAATGGAGCAAGACTCTGTCTCAAAAAAAAAAAGAAAAAAAAAAAGAAAAAAATCACAAAACTAAGTGGAACTGTCACACATGCTAGCAAGTGCATTTGGAGGTAAGTCCCCTAGCCTCTGCCCTTCCTATGCAAATTGCTACCCCTGAGTTTCTTTTTTAAAGAAATGAGAGACTGCCTCTGGTGCTTGGCAAAGGCGTCAGGCACTGGGGAACCAGGGAACCTAGATGCCACTCTCTCTAATACCATCCAATGACTGCTGCGGTAGACTCACTTGAGCATGGGAGATGATATGATTGGTTCGGTCCTGGGCAAAGGGACTGGGAGAGGGGTGCTGACTGACAGAAGAGAAGCTCTCAAGGGCAAGGAGTGGGTCTGTTTTGTGTATTACTGTGTCACCACCACTGGAAGAGTTCCTGGCATCTAGCAGGCACTCAGGGAATATCTGTTGAAAGAATGGTAGGAGGAATAGCTAAAGGGAAGGGATGGCAACTGAGCTGGACTCAAAGGATGGGGAGAAGCTAGAGAAGGGCAGTCCTGCCAGCAGAACACCACTGGCCAAGGTGTAGGAGTCAGAAGGGGCCAGGTGCGTCCCAGGAACTAGGGGTGGGCAGCAGCAGTATCTATTCTAGACCTTGGGAGAGGCAGTCCCGTGACTCCAAGTCTACATGCTGAAGGGAATAACTCTTTGTGAGTAAAAGGCCTCATGCTCTGTGGAAGGGACTGTGCACACAATTTCTAGCAGAAAGAAAAGTCTGTTACTTCCATTAGCCAAATCAATCCAGGTTCCCTCACCTCTATGTTATTTGAGCTAATATCAGCATTTCTCTTCCAGCCAGGTGGGGCCTCAGCAGAAGTGTTAAGTAGGTCAAATTTCATGTATGTGAAATTTGTCTTTTGAGACTTCCCCTTTCTAACCCCACTTGTTTCACACTTCTCTTCAGTGGGCCCCAGGCACCCACTGAACTCAGGAAGCCCCACACTCCCTTCATAACAGCCTCCAAAGCCCCAAAACCACTCTTTGCTTTTCCACTGAAACTTCCATCCTGCAGCTCTCTAAGCCCAGGCAGCTGCCAGGCAAGAGAACTTGATCTGACAAATGAATTCACACTATTGTGAGAATGACATGCAGGCAGCACCTCAAAGGCCTCAGTTTCACGGTGCCCCTGCAGACAGGGTAAGTGGGTAACAGGAAAGTCTGTGGTCCTGGAGGCAGATTGATGGTTGATGGTAGAAGCCTGAGGGGAAACCATGTCATGATGAGAGAGAGAAAGGGGGAACCACCTGGAAGGGCTGGGGTGGGTGCATCCAGTGGGCACACTATGAGGTGACTTTCCTTGTCCATCACAGTTCTTCTGGAGGGATCTGATTGGAATTATTGTCCCTAGATCTAATGTGATCATAGCACTTTTAGCGGTTTAACTCCACTGATCTATGGAAGAGGGAAAAAAGATCTGGGCATACCATTTCCTTCCTTCCTTCCTTCCTTCCTTCCTTCCTTCCTTCCTTCCATCCATCCATCCAAGGGACAGAGCTTTGGACCAAAGAGACCCTGGGCACTCAGCACCCCTGCCCAGGGGTGTAAGTCCTGTATGAGTCTCAGCAAAAGCCAGGACAAGTCATGACAGCAGAAAGACCTTTCCACATGCTTGCTGAGGCTGCAGGAGTGGTTTACATGCAGGGTTTCAGAGCCCAGTGAGCAGCCAGTGTGGCACATTTTGGCCTCAGGCAGAGCCGGTGGCCCTACTGCCCCCAAGTGCTGAAGATGGTGGGGCAACTGGCCACCCACACCTCCCACCCTCACCAAGGGCCCTGGGTAGGTGATTTCAGAGGCACAGCCGGGTAGGAGCCTTGCCTTGCACTTTCCTGAGTGAGTGCCTGGCTTTCTTGTTCATTCTCGTCCAGGCCTCCTCTTAGAAAGGAACACGAGAAAGACAGAAGGTGATGCACCTGAAGCTGTTTTCTAATCTTCTTCTTTAATGCCCATGATATTATTACTGCAAAAAGCTAGAATGTTCTGTGTGTTTGAGTCTTCCCAGCGGTGGGGGGCGGGGGGGCTACCAATGACAAACAGGTGGGAATGATGCCACCTGATTATTTCATCTGGGATGGTTGCAGGTTGTACCAATAAAAGCGTTGACCCACTCGGCTTCCACTTCCACCCTAGAGAGGGCACCTTCACACCCACTCACCAACGTTATTTTATTGACTTCATCTCCAGGACCCTAATCCTCCACGATGCTTAGTAGTTTCTCCATTTAAAAAGAAGAAAGTAAATGGATTACACACCAGATATGAGGCTGCCAGGCATTCTTAATAAGAGAACCACCAGTTCCTTTCAGTTACTGGGGCTCAGTTTGCTTCTCTGTAAAATGGACCTGATATTTCCGGCCCTCCACTTATGGCGCAGTAAGTATTGTGCAACCATGACAAGCATTCAGCTTCCTTGACAGAAAAGTGCAGTAGTAAATTATCCTCTGTTGGGCCTACTTGAAGAATAGTAAGAAGAAGAGAAAGGGAAACCCAAATTAATGATTTCATGTTGTTGCTGGTTAACAGGAAAACATAGCAAAGGCAGCAAAGCCCTTTCTTGGTTTCTGAGAGGCCAAGCCTGTTCTCTTAGTAGAGAATGATGCCAAAGAGAATGGTTGATATTCCATCCCTCCCTCTTTCCAGCACATTTTAGAGTATTTGTTGACACCTTGCTGACACCTTGGCTACACGTACACAGCTGTGGCATTTGTGTGGCCTAATGGGGAGGTTATACTAGTCCTCTTTCGACTAGAATGTATGGTGCCCCACCTTCGCAGCTTGCCCTCTGTACATAGGGAAGCGGGCATTTCATTCAGCATTTTACAGCTATTTGTTCAACAGGAACATTAAGAAACACCTGGGTATCAAGTGCTAGCAAGTTGCCCAGCTCTTCTTTTGTTCTTGAGACCTCCACATGTCCGTACAAGCACATTCACTTACGTGCCAGGGGCATCTCCTCAGTTGAACAAGTGCTCTGTTTTCTGGGTCTACGCTAAGGAAATAACACTGACCTCAATCCAAACAGAAGCAGAAAGTTCTCATCCAATTCACATTGTTTTACCACCTTTTGTTTGTGTTTGGGTATTTCTAACAAGTAGCAACGAACACCTCCCAATGACTTCGGGGAAACAGGTGTGACTCCAATATGTCATTCCTTCCTTCCACAGAGCAGTGACCCATATGGTGGGGAGCGCCAGCGGGAATCACAGTGACAGGACCTGCACCAGGGGTGGGCATCTTATAGTAAGGAGGGAGGGGTCCTCGTGGGGTTGCTGCAGTAGCCCATGAGGGAGGTGGTGTATGCAAAGATAGAGTTTCAAAACTTAGCAACTGTTCAGATGTAGGAGCAGAAGGGAAAGGAACTTGGGAAAGGCTTGGAGATCTTGAGCTTGAGTGGCTGGAAAACTGGCATCATCCGCTGGAAAAACAAAGTCAAGAGGGGGCTGGTTTGGGGAGAAGAGGGTCATGTCCCTTTCCCATGTGATGAACGGCCACTGAGTAGCAGCTATGGCCAGCGGTGCTGGCAGACCATCCATGCTGGTTGTTTCTCTAGCTCTTGGGTCCACGGTGGCTCAGGTGTTTGTTCCAAAGATCATAGGCCAGGCAAGTCTTTGTGCTTGGCCTCTGTTGCAGATTGGGTTCTTCAGAAGCAGATGCCAAGACAGGTTTTGGGACCAACACCTGTGCAAAGAAGAAGGAAGAAGCTGGCTTGGGTAGAATAAAAACCCTAAAAGAAAACCTAGGCAGTACCATTCAGGACATAGGCATGGGCAAGGACTTCATGTCTAAAACACCAAAAGCGGCCAGGCGCGGTGGCTCAAGCCTGTAATCCCAGCACTTTGGGAGGCCGAGACAGGCGGATCACAAGGTCAGGAGATCGAGACCATCCTGGCTAACACGGTGAAACCCCGTCTCTATTAAGAAATACAAAAAACTAGCCAGGCGAGGTGGCAGGCGCCTGTAGTCCCAGCTACTCGGGAGGCTGAGGCCGGAGAACGGCGTGAACCCGGGAGGCGGAGCTTGCAGTGAGCTGAGATCCGGCCACTGCACTCCAGCCTGGGTGACAGAGCGAGACTCCGTCTCAAAAAAAAAAAAAACAAAAACAAAAAAAAACCACCAAAAGCAATGGCAACAAAAGCCAAAATTGACAAATGGGATCTAATTAAACTAAAGAGCTTTTGCACAGCAAAAGAAACTACCATCAGAGTGAACAGGCAACCTACAGAATGGGAGAAAATTTTTGCAATCTACTCGTCTGACAAAGGGCTAATATCCAGAACCTACAAAGAACTCAAACAAATTTACAAGAAAAAATCAAACAATCCCATCAAAGAGTGGGCAAAGGATATGAACAGACACTTCTTAAAAGAAGACATTTATGCAGCCAACAGACACATGAAAAAATGCTCATCATCACTGGCCATCAGAGAAATGCAAATCAAAACCACAATGAGATACCATCTCACACCAGTTAGAATGGCAATCATTAAAAAGTCAGGAAACAACAGATGCTGGAGAGGATGTGGAGAAATAGGAACACTTTTACACTGTTGCTGGGACTGTAAACTAGTTCAACCATTGTGGAAGACAGTGTGGTGATTCCTCAAGGATCTAGAACTAGAAATACCATTTGACCCAGCCATCCCATTACTGAGTGTATACCCAAAGGATTATAAATCATGCTGCTATAAAGACACATGCACACGTTTGTTTATTGCAGCACTGTTCACAATAGCAAAGACTTGGAACCAACCCAAATGTCCATCAATGATAGACTGGATTAGAAAGTGTGGCACATATACACCATGGAATACTATGCAGCCATTAAAAAGGATGAGTTCATGTCCTTTGTAGGGACATGGATACAGCTGGAAACCATCATTCTCAGCAAACTGTCACAAGAACAGAAAACCAAACACCACATGTTCTCACTCATAGGTGGGAATTGAACAATGAGAACACCTGGACACAGGAAGGGGAACATCACACACTGGGGCCTGTCGTGGGGTGGGTGGAGGAATAGCATTAGGAGATATACCTAATGTAAATGACGAGTTAATGGTTGCAGCACACCAACATGGCACATGTATACATATGTAACAAACCTGCAAGTTGTGCACATGTACCCTAGAACATAAAGTATAATTAAAAAAAAAAAAAAGAAAGAAAGAAAGAAAAAGAAGTCTAACTGAAATGCAGGCTCAACAAATCTTGGCCAATTCCGTGAGGAGTTTTGGAGCTAATATTACCTCTCAGAGTGATCTGCACAGGGACAAAGTGGCTAGGCCTTTATTCCCCTGCTGCACTCAATCCACAGCATGGGCTATCCTGGGAGGGCATGATCTTGGGGGAGGCAGCTCTCTGCAGCCGTGGCAGACTTTGAAGGAACAAACAGCTGGAGGCAGGCTGCTGGTTCCGCACCCGCAGCTGGGCAGCAGGCCCTCCGTAGAAGGGGGATCTGGGTGACACATTTCATGTCTTCCACAGACCCCAACCCTTCCAGCCCTGCTTCATTGCCTGTCTTCAGCTTGCCATGCACTGAAGAGCTCTGCAACCAGGAGGATCCTCGGGAAAAGGACAGATCAGATAGTAGCTCGTCTGCTCCACTTCACAGGTGATAGAACTAAGGCCCACAGAGAGGAGTTGTCTTTCCCAAGTTCCCACAGTCAGTGACTGGTGAACCCAGGACCAGCACTTAGTCCCTCTTTCTCCTTGGCCTCGCTTGACCGGAGACTACTCTGTGGCCAGAGGTTGCGATGGGAAGACCATGGGCCTGGCCTGTGCATGGGCTATGTGCTGTGCCTCTGTCTTCAATGACTCCAGCTTTGCTGGAAACCCTAAGGACTCCCGTCCCAAAGCAAAGAGCAAAACTGGCACAAGACCTGGGGAGAAGCCTGAATTCAGATTCCCAGAGAGGCAGGGCCCCTCAGATTCCCAAAGCAGTTTCTTCCCTCTGATTTTTGTCCTAGGAGTAAGCCAGCTCAGCAGAGGTCATTCTGGAGTCTCCCATAATTGTTCTCGCTGGACCAGGCATTGGCATGGCCAGTAGCCTGCACTGGGATGTTATAGGAACCATCTCAGGAAACTCCAGCCCAGGAAACTCCCTGTGGTGTACGGTAGGGCTGTTGCTGTAAAGATGTAAAATGTAAAGAACAAAATTACATATGTCTTCTTTGGAGGCCTTCAGTTTGTCTTGGGACTTGGTGCTGTATTTTCTTCTGTGCAGTAACTTCCCAGGGATGGAGTTGCCGTGGACTTCCAGGAGGGTCCAAATCTGGCCTCCCCACACTGCAATACAAATCATGGCAATACAAATCATGCAGCCACAAATCATGGCTGCATCTTGGCACCACCAGGAATGAGGTTGCAATGTTAATGGGGCCCTGGAGCAGCCTGACTTGTTGAGTGGTCACCAAAATTCAGGTCTTTCAAGGGCCTGGAGGGAGAGTCTCACATTGTCCTCACGTTTTCCTGATGATAATGAGTGGCCAGGGTCAGCCAGTCAGGCCGCCTCCCTCCTTGTGATCCAGACATGACTCAAGTTTGTACATGGAAGCTGCCTGGGTTTTGCAAGGACACACCACAGTTCTTCAAGGTATTCAAATACCTCCAGGTGGGTCAGTCTGGTTATAATTGCCTTCACTTTGATGTTTCCACGAGCTGGGGCTTTTTTGTTTTTGTTGTTCTCCTGGAGTTCTGAATGGCCTTTACGAGGCATTCTTTCCAAGCTGACACATCAAAGCAGCTCCTCCTGGTATTAATAACTTTCTCCAACTGCATGTCCTAGGGGTGAACACATCAGCACCAGAGGGATCTGAAAACCAGTCTTGTCCCCCTTTTGGAGGAACTCTCTTTTGAAGAGAGGACCTCCTAGGCCAAACGTTGATAACCAGGATTTCTGAATTCCTGAGCTTGGCCCTGACAATATACAGACAAAATTACTCATTTCCAGGTGCCAAGAGGGCCGATCACCACCAGCAGACAACGCCCGTCTCTACCACAGGCGTTTATTATCTTTTGTCTTTGGGTTATTTCAGATCACCGTGAAAGGAGGGAAGGTAGCAAGGAAATCTTTTGGAAATTACACATATAATGCATGAATTAACCTCTCTTAACTTCAATTTCCTTGCCAGCCAAAGGGTGGGGGCGGGGCGGGGATAATAACACCCACCTTGCAGACTTGGTGTGAAGAGTTATATGAGATGATAGCAAACATCTGGTACAGCACCTGCACCCTGCGTCAGTGCTCCTTAATCAGTAACTATTTTGACTGTGTAAAATGCTTACCATCATCTGAGCATTAAGACTTTGCAAATTCAGAGAGTGGTCCACAGACCAGCACCCCCGGCATCACCAGCCGCTTGTTAGAAAGGCAATTTTCTAGGCCGGGCGCGGTGGCTCACGCCTGTAATCCCAGCACTTTGGGAGGCCGAGGCGGGCGGATCACAAGGTCAGGAGATCGAGACCACGGTGAAACCCCGTCTCTACTAAAAATACAAAAAATTAGCCGGGCGAGGTGGCGGGCACCTGTAGTCCCAGCTACTCCGGAGGCTGAGGCAGGAGAATGGCGTGACCCCGGGAGGCGGAGCTTGCAGTGAGCCCAGATCGCGCCACTGCACTCCAGCCTGGGCGACAGAGCGAGACTCCGTCTCAAAAAAAAAAAAAAAAAAAAAGGCAATTTTCTCAGCCATCCCAACCCGCTGAATCAGAACCTGCATTTTAATGGCATTCCCTGGGTGACCTAGTAACACATGACAGTTTGAGAACCCTAGATTTAAGGGACAGGAATTTTACCTTTGAATTTGGTGGTGATGGCATTTCCCTTGGCAACAAACAGACAGTTAGTGAGTCCATCAATCAAGTTAGGGCAATATTTACCTAACACAGCGTGCTCCTGGGCCCGGGGCTCACCTTACTCACCTGCTCTGCTCACCTGCCTCCCGTGGTCACCTGCTCAGTGGCCAAGACTCCTGGGAGATTGCAGGCTCCTTGTTTACCAGGCAAGCACAGATAAGGTTTCTCACAGCCCCACCTGAGCTCCTGTGCCAAGGTAAACGTGCTGTCCAGAATGGCTCCCTGACTGGAAAATGTGTCAGTCTATTTATTTCTCACTCCCACTGGAAAAAAGGTGGGGTGGGGGAGTGATTGGTCATGATGTCATTCTTTCCACGGAACTTCTCAAAGGCATTGCATTTCTCGGTGACTTCCAGGCGCTGCCTGTGTGTCTGCACAGTACGGAGCACAACTGGCCAAGAACGGAGTTTCTCTTCCTTCTCCCACCATGTTGCCCCTCCTCCTCCTGCTGCTGGGGCTTTTATTCCCTGTGGGCCTTGCAGGCAGCACTAAAAAGGAACCTGGAAGCCATGAGGTGTGGGAAAGTTTTCCTGACATTTCTCCCAGAGGTAAACTGCAGAGAATTGGGAACAAAGAGTGAGATGATCCTTCTAAAAGCCATACAAAGAATCGACGACAGTTGCATTCATCAAAATTCTTGCTTACATTTCTCTGGAGAAAAGCTAAGATTTTCTCATTGGGTTTCTGGCTCCCCGAATTGATGGGAAATAGTAGCAGATAGCACTGGAGGAAATCTGGGCTCACCCAGAAATCTGGGCTTAATCAATGATTTCTGCCATTCATCCTTCTTACCAAGAGGCTCCTACAGTTCCACATTGCTTCCATCCGAAGTCAGAGGTACTTTTTGAAGATACAAAAGTTAATAAATTAAGAGAGGGGCCTTGCGCAGGCCAGTACAGAGAATTTTCATGAACGAAGAAATAGAAACCCAGTCCAATTTAAAAGTATTACAATTTTTTTTTGGTAATATTTCAACATGTAGATAAAATCAGAGACTGATCCAGTGAATAGGAGTGGACCCATTTTCCAGCTGTATTCTCTAGGGTAGACTTGCAGTAACAAACAACCCACAAACCTCAGTGGCTGACAGTACTCATCTCCCATTCATCCTCCCATCCTCCTAGGGTTGCCTGGGGGTGTCATGCTTGCTCAGGGACTGGGGAGGACAGAAGCTTTGTCTCTGGGCTGCCATGTTGGCCAAAGTTTTTGTGCACTGGCTCAGGAGGCCAGAAACACAAGTCAATTCCAGTCACATTTCATTGGCCAAGGCAAATCTCTAAGCTGCTCCTTATTCAAAGTGGGTGGGGAAATGGAATCCTACGATGGGCCTGGTAGGCAGAGAGCCAGAAGTATTTGGTGGATAGCACGAATGATGGCCACATCAGCTTTAGCAAATATTAACACATTGCCTTATTTGCTTCATGTCTTTTTACTTCAAAGAAAGTAAATACCAGCGAAACAATTGAGTTCCTCTCTGTACACCTCCCTCATCCCATTTTCTTCCCTCATTTCCCAGAGCTAAGCACTGTTTTGAGATCAGTGTTGATCATCTTCATGCATGTTTTTATACTTTTACTATTTTTACTACATTTTTTATGTATCACAAACATTGCAAAGTATTATTATGCAGGCTTTTAAACTTTATATAGTGTATAATCATATCTATAGTATCATTATCTTCTGCAATGTTCATTTCTCCTTTAGCATTACAATTGTGAGATTTGTATCTATGCTGACACATACTGTGTTGTATTCCATTGTATAACTATAATACAATTTAATTATCTATTCTCTTGTTGATGGACATTTAAGTTGTTTCCAGTACTGCAGTGAACATCTTAATACATGTCTTCTTGACTATATGCCTAGGAGTGGAATTTCTGGACATGATCATCTTCAACTGTATTAGTTGTTGCCAAATTGCTCTCTGGAGTACTTGGATCAACTTACAGTTCCACTAGCAGTGAATTAGACTTCATGATTTAACATCTTTCCCAACACTTGGCATTGACATATACTTTTGCTATCTGGTGGATGTGAATGGTGTCTCGTTGTTTGGATTTGTATTTCTTTAATAGTGAGAGTAAGCGTCTTTTTATATTTTTATTGACCTTCTGGAGTTCTTCTGTGAATTGCTAGTTTTGCCCATTTTTCCCCATATGTTGTCTTTTTCTTAATAATTTGAGAGATTGCTTTGCATATTGTATTCATTGCAAATATTATCTTCCAGCCTATGGCTTGTTCTTCACTTTGTTCTCATGGCCTTTGTTGTACAAAAGTGAATTTTAATGTACTAGTCAACATACCACTTTTAAAATTAAACTAACCACAAGTTTTTATTTGCAGTGTTTTTAAATGAACTCTTCATCTTAAAGTCACAAAGAATTTTTCTATCTCTTCATCTTCTGTTTTAAAGGTGTGCTTTTTTTTAAGTTCTTTAATTCAGCCAGGACTGATCCGATGTAGAAATCTACTTTTGTATTTTCCATATGGATAAAAGTTGCTCCTAGCACTCATTTATCAGATAGAACACCCTTTCCCCACTGGCGTGTAACATCATCTCTGCCCTGTCTTGTTTCCAAACATGGGCAGGCCAGTGACTGGGCCCTCTATTCTGCTCCCTTACTTATCCCTGTGCCCAGACTATATTGTCTTCTTCACTAAATATTTTGATAATAGATCTTGATATCTGGTAGGGCAAGTTCTTCCACCTTGTACTTTTTCAAAATTGTTTCTCAGTTATTCTTGGCCCTTTGCTCTTCCAAGGGAATTTTGAGATCAGATTATCTAGTTCAACACAAAACAGAACAAAACCAAACACAATCCAAACCCAACCAAAAAAAAAAAAAAAAAAAAAAGGTTGTGTTGGACTTCAGCTGAAATTCTATAATTGATTTGGGAAGAATTGACATCTTTATGATTTTACATCTTCCTTTTTATTTGTTTCCTTTTATCTGGCATGTGCTTATGATTTCCAAGCCCTCCATAAGATCCCAAATTTTTTCCGCTTCTTTCCTCTCTAACTCTTCTTACTTTGACCCAAACATGACTTCCTTTCTATTTCTTGTTTTGGCTTCAGTATCTTTCCTTACAATACCATCCATCTGTTTCAAAAGTCTCCTAATTCTTCTAACTCTTTTCAGATGTGCAAAAGGTAAAGCACAGACACACGTCGTAATGATAGGAGGCGAAGGGAGTTCTGGCAGCCTCCTCTGAGGAGATAGGAAGGCATAATTCCACATGGGGGGTGCACAATAATCTCTCTGAGCTTCAGGATGTGGTATGTGCAGTGGTTAACAGCCCAGCCTGCTCGGTTTGAATTCCAGCTCTATCATTTACCAACTCTGATCTTGGGTAAATTATATAACCTCAGCATGCCTCAGTTTTCCCTTCTATAATGCAGGGATGAAAATGTTAATTCTCTCATTGGGTAACTGTGAAAAATGAATGAGCCAAAGTATGTAAAGTACTGGCTGGGCACGGTGGCTCATGCATGTAATCCCAGCACTTTGGGAGACCGAGGAAGGCAAATCACGAGGTCTGGAGTTCGAGACCAGCCTGACCAACATGGTGAAACCCCATCTCAACTAAAAATTCAAACACTTAGTCTGACATGGTGGGGCGGGGGAGTGCCTGTAATCCCAGCTACTCGGGAGGCTGAGGCAGGAGAATTGCTTGAACCCAGGAGGCACAAGTTGCAGTGAGCCGAGATCGTGCCACTGTACTCCAGCCCAGGCGACAGTGTGAGACTCTGTCTCAAAAAAAAAAAAGTATATAAAGTACTTGGGACAGTGCCTGACACATTGTAGGTGTCTCATATGTATTAACTATAATTATCATTACTGAGATACCCAAGGTGCACTGGAAATATGGTTAGTTTGAATGTTCAACTTAGATAATGTCAGAGTAGCTCACTAATCTCAACGCCACAAATAGAACTTGCTGGTTAGTGTTGTATCTTCTCATTAAGCAGAAGGGCACCATGGTATGGTGGATCATTTAATCATTAGTGATCCCCAGTGGTGCTAGTTTAGCTCAACTGTGTTGTAAATTTCACAGAATTAATGAATTCAGGGTTGGATGGTGGCCAAGATAATCTAATCCAATTTCCTAACTCATGTGTAAAACCTCTTCCAATAAAGCTTCTACAGAAAAGGCAGATTTTTATGAGAGAAGATCAGAAAGGCAGGAATAGTGAAAGAATATCAGACCTATTGAAAAATGAAATTGAAGAGATGGTAGAAAATAGCATGAATTGATAACGGTTCAAAGGTTGCTGGGAGTAACCATTAAGAGAGACTGAAAGTGAGGGGGTGTTTCTGGAGAGCTGATAGCCTACATCCAGGAGAGAGAGACTTATCCAGGAAAAAGTCTGTGCCTGGGACGCTAGGGAGTATTTCTTGAGATTCTATATGACTGCCTAAGTGGGCCATTTGAGGGGCTTGGAACATATCTCTCCCACCTCCCTGCCACCAGGTTGCCAGGAAACAGTGCCCGCTTTGGGTTAAGACTTCAGTTGCCGGGCACGGTGGCTCATGCCTGTAACCTCAGCACTTTGGGAAGCCAAGGTGGGAGGATCACCTGAGGTCGGGAGTTCAAGACCAGACTGACCAACATGGAGAAGCCCCGTCTCTACTAAAAATACAAAATTAGCCTGGCGTGGTGGCACATGCCTGTAATCCCAGCTACTGGGGAGGCTGAGGCAGGCGAATAACTTGAACCTGGGAGATGGAGGTTGTGGTGAGCAGAGATCATGCCATTCACTCCAGCCTGGGTAACAAGAGCGAAACTCCGTCTCAAAAAAAAAAAAAAAAAAACCAAAAGACTTCAGATGCCCCTATTGAAAGGAAATATGTATAACTTATAAGCAGTGAGACTCCTACAGGGCAGGATCTCCTTAAGGGGTTGCAGCCCCAGTAGAGGTCATGGGCCTGGGTATGACACAGCACAGTCATGAAGCTGGGCTCCTGCCCTGGCTCCACAGCACCTCCTACTCCAGCCCTGTGGCCACCTCCACTTTTCCATTCTCTTAGTTCATTCATTCGTTTAGCACACAGTGGGTACTGATGCCCCAGGAGTATAGAGACAAAACAGCACTCTATCCCTGCCTTTCACGGTGTGGTAGAGGGAGGCCATAGCCAAACAGACAAGGGCAGCAAAGCTGACCCTTCTCAGAGCAGGTGGGTAGTGTAGTGGTTAGGAGGGCCGAATTTGGAGCCAGAAGGGGAAAGCAGATAGTAAAGGGAGGCTATATTTGGAGGTGAAATGACTGAGAATTTTTCGGAAATAAAGAAAATATAGAACTTCAGATTGAAAAATAAGCCAAGTGTTAAGACAAATACAAAAAGGAACTCTCACCTAGATATACTGTAGTGAAATCTAAGAACATTAATGACAAACAGAACATTCTCAAAACATGTATTAAAAAAACTAGATCAACTAAAAGAGAAAAACAATTAGAATGACAGAAAACCTCAATAACAAAACTGGATACAAGAAGACAATGACATTGGCCAGGCGTGATGGCTCATGCCTGTAATTCCAGCACTTTGGGAGGCCAAGGTGGGAGGACTGCTTGAACCCAGGACTTTGAGACCACCCTGAGGAACATAGCATGACCTCATCTCTACTGAAAACAAAAACAAAAACAAAAACCAAAAAAAAAGAAGAAGAAGACAGCAAAGTAATATTATAAAGTGTTGATGGGAAAGAACTTCAACTAACTATCATTTAAATAAAAGTAAAATAAAAATAGTATCAGCTATATAAGGCTTCAGATGGCTTATTTCTGAATCACTTTTGAAACATTCTTGAAGCTAATTTTTCAATAGAGAAATCTGGAAAAAAGGAAAATATATTCATAAGGTCAGAAATGTCAGAAATAGTGTATATCAACAAGATATTGACCAAGTTGGTTTTTTGAAAAGGTTAACAAAATATATAAATGTCTGATGAGACCGGTGGAGAAAAAAAAGAGAAGATAAAACCATGCATTAAATACTGAAAGCCACAGGCCATGAAAAGTTTGAGACTAATGCTATTATGAAGAATTATAATTTGGAGGCCTACTAAAATTGATACAATTCTGAAAAAAATATAAAATTCCAAGACTGGAACAAGAATAAATAGCAAACTGTTTTGTCAAATATTCAATTAAGAATTACAATATAATCAAAAACCTTTCTGAAAAGCCCTAGGCTCAGATAGTTTTTTAGATAAGCTCCACCCAGTTTTAAGGATGAGATGGGGCCGGGCACGGTAGCTCACACCTATAATCCCAGCACTTTGGAAGGCCAAGCCAGGTGGATCACAAGGTCAGGAGTTCAAGACCAGCCTGGCCAACACAGTGAAACCCCGTCTCTACTAAAAATACAAAAATTAGCCGGGTGTAGTGGCCCGTGCCTGTAATCCCAGCTACTCGGGAGGCTGAGGCAGGAGAATCACTTGAACCTGGGAGGTGGAGGTTGCAATGAGCTGAGATTGTTGATACGTGCCTGTAATCCCAGCTACTCGGGAGGCTGAGGCAGGAGAATCACTTGAACCTGGGAGGTGGAGGTTGCAATGAGCTGAGATTGTGCCATTGCACTCCCGCCCGGGTGACAGAGTGAGACTCTGCCTCAAAAAAAAAAAAAAAGATAGTCTCTTGACATACATAAATTACCCCAGAAAATAGAAATGAGTTCCTCCTTTGCTATAAGACTGCTCTAACCTTTATCACAAAGTCAAATAAGGATGGCAGAAATACACACTCACAAAACTATAAAGCTATTTCATATATAAATTCAGAATAAAATATAAGTTGATGGTCTCTAATAGTGTATTTATTTATAGCCTAATGTATTTTAATAACAAACACACAGGAACTGCACAGAAGACAGACAACATTAAAAATATGTATCTGTGGCCGGTCGCGGTGGCTCACACCTGTAATCCCAGCTACTCGGGAGGATGAGACAGGAGAATTGCTTGAACCCGGGAGGCAGAAGTTGCAGATCGCGCCACTGCACTGCAGCCTGGGCAACAAGAGCAAAACTCTGTCTCAAAAAAAAAAAAAAAAAAAAAAGTACTTGCATGTAGGGCTCCGAAAAGTATAGTGAATGGGTGGAATCTACTGTATGATAAAAATGCTGCAAATACCATTTAGTCAATAAGACATTTATTTGTTCTAAAACGCATTCAAGTGCTGACATTGTCCAGAAAAATTTAACAGGTTTATTTATAATTGTTATAAAGGTGAACTGCTAAAACTTATGCATGGAAACATTCTGACTTGCATGAATGCTTTATGTGCCCCCATCTGTATTAAAAATTCACATGAAAATGGAAAAGCTGCTGCTGTGGTTTGGATATGGCTTGTTTGTCCCCATCCAATGTTATGTTGACTTTTTTTTTTTTTTTTTTTTTTGAGATAGACTTTTGCTCTGTTGCCCAGGCTGGAGTGCAGTGGCACGATCTCGGCTCACTGCAACCTCTGCCTCCCAGGTTCACGCCATTCTCCAGTCTCAGCCTCCCGAGTAGCTGGGACTACAGGCGCCCGCCACCACGCCTGGCTAATCTTTTGTATTTTTAGTAGAGATGGGGTTTCACCGTGTTAGCCAGGCTGGTCTCGATCTCCTGACCTTGTGATCCACCCGCCTCGGCCTCCCAAAGTGCTGGGATTACAGGCTTGAGCCACCGCGCCCGGCCATGTTGAAATTTAATTTCCAATGTGGCCATGTTAGGAGGCGGCGCTTAGTGGGAGGTATTTGGATCATGGGGGCAGATGCCTCATGTATAGATTAATCCCCTCCCTGGGCATGGGGGTGGGGTAGGAATGAGTGAGTTCTCACCTTATTAGTTTCTGCAGAGCTGGTTGTTAGAGCCAAGTCCTCACAAGCTCTTGTTTCCTCTCACCTTGTCATCTCTGCACAAGCTGGCTCCTCTTGCCTTCCACCATACATGGAAGCGGCCGGACACCCTCACCAGATGCCCAGTCTTGAACTTTCCAGTCATCAGAATAGTGAGCCAATTAAACCTTTTTTTCTTTATAAATAGCAGCCCAAAATGGACTAAGACAATTGCCAATACCTGATGTTTCTCTCCTATTTTTCCACATGCAATCATATATTTAGGTACCTTTCATCCCTTGATGGGGGGAAATCTAACGGTCAGAACTACCGATAACAGAAAGAAGATTTTTTTTTTTTTGAGAATGAAATGTTTCCCATCATAACAGATTCTTAAGCACGTCCTCCATATATCTGGAGTGCGGGCTGGATATCTTTTGGCATAATTGTTACACATTTGGCACCGTTAGCACACAGGTTGGTGTCTTCAAGAAGGTCAAGCAGATAGGCCTCACTTACTTCCTGCAAAACACCAATAGCTATGCTCTGAAGCACGATCTGTTTTGAAGTTCTGAGCAATTTCTCGCACCAGATTCTGGAAGGAGAGTTTGCGAATCTGAAGCTCAGTGAACTTCTGAAAACGTCCAAGTTCGTGCATTGCCACAGTGGCCGGCCTGTAAGCATGAGGTTCTCTACCCCTCCAGGAGAGGGTGCCCTCCTGCCAGCGGCTTTTGTAGCAGTTGCTTCCTGGGTGCTTTGCTGGTGCTTTGTGGGCAGTCAGCTCTGTAGGAGCCATGCATGGCACCAGGTTTCCTCACTTACCCCTCCTCCATGGGCTGGAGCTGGTGAGCTGGAGGTGGCGCTGGCATTAGAGAGCCGCCATGGCGGGACAGCAGCGACTGTGGATACAGTTCTGCAATGGTGTATTTAAAAAGCTATAACCAACTAAAGCTTATTCCAAAATACAGAAAAGTTTAATGTGAGAAAAAAAGAATGTAATTTTCACCATTAATGGACTAAAGGAGAAAAATTTTATGATTTATCTCAGGAAATGTTAATAAAGCATTTGATAAATCTAAACACTTTGGATTTTAAAGAAATCACTCACAAAACTGGAAGAAATATGTATTTTCTCAACTCAGTGAAGGCCATTTACTAATTATTCAAGGCAAATACAGTACATGGACAATTCATCCCTGCTATCAAAGGTACCTGCTATCAGCATAGTCCTAGAGGTTTAGCTAAAGCAATCAAACTAGAAAAATAAATAAAGACCATAAAGGTAGACGGATATTTCAGGTTATGCTAAGAATCAGAGTAGGCCTGGTACAGTGGCTCATGCCTGTAATTCCAGCACTTTGGAGGCCAAGGCAGGGGGATCGTTTGAGCCCAGGAGTTTGAGACCAGTGTGGGAAACATAGTGAGACCCTGTCTCTACAAAAAAAAATTTTTTTAATTAGCCGGGCATAGTGGCACATGCCTGTAGTTCCAGCTACTCAGGAGGCTGAAGTGGGAGGATTGCTTGAGCGTGGGAGATCGAGGCCGCAATGAGCTGTGACTGTACCACCGCACTCTAGCCTGACAAAGTGAGACTTCGTCTCAAAAATAAATAAGATCCAGAAATAGCTAAGTCAATTATGAGAGAGAGAGAGAGAGAGAGAGAGGAAGAAGAAGAAGAGAGGAGAGGAGAGGAGAGGAGCAGAGAGGAGAGGAGAGGAGAGAAGAGGAGAGGAGAAAAGAGAATAAGAAAGAGAGCGCTGACCTTACTACAAAGCCATGGTAGTAAAAGGAGTGTGGTATTGCTACAGAAACAAGCAAATCATACAGAACAAACTAAAGAGCTCAAAAAGATAAAAACCATTTTTTAATATGAAAACTTGACTTGTGATAGAGGTAGCACCCCAAAACAGTAGGAAAAACATGAATTTGGGGGCTTGGTGATGGGCTCTAACTCACTCACTCTATGGAGAAAAATAAAGCTATATCTCAACCTTATATCATAGTCGTCTTTACATCATATTCTAAACTCCAGACGGAAAAGTGGAATATCTTTTTGACCTCAGGGTGGGAAAGCACAGGCCATATTTCTTTTTAGTGAAATTTACAGATAGCTGAGCGACAGTTTGGGAGAACATATTTGCAAACAACGAGGGATGTACACCTAGATTATACAGAGATCTCTTGCAAACCAACAGGAAAAAGAGAACAATATGTGGGGGAATGGGAACACAAACTGGAAATGATAGGAAAATGAAATAAAACAAGAGAAGGCCTTTGCACAGCTTGACAATGACAATGTATTGTAAATTGAGAAGGGAAACAGATGCAGAGAAAGGGTCATGGGCTAGAAAATAGCAGACTGACTGCTGGAGTCTTGGATTGCTGATATTCAAATCTTGTGCATGTTACAGAGTTTTCTTGCTGCCTCTAGGTCCTGAAGGCATCCTCCTGGGGGAAGCCTCTTCTTCAGATGCACCCTGCCGTCAGATACATCCTGCCCAAAACGAGCCTTTGCAGCCGTCCTCACTGGCTCCTTTCTGCTTTCTTAGGCTTTGCTCTCAGTGGTTTTACTGCACTAACTTCCAGACCTCTTGGAAACGATGTAAACGGCTAGAACGGCAGGCTTCTGCTCCCTGCTGGCCGCTCATGAGCCTTACCCTGACAGGTAATCCAGCCATCAAATTCCACCAAATCCATTTCTTCTTTGAGATCATTTTCTTTCTTGAAGATACCTATTCTGAGGATTTTTTCAGCTCTTACTGTATCTGAACAACATAAAAATTATGATATTATACTATAAACATCAGACTAAAAATCAAGAAACCTGGACTTGAACCACGTGTATCTTGTGGGATATTGGGCAAATCTTTCAGGTTCTTTATGCATCTTTCCTTATTTGTAAAATACGTACAATAATTTTACAAATTTTTGAGGGATAGGATGTATTTGAGAGTGTCGCAGAGCTGGGACTGAGGGAATTCCCAGTTCATATTTGTTGATATTCATGGCTTTGCGGTGTTGTCACTGTCATTATTCCTCTGCTTATAGGAGACCCGAATTCAGTTCACATATTTCAAAGAACTGTGGAATTGAAAGGTACTTAAAGGCAGGCACAAAGTGGTTTTAAGAGGTTCCTCATAAGGCACATTGAAAGTAGCCAACACCCTTTCCATTGCTTAAATACTCCCACCCCAAAACCTTACAAAAGGCATCTGGTGGGAAATTCAGCATCTCAAAAAGCAGCCCATTCCCTCGTTGGCCAGCTGTGCCTGGGAGCAAGCTCCCTCTCCCTTGTAGGAGAGAACTCCACTTGACAACACCTGCTGAGACCCAGAATTGAGGTGAAGGGGCAGGTTTGGGGCATATGCTATTTTCTGCCAAAATTCATTGGCTTTACTCATCCATGGATTCATTTGGACCGGGGACTGCATGATTTTGCATTTATTAAAATATCTCATTCATGAATTCCCCAACACTGGAGTGTCTTTGGGAGAAACAGGCTCCTATCTCCCCATGCAGGTCTTCTTGAACAGCCCTCTTGGCCACTGAGGCTGAGTATGAAGTCCTGCCCAGCTGATTGACACCTGCGAGGTAATTAGGGGGCAGGTAAGCCAGGCTGGCATAAAGACTTAGTGAAGGGACCGGCGTGGTGGCTTACACCTGTAATCCCAGCACTTTGGGAGGCCAAGGCGGACAGGTTGCTTGAGGTCAGGAGTTTGAGACCAGCCTGGCCACCATGGTGAAACCGCATCTCTACTAAAAATACAAAAATTAGCCGGGCGTGGTAGCAGGTGCCTGTAATCCCAGCTTCTTGGGAGGCTGAGGCAGGAGAATTGCTTGAACCTGGGAGCCAGAGGTTGCAGTGAGCCGAGATCGTGCCACTGCACTCCAGCCTGGGCGACAGAGCGAAACCTTGTCTCAAATAAATAAATAAAGAAGTGAAGGGACCAGCTAAGGGCACCTGGCAGGAGGAGCACAAAAAGCAGGCAGCTGGAGAGCGTGCAGACAGGGAGGAAGAGGCTGACTTTAGCTACCTGCTGACAGTTTTGGTGGAGGAGCTGCTGAAAATCATTTCACAATTGAGCCTTTGCCACTTGAGGGCCAGGTTTTGCATTCCTGCATTAAGAAATCGCCCAGCCTGGAAGGCTCCATCTCTCAGCTGCTCACAGCCCTGCCCATTCTCTCCGGAGCTCAAATCTGACAGCTGAGTGTCTGCCCTGCACTCATTGTGTTCCTGTTTAATTCATGTTCTGTACCCTCTGGAGGAAGGGAGAGGAAGAGCAATGATGGGGGAGATATGGGCAGGTTCCCCCACTCCCTCCTCTCCTTTTATTTGTATTTATAGAGAGAACATTTCCCTGTCTCACTGTTTTGGGGCCTCTAGATAAATTAATTCTGCTTTTTAAAGTCTCCCTTGCTAGACGGTGCATACCCTGAAGGCAGAAGCTGCGACTGATCTGCTCATATCTCAGGAGCCCACATAGTGCCTGGCATGTGACAAGCACTCAAAAATGTGTGTGGAATTTAAATGTATAGCAAGGCATCAGAATGGTTTCAAGTTAGCAACTTGACATCATTTAGTCTAATGGTATTGAAACCTGAGTGTATGTTAGAATCATTTTCAGAACTTTTAAAACATGATTAATTGGCCTGAGTCCCTCCTCAGGCCAATTAGGTCTGAATCCCTGATAGTCACTTTTTGATGGTTAAAGGCCCAGAAAGGGCTCATCGCTTATGGCATGATGCAGTAAATCATTTTAGAAAATGGACATTGTTTTCTAATACACAATATTTATCCATCATATTATGTTTGAGTTATCATAGAATGCATTTTCTTTAAGTTGCGTCCACATGCACAAAATCTTTAGAAAAATTTTCATAAAAGTAACTGAGAGGTGGGAGGTGGTCGTGATGGCTCACACCTGCAATCCCAGCACTTTGGGAGGCTGAGGTGGGTGGATCACCTCAGGTCAGGAGTTCGAGACCAACCTGGCCAATGTGGCAAAACCCCATCTCTACTAAAAAGTACAAAAATTAGCCCAAGGTGGTGGCACGTGCCTGTAGTCCCAGCTCCTTAGGAGGTTGAGGCAGGAGAATCACTTGAACCTGGGAGGTTGCAGTGAGCCAAGGTAACATGACTACACTACAGCCTGGGCGACAGAATGAGACTCTGACTCAAAAAAAAAAAAAAAAAAAGGTAATTGGGAGCTATGGAAAGAAAAAGGTAATTTTCACTGGCTATGCAGAGTCTTGCCCATTCATGGGATGGCAAAAGGTGCAGCATAATATCATAATTGTTGAGCCAAATGCTATTTAAAAGAAACAAATAAGCCAAAGGGGATAGAATGGGGTGAGAGAAGAAAGCCCCCCGCACTGCCATTGACTCCCCACCCCTCACCCGAGTGTCCTCTTGGGATCCCTTCTTTGGAAATCTATATCTATCTCTCTGAAAGTTCTTCTGTTTAAATGATCAAAAGTGATAAAAATCTAAACGTGGGTTTTAATTTGATTAAAGTGTCTGCTGAGAGATGCTCGCTTGGCTGGCTTCTTGCCTGTTAAGACTCAACTGCACGAAGATAGCAGGGGACATTGACGGATTGCAGGATTCGGACTGGGGCAAGGTGGAGGCAAGGAAGAAACTCAGCACCCGTTCCTCTAAGCATGGTTCTGAGCCAGCAGCATGGACCTTGCCTGGGAGTGCCTTAGACCTACTGAATCTGAATTTGCATTGTATTAATAACAAGACTCCTGAATGATTTACAGACACACAAAAGGTTAAAATTCCTGCCTTAAAGAGTGCTCACCCCAGCCTCTGCCTGGTCATTGCCATGAGCTTTCCATGGAGGGGGCTAGAACTTTTCTTTTGCATTCCAGTAGCCAGTATGTAGCTCTTCCAATATTTTCAAAACCTTTCTGAGTCCTTTCTGACCTTTTCTCTTTATAGGGAAAAGAAAAAAAAATTAAAAAGGACTGAAATAGCTGTCATCACTGATTTGAGGCCCCCAAGGGAGAGAGGAAGAGATCAAAAGTCAACATCTGTGATTCTGCAAATAGAAAATGAAATGATTCCCAGGCAGGCTGAGAAGCAGCTCTAGGTTGCTGGGCTGGTCCTCCATGGTCCCACTGGAGGTGGCTGTGCTCAATCCAGAGCCTTTAAAGGGAACCCCATGGCTGATGGGCATGGGGAGGCAGGAGTGCCCAGCCCAACTCCCAGGGAAAAGCAACATGTGCCTGGCAAGGCCTGGGACCAGAGGAGTAAGGCTCAGGGAACCCTTCTGCTCACTGGAGACCTTTAAGAAGGAGCAGAGCAGGATGAAATATCACCTGGATGTAGGGCACTTTGCACGGGTAACATTCTAGTTACCTCCCCACTCCCTGTCTCTGAGATGGAGACTTGTCCTTCTTCCATCTGGGGACTGAGTCTATCTGGGATGCTCACAATAGTTCAGAGCCCTGAGCCTTCTTGCTGTGTTACTGGCAAGTTGTTTTTCAGAGAGAAAAGCTAGAGTGTGGCAGAGAAATCAAGCAGCCAGTGTGGTGGGCATGGTGGAGGAGTGGGAGATTCGTTCCGGAGACGGAGGTCTCCCACAAACCCCTGTGTCCTAAACCTCACTGGGTTTTCCCATCAGGGCTCCCAGAAAAGGCAACAGAAGCGAAAGGGGTGGATGTTACAACTGGTGTTCACGAGTCCTCTTGTGGGTCAAGTGCAGTGCTGGGTCTTTTGCAAGCATTCCCCCTGCCACTCCTGCAGGGTAGGCAGCTGCTCGTCTTACAGAATAGGGGGCTGAAGCTCAGAGGGAATGAGTGCCATCCTCAAGTTCAAAGAATTAATAAGAGTCAGGGCTTGGAGGCCAGGCGCGGTGGCTTAAGCCTGTAATCCCAGCACTTTGGGAGGCCGAGGCGGGTGGATCACGAGGTCAGGAGATCGAGACTATCCGGGCTAACATGGTGAAACCCCGTCTCTACTAAAAATACAAAAAACTAGCCGGGCGTGGTGGCAGGCGCCTGTAGTCTCAGCTACTTGGGAGGCTGAGGCGGGAGAATGGCGTGAACCCGGGAGGCGGAGCTTGCAGTGAGCCGAGATCACGCCACTGCACTCCAGCCTGGGAGCACAGCGAGACTCCGTCTCAAAAAAAAAAAAAAAAGAGTCAGGGCTTGGAGAAAATCTAAGGTCCGTGATCTTTTCCTTACCATACCCGCCTCTGCATCCAGGGATTAAAAGAATTCGAGTCTCTGGTTTTTTTTTTTTGTTGTTGTTATTGTTTTTTGTTTGTTTGTTTGTTTTTGAGAAGGAGTTTTGCTCAGGCTGGAGTGCAATGGTACAATCTCAGTTCACTGCAACCTCCGCCTCGCGGGTTCAAGCAATTCTCCTGCCTCAGCCTCCCGAGTAGCTGGGATTACAAGCGCCCGCCACCATGCCTGGCTAATTTTTGGTATTTTTAGTAGAGATGGGGTTTCACCATGTTGGCCAGGCTTGTCTCGAACTCCTGACCTCATGTGATCCACCCGTCTCGGCCTCCCAAAGTGCTGGGATTACAGGCGAGAGCCACCGTGCCTAGTCAGGTCTCAGTTTTTGAATTAATTAGTCCATAACCTTAAGCAAATCCCATTGTTTACTGTGGCCTTGGTTTGCCTGTTTTTTAAAATGAGAATATTAATAAGCCTTCTTTGTATCATAAAGTGCCTGGCACACAGCAAATCGCCAATGGATTCTAGTTTTCTTTCTTCTTCCTTTTCAAATGAAGGGACTGGCCTTGGTACTGAGGCATTAGTCATGAAGTTTTAGATTGTATTACTGGCCCTCAAGTACACTGACCATTCTTTGGCCAGGATTAAGATGCGGGGAGCCAAAGGCACCTTCAGCAGAGCTCCTGAGTCAATCAGTGGCCACGTAGTTTTGCTCTCCACACCCGGGTGCAATTCCTCACTGGCTTCCTTGGCTCTCAGCTCCACATACTCGTCTCCATTTAGCCCAAGGACCTCCAAGGAGACAGGCTCACCTTGGCCCAGATGCAGTTTACTTTTCTCTGCTCTGAATTCTAGCCAAGAGCGAAAATCAGATGTACCAGCCTCAGGAACATCGGTTCCTCAGCCCCCTGGCAGCACTCCCAGCCTGGAGGGACATGAAACCCCTAAGAGGAGTGTGTTCCGGGAGCCAGGACAAGAATGGTCCCTGGACTCCACCATGTCTTCTCCAGCCTGCATCTCCTCTCTCCAGCCAGGAGAACACACCTCAGGGAGGGTCTGAGCAATTCGGTAGAGAGGGGCCCTGGGCTAGGGTCCCCCAGCGTCCAGAACTGAATGCCCGGACTTGTGTTTCACTGAGCATTTCGTTTCTGATCTAGTGCCAATAAAACAAAAGCAGACCTGTTCCTGGCTTAAACGTTGAGAGTAGAGATAAACATTGTCTTCCTTTAGATATTCTTCCTGAGATGTTTGGATTGTAGTTCCTTTTATGGATACAACTTTAAATGTTGGTGCTCTTTAACCTAGCAATTCCATCTTCCTGAGGACAGATTCAGGGATATGAACAAAGATGTACACAGATGTTCATGACATTGCCACTTACAATAATAAAAAATTGAAGACAGAATAATGTTCAACAATTGGCAAGCAGTTAAATACATTAAGATATATCTTATGATGGGCAATTATACCCACTAGAGTGATGTTTTCTGAGAATTTTAATGGCTGGGAATACATAAGAATCTTGTGAAGAGAAAAGTGGGGTTCAGAACTACATAAACGAATTATATAATACACGTGTGCATAATATATACACCCATGTAGAATAATATGATATGTATATGTATACATTTATAATATATAAATAGTATATAATGGAAAAATATGTGAAAGAAAACACCATAAATATTAACAGTCCCTATCTGTCAATTATTTAATTATGGTTTTATTTATTTTTTTCATGTTTAATCTTTTCCATATTTTCTTGTCAGAATTTAAAAATATACTTGCGGGGAGAAATATTTGTTTGAATAAAAGGAATACCCTTAAACTCCATCAATCAGTACCCATCATGAAGGGCAGAGGCGACTCTATGAATTTGCAGAAAGAATTTTGAAAAGAACACTAAGAGCCCAGGATATCAGGCAGATGTAAAATCTAGCTTTTAGTGTCTCCCTCTGTATCAGTTTTGGTTGCATAATAAAATCATGTGACTAAGAATAACAATAATTTATTCAGTTCCTGATTCTGGGCTTAGCTGGGAGGTCCTTTCGGTCTGGGCTAAGCTTGGCTGTTGTTCCCTGCACACACTCATATGTCTGGGGCCTTAGCCAGGAGGATCTGGGGCCTCTCTCCATGCAGTATCTCTTCCTTTAGGCTTGTCCCATGTGGTAAAACTAGATTTTAAGAGAGAACTGAAGCTATAAGGTCCCCTGAGGCCTAGGCTCAGAACTGGTGAGCTGTCACTTGCATGGCACTCCAAAGCAAGTCACAGGCCAGCCCAGACTCAAGAGGTGAGAAACAGACTCCGCCTCTTGATGGAAGAAGCTTAGGGTACTTCGACTTTGTTTGCAGTTTACAATTCTTGTTCAGTGAAACCACAATTTCCATGAAAATAGCCCTTGAAAAGATGAAAGTTTTTGAAAAACGTAATGTCGAATCTTGAAAAGCATCTGTGGTAACTTATACCCAAATAGTATTAGTCTTTGTGGTTGTCACCTTTTCTTTTTTTAACCCAGCAGGGCCTAAACCATTAGTGCTGATGGATTAGTTACAATGGTGTGTATGTAAAACATTTGTAATAGTGCCTGGCAAATACTAACCACTATCAAAATATTAGTTATCATTATTGTTATTGTTGATTTTTATACATAATCTGTGGTGAGCTCAAATTCTAAACGGAGTTTGGGGTAGAGAGAGGCTATTTCTGCTGCCTGTAAGAAGTGCATTCCAGGCCGGGAGTGGTGGCTTATGCCTGTAATCCCAGCACTCTGGGAGGCCGAGGTGGGCAGATCACGAGGTCAGGAGTTCGAGACCAGCCTGGCCAACATAGTGAAACCCCGTCTCCACTAAAAATACAAAAAATTAGCTGGACATGATGGCGGGCACCTGTAATCCCAGCTACTCGGGAAGCTGAGGCAGGAGAATTGCTGAACACAGGAGGTGGAGGTTGCAGTGAGCCAAGACTGTGCCGTTGCACTCCAGCCCGGGTGATGGTGCAAGACTCTGTCTCAAAAAAAAGAAAAAAGAAAAAAAAAAAAAAGAAGAAGAAGAAGTACATTCCAATAACCCCTGCTCTCAGCCATGTTTGGAGATGCTCGGTGTCTATATGCACTCTTGGCTCCATGCCCTTACCACAGGGGCCAGGTTTTTGCTGGGAATACAAGTCTATCCTCAAACAGATTTGTGTCTATAGCAAGACAGCCCTCTGCCTGGAGCCCTGGACTTTTACCCACACCAGCACACATTTGCATCATTTGCTGCTAGCCCTAAAGGCAGGGAAAGACATGAGCAGTAGAACTGAAGGGGCCAGGGAGACCTCCAACCCTGCTGTACACCTGTGTGAGTTTGGCCACATTCCTATGGGAGAGGCTATCCTTAGGTGAGTTTGGTGCCTATGTACATCAATTTAAGCAAAAATACTAAGCAATTTTCAGAATTCCCTTTCTTGTACTGTTCTAGGCTAGGGTTGGCCACAAGAGGAGTTCATGAGATTTGGAAGTGGAAATGAAATAGCAGCCATTCCTATGCTCTGAAGGTTGATGTGGGCTCAAGCACGCAATTGCTGGTCTCCTGGCTCACTTTGCGAGTGTGAAACAGCAGCTGAGTCCGCAGCCCTTATTGGTCTTATTGAATCTTCTGCTTCTCCAAATCCTGGGCCAGCTTGTGCATCTCTGTGGGGCACCGAAGAATCCTGCAGGTCACTCGCATCATTGAAAGAGACTGAGACAAATGCGAGTTCCAATTTGTCCTCCAGGGTCCCAGTTTGTCTTTGTGGGTTCTAATCTAGTCTTGCTCTCCCCCACTTCACACTCATCTCTACTTTCCAACTGCTGGCTCTGCTGACTCAGGGCCAACACTGTACATGGCAACATCTGCATTTGGTAGACTGTTTAATCAGCTCCCACAATTGTGTAAGGTCTAATTCCCCTAAATGTCTTCATTCTATGTCACTCATAGTGGTTCTCCGTTTTTGATCAAACCCCGGAGGATATATTGAGGGCCTCAGTGACACACAATGACAATCGTGTCAGGCTTTGATCCTAAGACACTCTGCAAACCCACCCTTCTTCCATGTTAGCACCACCATGTCCTCCTCTTTTTAATCTTTGGCTAACTCATTATACCACAAAATTGGCCCAGTTTCTGTAGCAATCCAATAGGTTGGAGAAAAATAGGACTGAACAATAGGAGAGGGTGGCCTTCTAGATTATAAGAGAATTAAGAGAGAGAATAACCAAATGCAATGTGTGGATCCGATTCAGGTCCTAATTAGAGTAGACCATCTCTAAAGGGACATTTTTGAGATAATTGGAAAACTTGATTAGAGTGTAGACATGAGATAACATTAAGGAATTCCTGCTAATTTTGGTAGGTGTGACAATGACATGGGGGCTCTGTAGGAAAAGTCCTCATTTTTCGAATGCATACTGAAACGACACAGTGCTTAGGATTTGCTTTAAAATATTTCAGCAAAGAAAAAAGAGGATAAATGAAGTGTCTTAAGTCTGTTTGGGCTGCTGTAACCAAATAGCATAGACGAGGTGGCTTTTGAAAAACAGAAACTCACTTCACACAGTTCTGGGGCCTGGGAAGTCCAAGATCAAGCTGCTGGCCGACTTGGTGTCTGATGAGCGGCTGCTTCGTGGTTCATAAATGGTGCCTTCTGGCTGTGTCCTCACATGGTGGAATGGGAAGGCAGCTCTCTGGGGCCTCCATTAAAAGGGTCTGGTCTGCTAATATCAACCCAATAGAATGCTATTAAGAGGTGGAGGTTCTTTGTGACTCAGTCGATTCTTGTGTTTAAATCAGGCAGTTCTCACAGTGTTGCTCTCTCTGGCACATGGTGGGGTCTGGGTGTAAGTTGTAATCATCTCCGTTGATTCCCTGCCTGAGAACAGAGTAGGGAAATAGGAAACCCTGGTGTTCAGAATGACTTTTCCCAGCAGCATATTGCTTTATGTCTCCTTTTCCTGAATGTTTTCTGCAGGAAATGGGTCAGAGGAATTTGGTTTATGGTGTGTCTCCTGCCCTAAGGTCTCTGAATATATTCAGAGGACACAGCCAGCAGGCACCATCTATGAATCAAGAAATAGGCCCACATAAGACACCAACTCTGCCAGCACCTTCATCGTGGACTTTCCAGCCCCCAGAGCTGTGAGAAATAGATTTCTGTTGTTCAAAAGCCACTCATTTATTATCTTACAATTCTGGAGGTCAGAAGTCTGAAGTAGGCCTTACAGGATAAAAATAAGGTGTCGGCAGGGCTGTTTCTTGCCGAAGACTCATGTTGCCTGGGTGGCCCCCATGAAGAGGAGACTGAATGTGCTGCTCCTGGCTAAGTTGTTAAGGATTCACATGCAGGATTTTCTGGGGTCCACATAAAGCTGGGGTCTCCACTCCCTTCACCTCAAGAGCAGCCAGCTGCTCAAAGAGTCTCAATGTACAAATTCAAATGTTGTGGGTTTAAATGAGTGAAGACCTAGATTTCTGCAGACCAAGAGTCTGTAACCTCTATGGTAGAGAATGGTTAGGGTCATTGCAATGACGGGGTTCCCAGGGCCAGGACTATGAGGGGCTCTTACTCAGAACTCCACGCCAACAAACAAAAGGCTCCATTCCACTCCTGGCCACCTCCCTCCCCAACACCAAATTAACAAATATTTATTGATTGTATATACTGGAAGTGACCTTAGATAAATAGTAAACTTTTTTTTCTTTTTGAGACAGAGTTTCATTCTGTTGCCCAGGCTGGAGTGCAGTGGCAAGATCGTGGCTCTCTGCAACCTTCACCTCCCGGGTTCAAGCAATTCTTGTACTTCAGCCTCCCAAGTAGCTGCAACTACAGACATGCACCACCATACCCGGCTAATTTTTTGTATTTTTAGTAGAGACTGGGTTTCACCACATTGGCCAGACTGGTCTTGAACTCCTGACCTCAAGTGATCCTCCCGTCTTGGCCTCCCAAAGTGCTGGGATTACAGGCATAAGCCACCACGCCTGGCCATAAACCTTTATCTTAAGATGTGGAAACTGGGGTCTAGAGAGGTTTGGCAGCCTACCCAAAGCCACTCTGGTGGAAATTTGCCATTTTAGTCAGCTGCCACCTGAATACCTTCCTATGTGGGGGATTTCTGAGATAACCCGGAGACCGGGTTCCTGTTGCACCTTGGAAACTGGAAGCTGTGTCCTCAGCCCTGGCACCTACTGCGTGAGCACTTGCCCACGTGAGGTCATTCCAGACCTCTCACCTGAGTCCTGAGGGAGCAAGATGAAGGTGGGAAGTGAGGTGGGATCTGGCAGCAGTTGCACATGTCCCAGGGAGGGGTGCCCACCGAGGCAGCGGCAAGTGTCCAGTAGGGGCAGCGTCCTGAGCAGGCCACTCTTGGAGCAGGGCTCTGCTGTGTCTCCCTGCCTGAGCCGGATTCTCCAGCCTCCCTGGCAATTCTCAGCTGCTTGGAGCCTTCTGTATTAATTTCCCAATACTGCTGCCCCAAATTTCCACAAACTCAGTGACTTAAGACAACACACATTTATTGTCTTACAATTCTGGAGGTCAGAAGTCTGAAATAGGTCTTACAGAGTAAAATTAAGGTGTTGGCAGGACTGGTTCTTGCTGAAGGCTCTGGGGGAAACCCATTTCCTTGCCTTTTCCATCTTAAAGAGTTGTCTGCATTCTGAGACTCAGGGTCCTTTCCTCTGTTTTCTTTTCTTTTCTTTTCTTTCTTTCTTTTTTTAGACAGAGTTTTACTCTTGTTGCCTAGGCTGGAATGCAATGGCGCGATCTCGGCTCACCACAACCTCTGCCTCCTGGGTTCAAGCGATTCTCCTGCCTCAACCTCCCGAGTAGCTGGGATTGCAGGCATGCGCTGCCACCGCCCCTGGCTAATTTTGTATTTTTAGTTGAGACGGGGTTTCTCCACGTTGGTTAGGCTGGTCTCGAACTCTCGACCTCAGGTGATCCGCCCACCTCAGCCTCCCAAAGTGCTGGGATTACAGGCGTGAGTCACTGCACCTAGCCTTGTTTTTATTTGAGGCTGAGTCTCGCTCTGTCGCCCAGGCTGGAATGCAGTGGTGCTATCTTGGCTCTCTGCAACCTCTGCCTCCCGAGTTCAAGCGATTCTCCTGCCTCAGCCTCCCAAGTAGCTGGGATTACAGGCGCGCACCACCACACCTGGCTAATTTTTGTAATTTTTAACAGAGATGCGGTTTTGCCATGTTGGCCAGGCTGGTCTCAAACTCCTGACCTCAGGTGATCCACCCACCTTGGCCTCCCAGAGTGCTGGTATTACAGGCGTGAGCCACTACAGCTGGCCTCCTTCCTCCGTTTTCAAAGCCAGCAGTGTAGCCTCTTCAAGTCTCTCTGACCTCCGCTTCTGACGATGTCACAAGTCTTTCTCTGACTCTGACCTTCCTGCCTCCCTCTTCTAAGAACCTTTGTGATTATATCAGACCTAACCAGATAATTCAGGATAATGTCACCATCTCAAGATTCTTAATGTAATTACATCTACAAAGTCCCTTTTGGTAACATAACACATTCACGGGTTCCAGGCACTAGGACATGGATATCTGTGGGGGGCATTATTCAGCTGATGATGCTCTCCAGAATTTCCTTATTCTATTTAAGAAAACCAAGAATGGTTTCAATGTTTTGCAGCAGAAACCCTTGACTAGCATAGTCACAAAACTCATAAGTGTTAGTGCAAGGATAGAATCTGCTTTCAGAGGCTGCAGCGATTGCGCTTGACATTGAATAGTCTTTCCCAGTATGGTGCAGCCCTGTTTGGCTCCCTTCGCCACGAATCTCTCCACCCAGCAAGGGGGTTTTGCTTGCTCAGTGTGTAACTACAGAGCAGGCACGTGATCAGGGTTTCTGGAAAGCAGATATGAGAAACATGCAGGAAAATATTTAAAAAAAAAGTTCACACCCTCCAAGTCAAGAATTCCCCTTTCAGAGATCCATCCTAGAAAATAGAGAGGCCAGGCACGGTGGCTTATGCCTGTAATCCCAGCACTTTGGGAGGCTAGGGTAGGTGGCTCACCTGAGGTGAGGAGTTTGAGACCAGCCTGACCAACATGGAGAAACCCCTTTCTACTAAAAATACAAAATTAGCCAGGCATGGTGGCTCATGCCTGTAATCCAAGCTACTTGGGAGACTGAAGCAGGAGAATTGCTTGAACCCGGAGGTTGCAGTGGGCTGAGATCGCACCATTGGACTCTAGCCTGGGCAACAAGTGCGAAACTCCTTCTCAAAAAGAAAGAAAGAAAATAGAGATTAAGAATGCACTATCACACAACCTGCTGTTCATATCACCAGGGCCAGGGCACTAGAGGCTGCCAGAGGCAGGTTCTCCCCACTACGACCAGGGAAGTGGGCCTGCTCCAGCCAAGGGTCAGCACTTGTCTTGTGTGTCAGAGCCCTGTAGAGGAAAAACCAAGTTACCCCGGGAATGGAGGGTGGATTGGATGGGTGCAGGTGCACAAGAACCCAGGGTAATGTGGCTAGAGCCTCAGACCCTGGAAAGGAAGGAAAGGAGAAAGGCAGCTCCAGCGGTGGTTCCTATTTCTCTCTCTCTCTCTCTCTCTCTCTCTCTCTGAGTCTCTCCCCAGCCATCTGCTCTGTTCTCCACCCCATCACAGGCTTCCTCTGTTTCTCAGGCATAAAACCGGCATAGCTGTCTAGCCCTTGAAGCTACCTGACTTTCCATCTCAGGTCTACCCAAACTGGCCAGTTTCTCCTCTGTCTCTTATTCTGGCTCAGTAGATGAAGTAAAGACTCAGTATCTGTGGATCAGCTCGTGGTTGGCCCCCAGTCGCTGGCTGTGGCCTGGGCAGTCAGGGTAGGTGGCCTGCTGCTCGCTGATGGGGGAATTGCCCTCCAAGTGTGGTCTGTGGAGAGGGCAGCAGCATCACTAGTGGTGCTTATTGTAAACTGGAATTTCAGCACTCCCCTTACCTCCCTGGACACCTACAGAATCAGACCCTCTGCGGGATGAGGTTTGGGAACCTGGATTTAAATAATCTCCCCAAGTGGTTCCTGTGCATGATAAAATTTGAGAAGCCCAGAGAGTAGAGTGGTCTTCCCGACTATTTGTGTTCAAATCTGTACTGTCTCTGGCACTAGCACTCTTTGGGCGAGGGACTTGTCTCTTGCCTTTTTCTACCACCAGACAGAGTTGAGGGCCATGGCCTGTGCTGCTCCCCGTGGAAAGCAGATTCCATCCTTGCACAAACACTTATGAGTTTTGTGACTGTGCTATATGAAGCCTTGACTCCCACACTGGCTGCCTATCTTCAAGCCATCATCCCCCTTGGTGTCTGGTCCAGTGGCTGCCAGTGGCTGCCTGGATGAAAGGGCGACTGACCCTCCAGGTGGTGACAGAGGTCAGGAGTGCTCCCTACTTAAGCAGGATGACTACAGTGCATCAGGGAAGCTGTCCCCAGGCACCCGCACCGGGGCAGCAGTGGCCTCTGCTGGACACACAGGCAGGAGAAGCTACCTGTAGGTTGACCCAGGCTGCCTACTGTGATGGATTCAGCCCACTGGAAACAACTGGAGGAACTGGGAGACGCATGATAGATCTGAAAACTCGAAGTCACACTGGGCAAGAGATCAGATGAGTCTAAAAGGGCTGCCACACCTTTGTTCTAAGGAATTCAATTCAAGACACACTTCAGAAATATTTGTGTTGGGCTATGTGCATAGGGGTGAGGACTGAGGCATGCACAAGGGAAGCCTGAGTTTCATCCTTTGAGTTGTTTGCATCCTTGCTGGGGAGCAAGGCCCACAAATGTGGATCCTTCCTCGGGGACAGGCTCCTAAGAACTGACCATGCCTTCTCTCCCCGATCATAACGAAGATGAAACTGAGGCCCAAAGAGGTGAAGGCCACTAGGTCAAGAGTCAGGCTGCATTAAGTGCCATGGGCAGGGAAAGAAAGAGGATGCTGGTTAAGGCCAGTGTGAGCTGGGGCAGGGGCAGAATCTAAGCTGGGCTTAGAAGAGAAATAGGAGGAAGGACGAGAGCACCATCCAGGTGGTACAGAGAGAAGGAAACAGGATCTGGGGACCCTGGTGCTCACTGAAGGGCAGGAAGAGAGACTTGAGGGGAAAGCTGGCTATATAATTTGATGGAGATTTAAAAAAAAAAAAAAATCAGAGCCCCTGCTAGGTCAGGAAAGCATTTTCACCTTCCCATGGCCTGCCAGCTGCCATCCAAGCCAGGGAGGCCAGGTGACCCCCCA
>NW_012101254.1:1329079-1331958 GCF_000951045.1 Mandrillus leucophaeus
CAAGAACCCAGGGTAATGTGGCTAGAGCCTCAGACCCTGGAAAGGAAGGAAAGGAGAAAGGCAGCTCCAGCGGTGGTTCCTATTTCTCTCTCTCTCTCTCTCTCTCTCTCTCTCTGAGTCTCTCCCCAGCCATCTGCTCTGTTCTCCACCCCATCACAGGCTTCCTCTGTTTCTCAGGCATAAAACCGGCATAGCTGTCTAGCCCTTGAAGCTACCTGACTTTCCATCTCAGGTCTACCCAAACTGGCCAGTTTCTCCTCTGTCTCTTATTCTGGCTCAGTAGATGAAGTAAAGACTCAGTATCTGTGGATCAGCTCGTGGTTGGCCCCCAGTCGCTGGCTGTGGCCTGGGCAGTCAGGGTAGGTGGCCTGCTGCTCGCTGATGGGGGAATTGCCCTCCAAGTGTGGTCTGTGGAGAGGGCAGCAGCATCACTAGTGGTGCTTATTGTAAACTGGAATTTCAGCACTCCCCTTACCTCCCTGGACACCTACAGAATCAGACCCTCTGCGGGATGAGGTTTGGGAACCTGGATTTAAATAATCTCCCCAAGTGGTTCCTGTGCATGATAAAATTTGAGAAGCCCAGAGAGTAGAGTGGTCTTCCCGACTATTTGTGTTCAAATCTGTACTGTCTCTGGCACTAGCACTCTTTGGGCGAGGGACTTGTCTCTTGCCTTTTTCTACCACCAGACAGAGTTGAGGGCCATGGCCTGTGCTGCTCCCCGTGGAAAGCAGATTCCATCCTTGCACAAACACTTATGAGTTTTGTGACTGTGCTATATGAAGCCTTGACTCCCACACTGGCTGCCTATCTTCAAGCCATCATCCCCCTTGGTGTCTGGTCCAGTGGCTGCCAGTGGCTGCCTGGATGAAAGGGCGACTGACCCTCCAGGTGGTGACAGAGGTCAGGAGTGCTCCCTACTTAAGCAGGATGACTACAGTGCATCAGGGAAGCTGTCCCCAGGCACCCGCACCGGGGCAGCAGTGGCCTCTGCTGGACACACAGGCAGGAGAAGCTACCTGTAGGTTGACCCAGGCTGCCTACTGTGATGGATTCAGCCCACTGGAAACAACTGGAGGAACTGGGAGACGCATGATAGATCTGAAAACTCGAAGTCACACTGGGCAAGAGATCAGATGAGTCTAAAAGGGCTGCCACACCTTTGTTCTAAGGAATTCAATTCAAGACACACTTCAGAAATATTTGTGTTGGGCTATGTGCATAGGGGTGAGGACTGAGGCATGCACAAGGGAAGCCTGAGTTTCATCCTTTGAGTTGTTTGCATCCTTGCTGGGGAGCAAGGCCCACAAATGTGGATCCTTCCTCGGGGACAGGCTCCTAAGAACTGACCATGCCTTCTCTCCCCGATCATAACGAAGATGAAACTGAGGCCCAAAGAGGTGAAGGCCACTAGGTCAAGAGTCAGGCTGCATTAAGTGCCATGGGCAGGGAAAGAAAGAGGATGCTGGTTAAGGCCAGTGTGAGCTGGGGCAGGGGCAGAATCTAAGCTGGGCTTAGAAGAGAAATAGGAGGAAGGACGAGAGCACCATCCAGGTGGTACAGAGAGAAGGAAACAGGATCTGGGGACCCTGGTGCTCACTGAAGGGCAGGAAGAGAGACTTGAGGGGAAAGCTGGCTATATAATTTGATGGAGATTTAAAAAAAAAAAAAAATCAGAGCCCCTGCTAGGTCAGGAAAGCATTTTCACCTTCCCATGGCCTGCCAGCTGCCATCCAAGCCAGGGAGGCCAGGTGACCCCCCAAGGGATGACAGCCTCTACACTGGGATGACTTGGTAGCTGCATTAGGGGTGGAGGGAGGTTCTGCCTGAGTTGCCTGTGCCAGCCCTGAAAGAAGACAGCTGCCAACTTGCCTCATCCCAAGATGTCACAGCGTGTATGTCTGACCCCAATCCTCCCATGCCTGTGTCCAGAAACATGGGTCTGTTCCTGCTGATGCGACCTGGTCACCACCCTGGGCAGAGGATAGCAGTGATGTCAGGACAGGAGCATGGAGGGGAAGGCCAGGCAGGGCTGGAGACCAGGAGGTGGGGAGGAGGGACCTAGGGAGGCAGCAAGGGGAGGGACGGGGAATGAGACAAGGCTCCGTTGTGTGTCGGACTTCACTTACAAAGCACAAATTCAAAGAAAGAATTATTAAGAATTTCAGGATAGCCACTGCAGAGCATTCAGTCCCGAGCGCAGGGGCCCTTGATGAGTGTGGGGCCCTGGGTGGCTATTCTGGTCACACACATGTCCATGAGGCTGGCCCTGCCTGGGGACTTCGCCTATAACCCTGGCTCCATCCTGGGGGCCTCCCCTGCCAGCTTCTGGGAAGGCACAACTAGTTATAAGCACAGTCACAGCCCAGTGAAGAGGGAACAGAGGCGGCGAAACTAGAGACCAGCGCAGCTGGCACAGAGGAGGCTGCCGCTGCAGGAATGCACTGGAGACAGACAGAAAATGAAATGATATACAACAGCCACCAGGAAGAAAAAAAGTCTTTTTATTTTTCCTAATTTAATGTCTTCCACGAGTACTAAATGATTTTTTTAACAGAAAGCTCTATTTTAATTTTCTGTCCCTACAGACTGTTATTTGACTTTCAAAACTACACGAGTACCATAAAAATAAATCTGTGGATGGTTTAAGTAAATCTTTTTGGGGAACTGTAGAAATATTTTCTGTTGGTGAACATTCTTTGTAATCCTAGTCTAAGGAATATTTACAGGACTATAAATTTGTGATGTTTCCTTTTAAATGTCAATTTACAACATAGAGAACTTTATATATATATATATATATATATATATGCTGCCTATATTTATAAAGTACTGTTTTCATCTTATTGTTTACAAATGCCTTGTCATTTGACAAATAT
>NW_012101254.1:1332008-1339867 GCF_000951045.1 Mandrillus leucophaeus
GTCTAAGGAATATTTACAGGACTATAAATTTGTGATGTTTCCTTTTAAATGTCAATTTACAACATAGAGAACTTTATATATATATATATATATATATATATGCTGCCTATATTTATAAAGTACTGTTTTCATCTTATTGTTTACAAATGCCTTGTCATTTGACAAATATATGGTAATATGTATCTACCATGATGGCATCATACAGAATAGCTTCACGGCCTAAAAATTCTCTGCTCTGCCTATAAATCCCTCCCGGGCAACCACTGATCTTTTCACCATCTCCATAGTTCACCTTTTCTTATATCAGTCCTGTGAATGAAGGGGCAGGGAGAGAACCAATGGCTGTCGAGAGCCTGCTACACTGCAGACAGTGTAGTGTACCCACATGCCTGGCTCTGTGACCTTGAGCATCAAACCTCTCTGCTCCTCAGTCTCCTCATTTGCAAAATGGGAACCATTCAACCTCTCATAGGTAGCTGCTGGGCATTGTATATCAAATGATGCAGTGAGTGAGGCTGGCACCAAGGAGGCATTCGAATGGTAGCTTTTAATGAAGTAGATTCTCCCCTAAAACCTGCACAAGGGGCATCATGTCTCTATTCACTAGCCCAAGCAGGCCTGGGTGGGTAGAGGCATCAGGGGCCTTGCCCGGTCCACCCTCCTCCAAGCCTGGGTTGCCACCGCTACCCACACTCTCGGTGACTAGGGCAGGAGCTAACGTCCCCACTTCTCACGTAGAAATGGAGCCTCAGAGGGTCTAAGTGATAATTTGGGGTCCCACTGCTTGTAAAAGAAGTGAGGTTATCTTCAGGTTCTCAATCCAAAACTAAAACAGGCACATGAGAGGCTTAGCACAGCTCCTCGTAAGATAACAAGGAGGTGGGAAAGATAGGGGGCAGAGAGAAGTGAGGAGGCACCCTCCCCGCGCCAGCCCCTGCCACAGTTGCCCCTCCCCCTGGCTTTACCACCTCAAAGGCACAGGGTTCTTTTCAGGGCCACTGTGACATTTCCCCTCCATTATCGCTGGGTCGCTCTGCTGTTCTATTCCATAGTCCTGGGATTACTGGCTCTTCTCTCCTCAGCAGGGTGTCCTGTGACCCTCCGGGCACTTTCATTTCAGGATGACATTGCCACACAGATCTGCTCAAAGAAATTCATGCTCTCCCATGTCAAGGAAAGCAGGCAGTGGTTCCTGTTCATGCCAACAAGCGCGCCTCTGCTGATCCCTTGTCAAACAAGATGCAGGGAGAGCATCTTTGTGTTTTCAAGCTAAGGTACCACGAAGCAGCCAGCATTGCTTCTCCTTTTTCCTGCTGGCATCTCTTCTCCTACACCTGGCACTCAGTGGAATCCTACTCACTGGGCACTGTTAGCAGGAAACAGTTTGATGACCGGAAAGGGGGAAGGCTAGTAGAGGCATTTTTCAATTTATTAATAGCAAGAGACAAGCACTAGCATCTTATTTTTTCTTAATAAAATTTAATTTTTAGAGCAGTTTTTGGTTCACAGCAAAATGGAATGAAAAGTGGAGAGAGTTCCCATTTACCCCCGGCCCCCACATACACACAACCTCCCCCATTATCAACATCCGGATACCTTTGTTACAGTCAATGAACCTACATTGACACATCATTATCAACCAAAGTCCGCGGTTTGTTTTAGAGAATGTTGCACATTTTAAGGGCTTGGACAAAGGGATATTGACATGTATCCACCATGATGGTATCATACAGAATAATTTCACAGCCCTAAAAATCCCCTGTGATCCACCTATTCATCCCTTCCCACTTCCCCTCAAACCTCTGGCAACCACTGATCTATTTACCTCCCCACGGTGTGGACTTCTCAGCATGTCATAGAGTTGGAATCATACAGCATGTAGAGTTGCCAGATTGGCTTCTTTCACTTGGTTAATATCCCCACTTAAGGCGCCTCCATGTCTTGTCATGACTTGAGAGCTCATGTCTATTTTTTTTTTTTTTTCTTGAGACGGAGTCCCACTCTGTCACCAAGGCTGGAGTGCAGTGGCGTGATCTCGGCTCACTGCTGATATGGCTCCCACGAGTGGAGGAAAACCAGGGCTCTCGTCTTACATTGAATTAGATAAAACAACACGGACACACGTGGAGTGGTTTTAAGGAGCGGAGAGTTTAATCGGCAAGAAAGAAGGAGAAGGCAGAAGGAAGCGACTCCCCCATACACAGACAGACGGAGGGGGGCTCCAAAGCCGAAAGAGGAGGTCCCCAAGTGGGGTGGACGCCAGCCAGGTATATATGCAGAGGCCGGAGGAGGTGGTCTGATTTGCATAGGGCTTAGCGGATTGGTTTGACCAGGCGTGTTATTCACGTAGCCCGGAAAAAGCTGGCCCTCCCATCCTAGCCTTTTAATATGCAAATGCAGGGCACCTGAAGTTCTACGCACGTGGGGATACGTGGGGGGCGTTACCAGGAACATGTAGGGCAAGGGCAAGAAGGCAGCAGTAACCACCATGTTTGAGTGGACCCAGTTTCTAATGGCCTGCATTTGCATATCGAAAGTTACTGGCCCAGCTCTAAGAGCAGGGGCTTGACAAGAAACGTTTCTGGAGCAGCTTTAAAAATGAAAACTTCCCAAGGACCCCTTTTCCTCTCTGTCTAAAATAATTTATTAATATGCTGCAACACTGCAAGGTTCAAGAGATTCTCTTGCCTCAGCCTCCCGAGTAGCTGGGATTACAGGCACGGACCACCACGCCTGGCTAATTTTTTTGTATTTTTAGTAGAGAAGAGGTTTCACCATGTTGACCAGGCTGATCTTGAACTCCTGACCTCAGGTAATCCACCTGCCTCCACCTCCCAAAGTGCTGGGATTATAGGTGTGAGCCATCCCGCTCGGCTGCTCATGTCTTTTTAGTGCTGAATGTTGGATATAAAATGTGCCAGGAATAAATGCTTGGTGCTGCGAAGGAAAACCAGCACTCACGTAAAAGTTTAATTTTCTCAACAAGGCAATTTACTTCTGCAGCAGGGTGCCACTCATGTCAATCAAGATGGCACAAGCATAGAGAACAAAGGACACCAGGGGGGTTTTATCCTTAATGCAGTCCTTATCTCTGTGTCACCACCCCCTCCATGGCTGGGTTGGATCGCACAATCTGAGCTGACCCGATTGGCTACTTGTATATATTTTTCTAAATATAAAAGGGGAGGGGGGACATGAGGTACAGAGGTGGAGTGTGTGAGACGTGCAGTTTTTGGGGTAACAATGGGTACAGGTAACCAAGGGAACAGTTGTGAGTTATTGATTAGAGCTAATGGGAAGGGGGTAGGCTGTTTACTGTAACTAGAGGCAAGGAAGAAAAAGAAAGTTGAGTTTGAGAACAAAGGATAAGGAAGTTAACAGGCTAAACCCTTTGAAGACAAACTCAGAAAGATTTATTGTATCTTATACGAATAATATTCCATTGTCTGAATGTATCACCATTTACCTATCCATTCACCTCCTGAAGGATATCTTGGTTGCTTCCAGGTTTTGGCATTATGAATAAAGCTGCTAAAAGCATCCACACGTAGGTTTTTGTGTGGATATGTTTTCAAGGTACCTCATTCTTAGAAGGTATGAGGCAAAGAGGGAGATCAAGGATTTTTCATACACTGTAAAATAAATAGGAGATGATTCCATGACTTATGATAGCTTTTTCTGAGATCTTGAGACCAGAATCACTTTTTAAAATTGACAATAGAAAAAATGACACAGGGTTTCTTCCTCTGAAAGGCTTTCCTTGACCATCCTTCCTTCCATTCCAGCTCCAGAAACCTCCAGACCTTTCTCAACTCAGGATCATGGCTTCTGACTGTTCTCATGGTTCTTGCACTGTCTTTCTCACCAGACTGCGAGGACTTGAGGACAGGGAACTGCATCTGACTCATTTTTGTGTCCTCAGATCCAAGCAATTGTTCAAAAAATTTTATGGATATATGCAGGCAAAAAGGAATTTTGTGTTTCCCTTACTCTACAAGCTAAACCTAAATTTACATCTGTAGCTATAGCTGACTCAGTTTGTCTTTTGGTAACTCTGCTCCATTGTTCAAAGGGCTTTTAAGAACACATTCACTTTTACTAATGCTTTCTGAGGCAGAAGGTGTGTTATTCCTACTGGAATGCAAATTCCAAGGTCAACAGAGCAAGTCTCCAAGCCAGGAATAGAACCTGGGTCTTTGGCTCAAACCAATGCCTTTTCTTATCAGTGTCATCCCTTTTCTGTAGCATTGTTACTGAAGAAGGGTGTCCAGGGTCTTGGTGTCTCAAAAAATAATTGGACAAAACACACAAAGCAAAGAAAGAATGAAGCAACAAAAGCAGAGATTTATTGAAAACAAAAGTTCACTCCACAGGGTGGGAGTGGGCCCGAGCATAGGGGCTCAAGAGCCCTGTTACAGAATTTTGGGGGGTTTAAATACCCTCTGGAGGTTTTCACTGGTGTACAGTCTATGTAAATGAGGAGAATGAAGTAAAGTTACAAAGTCATTTACTTGGTGTATGCCCTATGTGAACGGAGAGGCTATTTCCTGTCATAGCTGAAGTGTTTCCATTTGATTTAGTTCTAGGAAGTCAGTGTGAATCGGCCTTATGTTCCCTCCCTCCAGACCCTATTCTCCTGCCTCAGCATCACTCTCTAGACCATTCAATCGTTACTAATGTCAGGGAGGGATAGGCTTCAGCCAACAGCATAGCTGTTCTGCAGCATGCCAGCCATTACTGTAGGCTAATTGCAGCCAAAAAGATGAATTGGCCAGCCTTGCTCCACATGGCATCATGAGATTCAGGGGAAGAGGGACTCAGAGCCTGCTACCTTCCCCAAGCCCAGCCTGGTCCATTTCCTTTCCCAGGGAGGGGTTCAGATATGGGTGCTGTCCGTGAGTTACCTTGTTTTATCCTCACAGCACCCGAGGTGCTGCTATTATCCCTATTTTACAGTAATGAAGCCAAGGATCAAAGAAGTTTGTTGGTTTGTCCAAGATCATCTGTCTTATAAACAACAAAAACAAGATTTTACCTAGATCTAACAAACTCCAAGCCATGTATATTAGCATGGCTTAAAATAGTAGAAATGTATTATCTTACAGTTCTAGAGGCTAGAAGTCTAAAATCAAGGTGTCTACAGGGTCATGTTCTTCCAAAGGCTCTAGAGAAGAGTCTGTCCTTGCCTATTTTAGCTTCTGGTGCTTGCTGGCAGGCCTTGGTGCTCCTTGGCTTACAGACAGATACAGCATTCCACCTCTGCCTCCATCTTCAAGTGGCCTTCTCCCCTGTGTGTCTATATCTCTGTGGCCACATTTCCCTCTTCTTACAAGGACATCAGTAGTATTGGATTTAGGAAACACCCCAATCCAGTACGACCTCATCTTAACTTCATTACGTAGGCAAAGGCTCTATTTTCAAATATGCTCACATACATAGGTTCCAGAGGGTAAGGCCTGAATACATCTTTCGGGGGGAGACAATTGAACCTACAGCACCATATTTTCCCTGCTATATTTGCTGCTTCAGATGAAAGATCACTAAAACGTTAAATGCTTCACTCTGACATTATTTGTTCTCAGTTTTGCTTGAAGACGCTTGTACGGTGGACAGAAAGAAGCCTAGTTCTTGAGCTGTGGGCTGCAGCTCAGCTCCGCTAATCACTGGAAGGGACTACTCTCATTTGCTCCCCTAGGGCCTCAGTTTCCTCATATGTAATACATAAAAGTTACACTAGATGGGTGACAAGGTCTTTTTCCAGCCCTAGATACTGATGTGATGGGCTGCAAAGACTATAAAGACAAAATCTCATATAGCACCTCTCTCTGTCCAAATTACAGCTATTTTAACCCCATTTGATAATATTTACTTAGCACTAGATACCCATCTCTAATTATATTGCTTTTTTTACTCCTCAGGGACAATGATCACACCTGGCGCCTAGTGTGGCCTGAAGAAATGCTTGTTAAATAAACAATACAATAGAGTGATAGGAACTCAAGAGATAGGGAATTCGAATGTTGAATTACGTTGGCTTTCTCACTGAGTGCTGCATGGGTTTGCCTTGTTTCCCCAAAGGGAGTGTAAGCTTCCAGCAAACAGAGCTGTCCTCTGTTCTTTATAATGCCTGAGATAGGGCTAGAGAAAGTAGAGGTGCAATACATAGTTAAATTCCCCACCCCTTATTCATTTCTACATAAACACATACATGTGATCCTATCATTCTTGCTGGCTGTTTTTCATGGTTTTCTTTTGTTTGGTTCCACCTTTCATCTCTCCTCCATCCTCTTCAGCACCCACTGCCACCCAAAATCCTGCTGGGTAGTTGATATTAACAACCCGGTATGTTTCTTTCCGTATTTTGCTCCGTACATGCGGACTCATATGGGCACACATACATGTACCAAAGTATTCATGTACATAAGTGGAGGGTTGTTTGTCATTGTTTTATACAATAGGAGCATGTCATAGATGCTTTAAAAGCGAAGTATCTTGCTTTTCTCAATCAATAATACCTGGTGGAAATCCACCCAAGTCCATTGATGTAACTCTAATTTGTACTTTTAGTGGACGCACAATATATCATGGTGTGAGCGTACTGTAATTTATTCAGTGACTGCCTAGCAGATGGGCAGTATTTGATTTATTGATCACTTGTTCTTGAGGAAGAGAGTTCTGAAAATTTGCTGATCTTACTGCCAAAGTACACTCCTTGTCCCCATTTTACCGCCATCTCTCCTCCCCCTTCCCCACCCAGGTGTTCTCAGGAGCCTGCCGGCACTTGGAGTTCTGTTTTCTCCTACCGAATCTAAATCCACCTGGTTCTCAATGTTTCATCTTTAATGGGATCTGAGGTTTTTAAAAATGGAATCCAGACTTTCTGGGCTGTTTCCAAAGAAGATGACTTTTTACTTAATGGCATCAACCCCAGTAATCCTGCCTGAAATCTAATCAACACATCAGACAAGGGAAGAGAAGGCTGTGTCTCGAGTGAAAAGGAAGGCGCCTTCTATAATAAGATGTGCCTCCTCTTGATTAGGCGCCTGAAAGGAGTGGGACAGGGAGAGAAAATTTTCAAAATCCCTTTCTCGTAGGAAAGGTAGCAGAGCCAGAGGCCAGAACCCTGGCCTGGGAGTCCGGCCTCTGAGCTGAAGCTGTCTGCCTGGGGTTCTTCCCAGAGCCTCCCATCTTCCAGGGCATCAAGACAGCAGAAACTTCTTAGTTTCTTATTTATTTTTAGAATTTCTTATTGTAAAATATACCATCTATACATAAAAGTACAGTATTGCATCACTTAACCATGGGAATACAGTCTGAGAAATGTGTCCTTGGGCAATTTCATCATTGTGCAAACATCAGAGTGTACTTACACAAACCCAGATGGTGTAGCCTACTACATGCCCAGGCTGCATGGTAGAGCTTATTGCTCTGAGTCTACAAACCGGGACAGAATGTTCCTGTACTGAATATGTAGGCAAGGGTAACACAGTGGTAAGAATTTATGTATTTAAACATATATAAACATAGAAAAGGTACAGTAAAAATACAGTGTTATAATCTTATAGGACTACCATTGTATATGTGGTCCATCACTGACCAAAATGTCCATATGCACTGCATGACTGTATATAAAACCTAAATGTTATGAAGAGCTTAATGGATTACTGTAAGTGATCATCTGTGCAACTACCTCCAGGTCAAGAAACCTCCAGAACACCATCTGTAGTCAAGAAGCCCTATCAGGCTTTTTCCTGATTATAACTCATTCCTTCCTCACAAAAGACAGTGGTATCCTGACTTCTATGAGAACCACCTCTTTGCCTTTATTAAAAAATAGCAATGTAGCTTCTTTTGTGCAA
>NW_012101254.1:1341157-1342879 GCF_000951045.1 Mandrillus leucophaeus
GTCGCCCAGGCTCGCTGCAAGCTCTGCCTCCCGGGTTAATGCCATTCTTCTGCCTCAGCCTCCCAAGTAGCCACCACGCCCAGCTAATTTTTTTTTTTGGTTTTTTGTTTTTTTTTTTTGTATTTTAGTAGAGATGGGGTTTCACTGTGTTAGCCAGGATGGTCTCGATCTCCTGACTTTGTGATTCACCTTCGTTGGCCTCCCAAAGTGCTGGGATTACCGGCGTGAGCCACTGTACCCAGCGAGAAAACTACTCTTAATGGTTACATTTATTTCTTCTAGAAAATTTATATGTAAAAACCTAACACAAATGGAAGCATGCTATGTCAACAGTTTGGAGCCTTCGTTTTAGATAAAAATATGTAACGCTTATAAAATATCTGCACAAGGCCCAGACTCTGAGCAGTGTCCCGACCAGAAACATCCACAACAACCAAAAGTTAATCTAGAGAAACTCAAGTTGGTCATTGTATTTTTTGAACCACATAAAGGATTCGTCTTAGAAAATCCTTTCTCTTGTAGCTGGGCGTGGTGGCTCACACCTGTAATCCCAGCACTTTGGGAGGCCGAGGCAGGCGGATCACCTGAGGTCAGGAGTTCGAGACCAGCCTGACCAACATGGAGAAACTCTGTCTCTATTAAAAATACAAAAAAATTAGCTGGGCGTGGTGGTGCATGGCTGTAATTCCAGCTACTTGGGAGGCTGAGGTAGGAGAATCACTTGAAGCTAGGAGGCAGAAGTTGAGGTGAGCCAAGATTGCACCATTGCACTCCAGCCTGGGCAACAGGAGTGAAACTCCGTCTCAAAAAACAATGATAATAATAAAAAATCCCTGACGGATATTTAATGGCGATTTAATAAATGGCCATTTCTTTAAAAACACCAATTTACATTAAATAGAGAAAGTTACATGTGCTCAGGTTGGAAAAAAATAGTAAAACAAATGGTATAAAATGAAAAATTAGTATCTCTTGTAGCTCAGAGAAAACTATGCTTAATGGTTACTTTTATTTCTTCTAGAAATTTTCAATGTAAAAACCTAACACAAATGGAAGCATGCTATACCAACAGCTTAGAGCCTTCATTTTAGTGAAAAATACGTAATGCTTATAAAGTTATCTGCACAAGGCCCAGACTCTGAGCAGTGTCCTGACCAGAAACATCCACAACAACCAAAAGTTAATCTAGAGAAACTCAAGTTGGTCATTGTATTTTTTGAACCACATAAAGGATTTGTCTTAGAAAATCCTTTCTCTTGTGGTCGGGTGTGGTGGCTCATGCCTGTAATCCTAGCACTTTGGGAAGCTGAGATAGGCAGATCACTTGAAGTTAGAAGTTCAAGACCAGTTTGGCCAACATGGTGAAATCCCTTCACTGCTAATAATACAAAAAAATTAGCCAGGCATGGTGGCACACGCCAATAATCCCAGCTACTCGAGAGGGTGAGGCAGAAGAATCGCTACTAAAAATATAAAAAATTAGCTGGGCATGGTGATGCGCCTGCAATCCCAGCTACTCAGGAGGCTGAGATAGGGGAATCACTTGAACCTGGGAGGTGAAGGCTGCAGTGAGCTGAGATCGCGCCACTTCACTCCAGTCTGGGCAACAGAGTAAGACTCCGTTTAAAAAAAAAAAAAAAAAGAAAAAAAAGAAAGAAAGAAAATCCTTTTTCTTGGCTCACACCTGACTCCACTTGGCTCCACACCTGAGCTGACCTGCGT
>NW_012101254.1:1346104-1347402 GCF_000951045.1 Mandrillus leucophaeus
TATATATATGTACTTTTTGCCTTTTCTTATTGAGTTATAACATACACATACTTGGCATTTTCAATCTCTGTGACCTTTCTGGTGGGCATGTAGTGGTACATTATTGTGGTGTTAATTTGTGTTTCCCTGAATCTGAGCATGTATGACTTTAAGGGCCCTTGAAGACTATTTAATCTCTCCCTTCGCAGGAGGAAAAAAAACCCAAGAAAACAGATGGAGGTAGGAGTGACTTCCAATGTCTCCTGGTTAGTTGGCATCAGAGCTCAGTGGAGAAGCGCAAGAGAGCCGCCATCTGGTCCAGAAGTGTCTTGCAAGGGTTATGCCTTACCCTCCTGTTTGCTCCACCCACCCAAGATAGCCAGTCATTTGTGTATGCCCTATGCCTGTAGTTTGCTCATCCACTTCTGGCCTTTGGCTCCAGATTGTGGGACTGTGGGTTCCAATCCAGACTAACAATTTATTAGCCGTGAAATCTTGGCCAATTCACTGTGATGGTTAATTTATGTGTTAGATGGGCAAGATTACAGTGCTTGATGTTGAGTCAACAGTGTAGATGTTGCTATGAAGGTATTTCCTAGATGTGGCTAACACCACCAGGAGATGTTGAGTCAAGCAGATTACTCTCCATCGTGTGTTGGGCATCATCCAATTATTTGAAGGCCTTAAGTAAAGCAAAGACTGAGGTTTCCAGAAAAACAAGGCATTTCCTTCAAGACTGCAACATAGAAACCCTGCCTGAGTTTCCAGCCTGCTGCCCTGATGAATTCACACTCGAGACTGTAGCACCAGCTCTTACCCGAATTTCCAACCTGCTGGTGTGCCCTGTGAATTCGGGACTTACCAGCACCCACAATCATGAAAGCCAATTCCTTAAAATAAATCTTTCTCTTTCCTGTTGATTCTGTTTCTCTGGAGAACCCTGACCCATACATTCACTTCATCTTTCAAGCCTAAGTTTGCTCATCTATAAAATAGGAGACAATAAAATCAACTTGCAAAGTTGTTGTGTGGATCAGATACAATGCGAATGAAATCCCTAACAGATATTTAATGGGGATTTAATAAATGGCTATTTCTTTAAAAACACTAATTTACATTAAATAGAGAAAGTTATATGTGCTCAGGTTGGAAAAGTAGTAAAACAAACACTATAAAATGAAAAATTAGTCCTTTTTTTTTTTTTTGGAGACGGAGTCTTGCTCTGTCGCCCAGGCTCGCTGCAAGCTCTGCCTCCCGGGTTAATGCCATTCTTCTGCCTCAGCCTCCCAAGTAGCCACCACGCCCAGCTAATTTTTTTT
>NW_012101254.1:1348637-1359257 GCF_000951045.1 Mandrillus leucophaeus
CGCCTGCAATCCCAGCTACTCAGGAGGCTGAGATAGGGGAATCACTTGAACCTGGGAGGTGAAGGCTGCAGTGAGCTGAGATCGCGCCACTTCACTCCAGTCTGGGCAACAGAGTAAGACTCCGTTTAAGAAAAAAAAAAAAAAAGAAAAAAAAGAAAGAAAGAAAATCCTTTTTCTTGGCTCACACCTGACTCCACTTGGCTCCACACCTGAGCTGACCTGCGTTTTCTCCTTCAAAATTCCCTGAAAAACTCTCTCAGTGTGGGTCCTGCTTCCTTTTTTCTTTCTCTTGCTCATTCTCTCCTCCCCCATAGGAAAAGCTCCAGAAACTCCCCTAGCAAGGCTGGACCCCTCCAAGCTTTAGAAATAGGAAGACAGCTGGACAGGCAGGGCTTGCATCTTCTTTAGAGGCGGTGGAGTTGGAGGACGGCTGGTAACAGGATAGATAGCAACGACCACCTTGAAAATAATGCAACAAGTGCTGGCACTGCACAATACATGAATGATCTCACTTAACTCCCGTGCAAACCCTATGCCATGGGTGCTATTATCATTCACGTTTACAGGATGAGGAAACTAATGCTCACGCAGGGTGAGTAGTTATATTAGGGCACGTGTAATTTAAATAGCTAGTGTGTCCAGAGGCTAGGGTAAAACCTGTGACAGTACAGAGATTCCTGCTTACATGCTAGTAGGTTTTGTCCAGTCCCTCTTTCCCCCTGTTGACTTTTCTATGGACCTTCCCAAATGTCTAATGATGCCTCCTGTTATATTTACAGGCTAAAGCCTCCCTTTCCTGCATGATAATCATCAGAGCACATTTAATTCCTCTCTGGGAGGGAGCTCTTTGGGGACTGCTGGCTAGAGCCTGAATGAGTCCTCTTACCTCCTTCTTATGCACCTAGGCTGGAGGTGGCATGGCATCATGAGAGCTAAAGTCTTAAGGTCTTTCGATCCGTATCTTCTTCAAACTTCAGCATCTTAGTTTTGTGAGGAAAGAAGAATATGGGAATAACCTTAAATGCCCTTATTTGTTACCCTTGAATGTCTTTATTTGTCAAAATCCATGTAACTATGAGGCCTATGGTGGTTTTAAAATAGGTCCACAAATTCTTTAACCCTTCTCCCGTCTAAAGATGGCAGCTGTTTCTCTTCCTCTTAAATATGGGTAGGACTTAGTGTTACGTATTTTAACAAACAGAATGGGGCAGAAGTGATACTTTGTGGCTCCCAAGGTTATAAAAAGGACGAAGTTTCTGCCTGGCTCTCTCTCAGGAGCCTGGCCCTTGGACAGCCACCATACTCTACAGATGCCCAGGCTGAGTGGAGAGGCTGATGTTGGTGTCTGGCCAACTGCCCCTGCTGGGCCTTCAGCCTGTAGTCAGCATCAACAGTCAGGTGTGTGAGTGAATGAGTCTTCAGATAATGCCAGCCCCAGCCTTTGCTTCTTTCAGCCATGGCCCCAGACATAGTGGAGCAAGGACAAGCCATCCTCACTTTTCTGAGCCCTGTCTGAACTTCTGAGCCACAGAAACTGCGAGAGATAAATTATTACTGTTTTAATCTACTAAGTGTTGAGGCAATTTGTTAGGCAGCAATAGACAACTAATATAAAGCCATTTCCAGCCTCCTGAGTGAATGACTGGAGCACAGTTTTCTCATTTATTGACTATTCTGCTAGATGGAAAGCAAATTATAGACTCTTACCCAATGCTTGAGAGTCCTGGGCCTGGGACTCTGCTTGTCTACACCCACTAAGACCTGGTGTATCAGGGACCTGCCTTGGTTTCAATGGAGGCTTGCCTGGACCCTTCAGATCGGACCTCCATTTGTCATCCTGCTTCCTTCTGGCTGCTCGGGTTGCTTCTCTTTTTTCCTCAGCTCCCTGGTACTCATGGTAGATGGTGACTGAGCAGAACAATGGGAGCCAATACCTTGGTTTATTCATCTCTGCTGCATACTATTTGCTATGGTCTGAATGTTTGTGTCTACCTACAAATGTATTTGTTGAAATCCTAACACCCCAGATGATGGTATTAGGAGGTGGGGCCATTGGGAGGCAATTAGGTCATGAGGTCAGAGCCTTCATGAATGAGACTGATGCCCTTACAAAAGAGACCCAGGGGAGCTCTTTCACCCCTTCTACCATGTGAGGACACAGTGAGAACACCATCTGCAACCCAGAAGAATCTCTCGCCAGAATCTGACTATGCTCTCATCCTTATCTCAGGCTTCCCAGCCTTCAGAATTGTGAGAAATAAATTCCTGCTATTTGTAAGCCATCCAATTTATGGTATTTTGTTATAGCAGCATGAACTGACTAAGAATTCATTGCAGCAGGAAGTCAGTGAGGGCATGTGTGGACCTCCAAGCCTTGCTGGTAGGTCCCAGGCAGAAAGCACCCTGCCGTGGTTACAGGAGATGTCAAAGTTCCCCAAGTCCCTGCAGTAAGGTTATGAATTCAACACATCAGCCCCAGTTGCTATCTACGCTGCCATATGCTCCTTTGAGAGTGGCGAGTGCGACCTGCCCAGAAATGCTGTCCCACGTGGCTCTGGGACTGCCGGCTCTGCTTTGGGTGAGGCCTTGTAGATGTTCACGTGGGCAGCAGCATCTCTGCTGTGGAGCCTGTTCAGCCTTGTATTATTTCTGAGGCATGTTCTAACCCCTTCCCAAACATTTTCTCTGTTCCCTAGCACAGGATTCGCTGCTAATCCTTCTAATTTCCAGCAGAAAGCAGTCTGTTCTGATGCTTCCCAGGTGTTCAGTCCCATAGGAGCAGCTGAGTCCTCAAGGCAGCAGCCGGTAGGCAGGCAGGTGCTCTCCTTGAACCAGCCTGACCATCTGACTCTGATTCTGCAAGGGAGTCTTAGAGACTTCCTCAATTTAGTGACTCATACTCGTCCTCCACTTGGAACATCCAGTTCTGAACCTTGCCGTCTCCCAGAAATTGTCATTCTAGCCTCAGCCTCATCTCTACAATGTCCTTTTGGCTTCCCAGTGATGTTCCAGGAAACTCGTTCATGCCGGGTCATCTGTCTCCCCTTTCAGGCAGCCAGCATGGCAATGGAATTTTGGCTCCTATCCAGGGGGTTGATTTTAATTCAGGATGCAACTGGGCGCTGCCCTTTAACTTCAAAGCCACCCGTGTGGTACAGATATAGAGTGGTATAAGGATTAATGAAATACAGTGTATCGTTCTACTTCATTTAATTTAATGGTTGCATCATGTACCATGGATGTACCGTAATTTGTTTAACTAATCCCCTATTGAAGAACATTAAGGTAATTATTATTGTTATTAGATGAGCAGCTGAACCTTGGAAATACACTCTTAAATGCTTTCCCTCTGAGGAAAATGAAGAAGCTGACTGTTTCTTATCAAGAGGATCATGCCCCTTGGAGATAATTATGCCCCAGCCTGAGACACGCTGATATCCTCACTGGCTGTTCCCAATGGGAGGGGGCTACTCAGGGGTACTGGGGTGAGAAAAGATTGGCTGTCACCACACCCTTTAAGGAATGGATTTTCAAACCAAGGACAGTGAAGGGCAAACCTCTAAAACGTCTGCTAATGAAAGAGTAACTACAATGTTCTTGTATGTTCCTCTGATTATCATCACCCTAGAGCCTTCCTGTACCCTGCCATGAACTGTGTCTTGCTGGAAGTGCTTGTGGTTTGATGTTGCCTCCATGCAGATATTCAGAAAGGACTGCTCGCTGGAAAGGAGAGAAGCTGAGAGATGACCACATTCCTCCTGGATTAATATGGGCTCCGATGGCTCCTCCCTGTGATGTGCCGTGCTCTGTGCCTGGGGACTTACCATGTCATCAAAGGCAGCCACATTTATGCAGACATAAGGGAAACCAGAATCTATGAGAACTGTCCCTCCAGGATGGAAACACTCCATTGAACAGTGTCAAATGGACCTCATCAGAACCTGGACTTGATGGGAGACTACAGAGAGATGGCCACGGAAGCAGAAGGCAGCTGCCAGCAACTGTTGCTGCCATGTGCCAAACACGGTTCTTAACGTCTCATGTTTCAACTCTTTTAATCTCATAACAACCCTGTGAGGTAGGTGCTGTTGTCCCCATTTTGCAGATGAAGAGGCTGAGGCACAGCAAGATTAGATGCCCATCCCAAAGCAAGAACCCAATGGTGCTGGATCTGAACCCAGGCACTACGACTCAGTCTCCTACCACTGCACTAAGAATCTTTCAATGTAGTTGAAGCAGAGGTGGTCACAGCAGAGAGCAGTCAAGAGGAGACAGAAACTGAGAGATGGATACAGAGCTTTGTGATCAGCAGGGGACTAAGGACATCTACTTCTGAGGGGACAACAAAGCGACCAGGCCACCATAATAACCCTGAAGGATAAGAACCTTGTTCCTGTGCTCCAGTGGGTAGTGGGACATCTGAATGGATGGCTTCCCAAGCTCTGCAGCCTCAGGTAACAGGAGCCAGTCTTTGTTTCCTGTGGCTTGGAAGAGTCTAACTAACTGTTTTATTGTTAATTGTGCAGATAATCATTGAGTTAAGCGATCATAGAGAAAGAGAAAAAGGGACAGCACAGCATGGTGGCTCATGCCTGTAATCCCAGCACTTTGGGAGGCTGAGGCAGGCAGATAACAAGGTCAGGAGTTCAAGATCAACCTAGCCAGTGTGGTGACAGCCCGTCTCTACTAAAAATACAAAAAATTAGCCAGGCATGGTGGTGTGTGCCTGTAATCCCAGCTACTCAGGAAGCTGAGGCAGGAGAATCACTTGAACCCAGGACGTGGAGGTTGCAGTGAGTCAAGATTACACCACTGCACTCCAGCCTGGGCAGTAGAGGGAGACTCTATCTCAAAAAAAAAAAAAAAAAAAAAAAAGTTAGGGTAAGTAAACCAAGAGCTCCAGGGCCCAGCTGAACAACAGATCAAAAGACAAAGGAATTCCATATCTTGAGACTTTTAAAATTGGACCACAGCACTTGGCAACTACAGTAGTAGTCTGTGCATCAACAACTACCAATTATTTTCAATTACATTGTGTTTTGCAGTTTCAATAGTTGTTCATGTCCTGTATTTATTTAGTTGTCATGTCAGCCCAAGGAATTATACCAGGTAGGTATTGCTAGCTCCATTTTACAGATAAAGAAGCTGAGGCCCAGGGAAGATGTGAATTGCAAAGGGTCCTGCAACTAGGGAGCAAGGAAGCCAGAAAGAGAACCAACACATCATTTTCATTCTTAGTTCCAAAGTACCAGTAGGACCAATGGGAGCCGGGTTATGTTGGCTCATGAGATGCAAGTGTGCACACCATTCTCAGCTCCACATTTAGGGATATCATTTTGGTAGCCTGAAATCAGTCATGGTAAGATTATTTACACCACAGGAATTGTCGAATGCTGCAAATCAGGGTTCCCCAGCTCCCCCTGCTACACCCACACCGCTGAGAATATCCCGATAATTTCTTAAGTTGGTGCTAAAGAATATCTTATAGTCCTTAAGCTCAAAGTTGATGTGTAATAACCAAGATACAAAAGTGCTGTCTTTTCATGCATTTCAAGTTCCCCTCTTGCAGCAGCAGAAATCATAAGAACTAATATTTATTTTGTGTTTGCTAAGTGCCAGTCTCTGGGCTATATGCTTTATACATCATCTAATTTATTCCTTATCATAACCCTTTTCTAAAGATGAGGACGTTTGAAAAGTTAAGTAAATTGTTCAAGGTCACACAGCCAGAGAGGGGTGAAACTGGGATTCAAATCTAGGTTTCTCTGCTTCTTAATCATGGAGCCACCATCCTAATTACTACTATTATTTCATAAGTAGACATCTATTTTATGCACCCTATCTTCCTCCATCTTGTAAACATAGAATGGAATTATAACTAAAATCAATCAAGACAACTAATTTCTAACACACAATGAATATTTTAAGGGCCATCTCAAATCTCGATAAAATTCCATAACCTATTAGACCATTTTAGCAATTTATACTCATGGTCTATAGAGAATGTCAAAATTAATATTCTGCTCTCTTATTATTTTGACCATCAGAGATATTTTACATGATAATTGGCTCTTAACAGCTGCAATTCAATTTAATTTATTTATGAATATCTTGTATTTGTATTTTATGGATATTGTTTTAATTATTAAATCACTACATCTTGGAACAAAATGTAATTTTGTTATGGAGCAAATATTCTTCATGTCGACATCCCTAATGTCATTTTAAGAGTGTATGAGGATAAAACGATCGCCTAGGTTTCAAAGACAACATTTATTGTATTTTGCTGAACATTTTTTCAGAAAATAAATACTTCACATGCAGAACTATTTAGAGAGCTAAAGTAACAATCTCGATGATTAAGGAAAATCACCTGCTAATGCGCTTTAACCTGGACTATCCAGAAATAATATCCTAATTCAGAGAGGTGGGCTGACTGGAATTAGACAGCTGAGCCAGGAGGGCAGTAGATCTGGGGTTTATAGCAGAGACCTGGCTTCAAAGCCCAAAGCTGCCATCCTCAGTCTGTATGATCTTGGGTGAGTTCCTGAACCTACTCTAATCATAAGTTTCCCATTTAAAAAATAGGACTAACAATACCTACCAAGCAAAAGGGTTATGGTGAGGATAGGACTAGCTCTATTCTTTGCAGGTGCAGTGTGAAGTGAAAATGCAGGATCCTTTGCTCAAAAGGTATTACAAATGTCAGGAGAACAACAGCAAAACGCTAAACCAAGCCCAGGGCCCTTCTGAGTGTGCAGCCCTGTGCAACAGCAAGGTCACATATGTCTTCAAGACGGTGATGGTGACGATTACATTAAATGTCGCATCCCCCTTGGGAAACTGCATCCCCCTTGGGAAGCGCCTGAAGAATGGCAACTATTTGTGTTTTGGCTCCATTTGCCACCTTACTTTTACTTTGGCTCAGTTTGCCACCTTACTTTGCCACCTTAGAAAAGAAACCTAAGAAAAAAGCTATTGTTTTAAAAGATAGGCACAGGCCAAGCTTTACAGAGCAGGTTCTTAGATATCTAGGGTTCAAAAGATTCAGAGAGGAGTAGGTCATAGGACCCAGGAGGGGGCCCAGGCCCCAGGCTGATGTGCCCCCAACATCCTTTCCTCTGTAGGTGTATATCAATTTTTGAAAGAGAAATAGAGAACGCAGGATTCTGTTTCCTAGCGAAGGTCTTGAAATCATAAAGTTAATCTCATTGGGCTTTGCACTACATTGAATTAAACTCCTAATTCTAATTTCACCAAATACGGTTACTGAAAGAACAGGAAGTGAAGCTTGATAACTGAGTTCCACTGTCCAGAGGGAGTCGAGAGGGAACAGAAAATCAATTTTGTGACTGTTGAGAAGCGGATAAAGCTATTCCAATATGCTGGGGGGAGGTCGTTTCTTTGTAATGAGGCAAACACATTTCTGATAAGAAATTTTTCACGTAGAGGCAGGCCATAATGGTCTTCTAAATATGTTTTTGGGGCCAGGTGCTGTGTCTCACACCTGTAATCCCAGCATTTTGGGAAGACCGAGGTGGGAGGATTGTTTGAGCCCAGGAGTTTGATGCCAGCCTGGGCAATGTAGTAAGACCCTGTTTCTACCAAAAAAAAAAAAAAAAGAAAGCAATTAAGCAGACATGGTGGCACGTGCCTGTGGTTCCAGCTATTTGAGAGGCTGAGGTGGAAGGATTGCCTGAGTCCAGGAGGTGGAGGCTGCAGTGGGCCATGATTGTGTCACCGCACTTCAGCCTGGGCAACAGAGAGAGATCTTACCTCAAAAAAAAAAAAAAAAAAGAAGTGTTTTGGGGGGATTCTCTTCATCGTGGGCTGAGAGAGTCTCTGCTGATTTTCTTTGTTCTTACCTACTTACCTACTTCAGGAAAGAGCCCCTGACAAGACTAGGGATTGGAAAGGTGAATGTACCTGGGATGGACGCATTCTTCCATCTTTCATAGATATTCCAAAGAGCTCCTTTTTGGGTGATTTTTCCTAAAAATGCATACATGTGCAGCTTCTCCCCAAAGCCTACCACTTAGACTCTCATAGTTCTCCACTTTCTTCCCTGGGCCAGAAGGGACCACCCCAGCTTCTTGATGGCCGTAGAGCACCTTTCATTTTGCGCACGGCTGTGTTTTCTACGTAAATAGTGACTTAGTCTTCCAGAAGGTCCTGCACAGACTTTAGCATAGTGCCTTAGACATAGTTGGTGCTCAATCATGATCTGTTGAATGAATATATTCCTATGGTGCTGTTTCTTTTATCTACTTAGTTCTAGCATGCCCTGCAGACCATAAGCCCCTTGAAGCATTCACTTATAAAAATATGTATCGAACACCTGGTATGTAACAGGCAGATTCTGAAAACAAAAGGAATGAATGTGGACTAACCCTATCAAATACTAAAGCATATGCTATTCTACAATAACAACAAGGTGAGTCTGGAGAGGGAAGGTGACTCACTGGGCAGGCAGACAGACTGGTTCAGTCACCTAAGGCACAGCTTCCTAGGGGCAGGATTAACTTCACTGCTAGAATCAAGATCGGGGAAGGGACCGACAGAGGGGGTCCCAGGGAGACACACGATGGAAACAATCGGCTTTGGGATAGTTGTGACAGCAACTGTGGGATCAGACTTGTTACCAATGAGGGCAGGCTTGTTCTTAGAAGCCCCAGGAATGTGTGATAAGCACCACCTTGAGAGCCCAGCAGGATCATTTCTTCTGTTGCCAGCTGAGCTCTCTGGGGCAAGTTATGTAACCTTTTTGAGCTGTAGTTATCTCACCTGTGGGGTAAAGCTACCTACCTTGAAGGATTGTTATTAGAAGCAGAGATGAAAGAAGCACACACGGAAAATACCTAATAGCTGTCACAGGGACTGACCAAGGGGCTGCTACAAGGACAGGGTTAGGATATGTACCTGAGTAAAGGTTAAAGCATTATCTATGCCTCTTCCAATCAGATCTACCTGATAATGACATCATTTTGGAGCCAAAAAAGGAGGTTCCCATTGTAGGGTTGGATTGCCAAGGGATGAGCTAGGGCAGTAGGCGATCCCTCAATAGCTGTGGTTCTCTACACAATCAGACTAAGTGCCCCTATTTTATAACAAATACATTAGTGCCCCTCTTACAATGCTAAAGTCCATAATTATTAAAGTCTGGTTATATACATAATTCCGATGAATTATAAATAATGTGCTGTAATATAAAGAAGACATTAATTTATAATGTTACTTATATATTTATATTACAATGTGTAGATGCTTAAAAACACCACATTATAAGAAAAACAAATGCCTTTGTTGCATTTCCACAGGTCGCCTCGGGGAGGAGGGTGGTCCTGCTTCCTATCCAGTCTATGGGAAGGGGGAGCAGGTGCCAGGGATCATTCCTGGGGCTGGGGCTTCTCGAGGTACCTTAACTTTTACCCTCTCACCTCTTGTGATGACCTCTCACCTCCGGCCCCATACACCAGCAAGGAATGAGGTGAAGCATCCAGGATATGTCCAACTCTTTCCTCCCTCCCTCGCAAAGTGCTGCCTTTACTGGGCCAGAGAGATGTAGCAGAAGGACCTGAAAGGCCCTGATACCCTGGGTCTTAGGATCCGGGAAGATGTGAGCCATAAGGGCTGTCTGTTCTTTCTGGAGGGCACAGAAAGCAAGCAGGGGTGTTTGCTCCGCTGTTTCACTCACCTCTCCCACCTCCTGGAAGGAAGTAGGCCCTACCCTCTCCAGCCCTGACTCCAGCTGGCTGTGTGGTCCTCTTTGGGGCTGGCTGGCTGATCCTTAGGTATGGTCCCTGAGGGTCTAAACTGATGATTAGAGTGGATTCACAGCGCTTCTAAGGTTGGGGCAGATCCAGTTGAGGCTGGGTTTGATCCCCACTGGGTTTGCAAGTGGGCATTGGGGAGGGACAGTGATGTCAGTCTGATGGGGGGCCCCAAAGCCTCAGTCATCAGATGCCTCCGCCCTCCTGCAGCCAGAGACTCACATGCTGGTTATGAAACAACCACAAGGGTGGTTACTGACAGCGTCAAGGGCTGGGGTTGACACAGGACAGCAGAAGGAGCAAGACCTGTCACTTGGGCCAGGTACTCTGCCCCTTTCTTCTCAAGGGCAGAAGAGTAGCTCGGAAGAGATACAGGTGCCTTTCCCCTAGTGACGCCACTGGCCACGGCACCCTTCTCGGGGTCTTTGCTCAAGTCCAAGAACAGGAGCTTCTCTGGCCACTGGGGAGTTGCATTCAAGCCCGCCCAGAAACTTGCTTTCAAGCCCATGAAGCAAGTCTCAGAATCATTCTCTGGGTTTCCTGGTACAGGGCGGGAGCCTGCTCTGAGCTGGTTCTTGGGACTGAGCGTTCCCCTGGGGCCACCAGCAGCTCACTGATGGAGCAGGGGCCTGGGGTGGCCAGCCTCTTCTTTACTGGTCTGGCGTCTCCTCTGGCCTAAGCTGGGTGTGCTCACTGCTTTAGTGAGGAAAATGCCAACACAGCTAGACCAGAACATAGTCCAGTGACTCTCCCTGCTGACCACGTGCCGGACTGCATGGATTTGCAGAAGGAAATACCAATCTGTTTTCTCTCACTTGGAAGGGAGAGGGGACCTTTTTTTTTTTTTTTT
>NW_012101254.1:1360262-1382753 GCF_000951045.1 Mandrillus leucophaeus
AGGTTGCCATCGTACGTCAGCCAGGGCTGCAGTCATCTCAAGGCCTGACTGGGGGCATCCTGGAGGCTGGCTACCACAAGTACCTAGCATGAGCTAGGTGGTGTACAAGTAATAGATAGCAACACAATCATAATATACAATTGGAAGTTATTTCATGTTAACTATGTGTCCAGATGTTAAGTACTTTCCCTGAGTTACCTCCTTTATCTTCATAAAAACCCTACAAGTTTGGTCTGGTTATCATCTCATTGAAGAGGTTAGAAAACTGGGGCTTAGAAGCCAAGTGTGGTGGCTCACACCTGTAATCCCAGCACTTTGGGAGGCTGAGGTGGGCGGATCATGAGGTCAGGAGATCGAGACCATCCTGGCCAACATGGTGAAACCCCGTCTCTACTAAAATACAAAAAAAAAAAAAAAAAAAATTATTTGGGCGTGGTGGCACGTGCCTGTAATCCCAGCTACTTGGGAGGCTGAGGCAGGAGAATCGCTTGAACCCAGGAGGCAGAGGTTGCAGTGAGCTGAGACTGTGCCACTGCGCTCCAGAAAAAAAAAAAAAAAAAAAAAAAAAGAAAGAAAGAAAGAAAGAAAGAAAATTGGGACTTAGAGAGGTTAGGTACTGCAGTCACACAGCCAGTAAGAGGTTGGGTCAGCATTCACACTCCTAAGACTGTGCTCTGTGTTCACTGTGCTCGAACGCCTCCCTTGGCATTTAGGTTTAACAATCCAGGAGGTGTACACAGATGAGGACACTGAAGCTCAGGGAGGTCAAAAACGTGATCGAGGTCACAAAATCAGTAAATGGCAGAGCCAGGATTTGAACAGAGGCCTGACTCCAAAGCTCATGCTCTGTCCACTCCATCACATTGCTCCAGAACAGAGGAGACAGACATGGAAAGGAGAGAGTGCAAAAGAACCAGGTAGCCAGTCATTGTAGCACCTCTTGCTTGTTAGAAAAGGCGTCCCCTTCAGGGTGGCTAGGTGCTTGGCGTGGCGAGCTCAGTCCCCACTCTCTTCCTTGGCCAGGCACTCCTGGTCAGGGCAAAATCTGAGTGTGACAGCCCTGGGGAAGGTCACAGGAGACAAGTGGGAGAGAAGTAGGCATAAGCAAAGGAGGATGCTTGCAGAAGAAAGAAGAGAGAAAAATAAACAGAAATAAAAGAGAAGGCAGAAGGAAAAATAAATAACCAGATGAGGAAAGAAGGGAAAAGAAAGGACAAAAAAACAACAACAACAGAAGGCCGGATGTGGTGGCTCATGCCTGTAATCCCAGCACTTTAGGAGGAGGCCAAGGCTGGAGGATCACTTGAGCCCAGGAGTTTGAGACCAGCCTGGGCAACATAGGGAGACCCTATCTCTGCAAAAATTAAAAAAAAAAAAAAAAAGGAAGGAAGGAAGGAAGGAAACAAAACAAAAACAGAGCAAGCACATGGGGTCTGATTGACCCTCCCAGGTGTAGGCTTGGGGCCTTCTCCATGTGTGGCAAGGGAGCCCACCAGGTTGGGGGAGCAGGAGACCCAGTGGAGAGCTTGAAGCCTCCTCTGACTCCAGCTCACATATTCTTCCCCATGCCTTTCCCTTTCTGGGTCACTAGTCTGAGGAATTAGGGAGAAGAAAAGACACTCCAGCATGTATCTGGCAAGAAGAAAAACATAGCTTCAGAGAAAATGGGGTGGCAGCAAGGTGAGCGGCCTCCTGGATAAGACAGGGAAATCCAATTCAGAGGATAATTGCTAGAGTATCAGAGAGCTGATTGATTAATTGATTAAATAGAAGACAGAATTGGCTGGGTTAGGTGGCTCACACCTGTAATCCCAGTGCTTTGGGAGGCCAAGGCAGGAGGATCACTTGAGTCCAGGATTTCAAGACCAGCCTGGGCAACATAGACAGACCTGTATGTCTACAAAAAAACTAAAAAGGAGACTAAATAGGAAAGCATTATTAATGGCTTCACCACTTTGCTTCTCTTTGCAGTTTGGTTCCCAAAGCAAATGACTTCATTGGCAGGGTTAATGTTGATTATCACTGGCCACTGATGAATCAATGTCTGTTTGCCCTTGTGTATGAATTAGTCAATTCTCACTTTTCCCTTGAGGGTATTGAGTGAGAGAAACCATCTGGAGGAGCTGCTAATTTGAAGTAAGTATAAAGAGTTGTGAGACTTGGAGGCTGGAAGACCTGGATTTGAGTCCTAGTTCTGCCAGCAGCTGAAGATCAGGAACACCACAGCCACCCCATGGCTTCCAGTGGTCTCATGATCAGCCTTCAGTGGGCTGCTGCTCCTGAAAGCTGACCAGCCTCCCAGAGGCCAGTCTCTAGCAGGAGGGTTGAGCAGAAAAATCATTTTTTTCCTGCCTCCCGTCTTTCCCTGTTCCAAGGTCTCACAATTGCCAATTGGCTTTCATAAAATATATATTTGACCATTTCACTCTTCTACGTATAATCCTTCTATGGCTTCCATCTACCAATAGCATCGAATTCAAATTCCTGAGTATGGCAGGTCAGGTCCTTTGCAGTGTGCCCCCTCACTACCTTGTTAGTTTTGTCTTCTATCAGTTCCTGTGTACCTTGTTACTCTGGGCTTTTTCTTATGCTGTTAGCTCTTACTGAAACCACTCTCCTTCTGCTTGGTACTCTGTTTCAACCCTCAGTTTGATCATCCATGTATCCATCCCTCCATCCATCCATCAGCCATCTAACTATCCATTCATCCAACCACCCACGCAACTCATCCTGCACTTATTAAAACTCTGTTTCAGTGCTTACCAAGCTTGCCTGCACACTGGACTCACCTGGTGAGGTTTGAAAAATACTGATGGCCTGTTCCACCTTCAAAGATTGTGACTTAATTAGCCTGAAGTGGCCTGGGCTTTGGAATTTTTTAAAGATACCCAGGTGATTCTAATGTGTAGACAAGTATTGAAACTCTTGAAGACTTAAGAGATAAAGATTGGTTGAGACTAGAAATTTAGCCTAGAAGGAGAAAGAGACCAGTAAATAATTGTACAACCATGTACACAAGTGCTATGAAAGGGGTAAGCCAGAGTTTCTCGGGAAGGGACAGGAAGAACACATAACCCACACTGATGGGGGTGGCCGGAGGAGTTGAGTCTTCAAGGACAAGTAGGAGAATTCCAGGGAAAGCAGGGAGTAGACATCCAAGTCAGAAGAAAGACCGAATGCAGCAGAGCAAGCTGGAGAGAGCGTGCCATTTCTAACACACCCTGCGGGTGATTCCTATGCACGCTCAAATTGGAGAAACACTGATATATGTCAACTACTTCATCCTTGCTTGCTTTTCTAGAAGCCTAGCTACTCTTGAACAGTGGAAAGAAACAACTGGCACCTCGCTCTGGGCTCTGTACCAGTCCCTCCTTTTGTTTTCCTTTCCAAGTCTGGTCATTGCAGATGTGGGGCTTAGGTGGTCAGGCTTGGAAATCAGACATCTAAAAGGGAGTTCCACATCAGCTGTCTGTGCGCACACACACACTTGACCTCTAAGTAAAACTGTGACCTTAACCTCTGAGCATCCATTTTCATCTATAAATGGGAGTGATAATAGTTATGGGCCAGTCATTGGTCTAAGCACTTTACATCTATTACCTCATTTTAGCCTCACAACAACCCTATGAAGGTAGTACTATTATCATCCCTGTTTTAGAGATGAGGGAACAGAGGTACAGAAAGGTGAAGAAACTTGCCTCAAGGCATAGTGATCATGTGTGAAAGCTGGGATTCAGGCACAGGCACTCCGGCTACAGGGTCCCCACTCTTTGCCAGTATGCCTCACCAGGTTTTGAAAATATTACTACATTTGTAAGACGTTTAGCACACTCTGTTGTGCTTTGTTAAGATGAAATGTCTCATCATGGACAGTCATGTCTTTCTGCTTCTCACAGTGAGAACTTGGCTTAGTCACTTCACTTCTCTTGGCCTTAGGTTCCAAATGTTTAAAATGGGAGGTTAGACTAAATTAAAGGATATAAACTGAAGTTCCTAAGGCCCAAAGAATAAACTGTATTTGGCCAGAATTTTCTCTTAAATCGAAAGTGACCATCTTTAAGGGGTACATGCTCTCCCCTGCTCACCCCGTAAGCCCTGATTTCAGCTGTCTACCACAGGCCCACTTCTTGAGTGACCTGGCACCTGGAGGCATTTAAGTTGGAGATCACTGACACTGATCACAGCCAATGGCTAAACCTGAGGTCCTACGGATTTACTATTCTTTCAATTTCACCTCTCTTCCTCCCCTCCCTGCAATCCATCTTCATGCTTTACCTGGGATGTTTCTTGTGCAAAGGCAGCTCTGAGCCTTGGCTGCTTGCCTCTCACTGTTACAGAAGCCCTCTACTTGGCCTGGCTGCCAGAGGTGTCAGTGTTCCTACTGGCGTATGCCCCAAAATTGCTGATTTATATTTGTTTCTGCAAGGGAAAATAGATAAAGCTTGTTTTAGGGTGTATAGTTAAGCCAATTTCAGAATCTCCTACACATGGAAATAGATTTATTTTCACTTAATCTGAAAGGCTTCCTCGTTTCTAATGCAGACATTAAGCAATTGCTGGAAGAGGAAAGAACTTTTATCCAGCTTCATGAGTTCATGCACCCCTACACTGAATACCTTTCATTTCCTGCGGCAGGAATGCATTCAGTATTTTTACTGGCTTAGCAAATATCCTTCATCTGGCCGCCGGGAAACAGGTGCCAGGTGTTGTTGTATTACTATACTGCCTGACACACATAACAGGCACTCAAGCACTGCTGACTGGAGAAAGGAATGGGCAAATTCTTTAAAGCAACTGGAGCCTACACTACCAGTTAAGTAACACTGAACCTCATTCAAGTTATAGGAATATATATCATTTTTAGAATTCCATACGGCTTATAAAGTCCTCACACATGTTCTCTAGAAATTATTTTCCCTATTTGAAAGTCAAGGAAACGAAGCTTCTAGAGGTTAACTTCAAAGTCACACTGTGACATTCAATTTTCTGAGACCTCAGGTTACCGTTACCAAATTAAGGCCAATATTAAAACATAGTTTTTGACAAAAAACATTTTTGAAGTTGTATAAGCTAAAGCTTTAGATACTAAAACAAACATTGCAGAAAAAAAATCATGTATCGTAAAGAGGAAACAGTACTATTGCATCGCACTTGATAGTTTGCAAAGCATTTCCTCCATAATTCGATGTTGCCCAATGACGTCGTGCCATTGTAGTAAGACGGTCCCTTGCATCAGCACCGGGTACTGCACCCTAGTGGACGAACAGCAACAAGAAGTGACTGCCGCAACGTTTCTCTTTTCCAAGATAGGTCAGACTGGTGGTTAAGAATGGAATTTCTTGCACACTCATGCCACCTACTGGTACTTTTCTTGTAGCAAAGGTTCCAGCCGATTTTTTTTTTTTTTAATTAAAAACATTTTTTTTCAGTGTAAACTTTAGCAGGATCATTTGAATGTTTTACTCATTAGCCCAGTTCTTTAAAAATACCGCCCCCTCAAACTTTGAAACTCGCTTCCTGTTGTTGCCCTAAGAAGCCTTCTCTAACACAGAATCTGACTCACTTGAAAGGGACTGAAATATTTTACTCCTTTTGGCCTGTTGACAAGCTTCAGAAACGCCTCTGAGCACCTTGCATTGGGCTGGGAACAAGGGAGATGGGTTAGCTGGGAAGAGATTACACTCATGGAATCTTCTGGAGTTCATAGTAATGTCTCCACTTTGCCCAGTATTTCCTGGGAGGGCTCCAGGTAGAGTGGGATAGTTGAGAAGGTGGTGGCCAGCTCCCCCCGTGGCAGTTCAACTGCGGAAGAAGAGGAAAATTCTGAGTGAATTCTGAGGAGTGACTTTCTCCTCTCCTGGATCAGGGGCACATCAGGGGATTTCTCAAACTGCTCCAGTCCCTGAAAACCTCTGGCCTATCCTCAAGGACACAAATATCACCTGCAAAGCTGGGTTTTCAAATTTTCTTTGGATACAGGTTTTAAAAATTACTACATGGGATTTGTCTTTGTATTTTGCTTTAAATCCAGGTGGAAGAGATAACTTGTTCATCTGTAGGGCACATCAGAAGAGGTATATAAGCCATTTATCTCACAACCTTAGGATTCTTTAAAAACTGGACGAACGTCATTATAGCAGTAGTATGCAATAAGCTGACACCAACACAGGAGAAAATGAGTCAGTTGCTATTAGTGAAAGCTCTGGCAGGTTCTCAAAGTTAGCTTGTCTGCGGGGGGAAATGATGGCCTTTTAATTACCATTGATATTATATTCAATGAGCTTTTCACCTTTTTCTCTTCTGCTCCATGGCAGGAGGAAAATAGCAGCTTTGAAGACTTTTGAAAGCAATGTAAAATTCTATTACAGCAGATTATGAAAAATTCCTTATAATGAAAAGTCAAGATGGTAACATTTAATAAACTGCAGATTTCAAATCTTCATTTGCTGAAAGGTTTAGCAGTACAAGTTAAGTCCAGAAAGGATTTAAAGAACTTTGAAAGCATTCTGGTCATTCTATAATTTAGAACAAATTAGGTTAAATTGTGAAGAGTTGTTCAGGATTACTGAAAAAAGTAGTTACTCCAGTTACACGCATACTGCTTATCAACAGGTTTTTATGATCTATATTTCACTATGTTCTGACAAGATTTAAGACGGGGCTTGTTTTTACAATTCATACTTGAGAGAACTAAGGTTCAGAGGTTAACTGACTTCCCAAAGTCACACAGCTAAAGTTAGTCAGCATTGCAGATATGTCTTCTTTATTACTATTATTTTTTTTTTGAGACGGAGTCTCACACCGTCACCCGGGCTGGAGTTCAGTGGTATAATCTCGGCTCACTGCAACCTCTGCCTCCTGGGTTCAAGTGATTCTCCTGTCTCAGCCTCCCGAGTAGCTGGGTGCCCGCTACCACGCCCAGCTGATTTTTTGTATTTTTAGTAGACGGGGTTTCACCATGTTGGCCAGGCTGGTCTCGAACGCCTGACCTTGTGATCTGTCCGCCTCGGCCTCCCAAAATGCTGGGATTATAGGCGTGAGCCACAGTGCCTGGCGATTTTACATGTAGCAGTCTTCCCAGAAACTAGGTGCCTCTTTCCCAGGGACTCTTCCACTCCTTAAAGCCAGTTTATCAAATTGGTGTATTAATCCATTTTAAGACACTTTTTAAAGCAGATGGAAAGCCATATTAATGTGTTTTTTTTTTCTTACCCATACTTCTTAGCCTATCAGCCTCTTGTGTCATAGGCTTTTATCAGATGGTAACATACCACAACTATATTTTCAATAACCCTTTGAATAATGATCGTCATGTATTAGCAGATGTTTTGTAGCAGCAAGGTTGTATGAGGTGCCCATGAAAATGGAGCTCTCTTAGCTATAGCACTGGCCATGACATGGGTAATGGGCATACATGGGGGGTGACTATCCCGGTCATCATAAAGGCAGTCCCACATGGCTTGCACATCAAGTATATTAGCTGCTTTATCTTGAGTGTTCTGCCTCGCATTTATAGGGGAAGTTGGACAGTTCCCATTCTCAGGGTAAACAGATCTTACAGGGGCTTTTTAAATCCAGTCCACCAGACTAGCTATTCTTCAGGAATAACCTGTGTGTCTGGATCATGTTTAGCCATCTGCAATCTTTCTTTTTTTTTTTTTTTGAGACGGAGTCTCGCTCTGCCGCCCAGGCTGGAGTGCAGCGGCCGGATCTCAGCTCACTGCAAGCTCCGCCTCCCGGGTTCACGCCATTCTCCTGCCTCAGCCTCCCCAGTAGCTGGGACTACAGGCGCCCGCCACCTCGCCCGGCTAGTTTTTTTGTGTATTTTTTAGTAGAGACGGGGTTTCACCGTGTCAGCCAGGATGGTCTCGATCTCCTGACCTCGTGATCCGCCCGCCTCGGCCTCCCAAAGTGCTGGGATTACAGGCTTGAGCCACCGCGCCCGGCCCATCTGCAATCTTTCAATAGTGAACTGTGGGTCCTCCATCAACCCAAACATTTCTTCCATTCTGCAGCATTTGAAACTAAAGATACTGCCCCTAAATTATTCTCATAGTCCATTTTAGTAAAGGTTCTTCAGGAAGCTAATGATATTGATCTACGAAATGCAACAAATCCTTGTACACTATACCCTCTGGTTTCAAGTTACTTGGTTTTGCTTTTCCCCGACATTGACTACCTTCTTGGTAACCATAGATCTGAGATTTTGTTGTTGCTGCATAACTTTGCCCTTGTGGGTGGCTCTGAGGCTAGTGGCTGAAGCTCGGCCTGAAACCTAAGCTTGGTGCAGCATCAAAGTTGGACCCAGCACTCTCTGATTTCATTTTAGCTATTATAGATAATAACCAAGGGATTGTACAGTTCACTTTTTTCTTATTAGCTTGCATTTCCTTATGCATCCAGTGAATCACCTCTCTACGAGTTGGATCCATCTCTAAATTTCACTGGTAGTAATTGAGTGCAGTTGCAGCTGTATACCATGGGTGGCCATGTGGCCACCCAGGAATCAAAGGTTTCTGACCATCACCCTTTCATCATTTTTCTTGTCCACCTTTCTGAGCCAGGGCCCTTCTAGCAAATCCCATCTCTCTGACAGCAATTGGTAATCAACTTGACCTGCAACCCTTTTCCCCTCCCGGGAGGTTGCTCTGTGAGGCTGGAAACACCTTACCTCTAATCATGCCTGTATCTTTCCCGTGACCAGCTCTACCCTGGCTATCAGTCTCTATTAGCACACACAAAGAAAATCTTTTGAAAATTCCAAGGATTTTAGGGATTGTATTGCTAGGAAATGGGGACGAAGACCAGACGACCAAATACATATTTCACAGCATCAAAGAAACATGTTACTTTTGGAGTTTGGCCAAAAAAAACCAACAACAACAACAAAAAAAACTGGAGTTTTGGCTCCACCTGAGACCCATTCAGTACTGGGGAGGGGAATGAGGACATAATTGACATGTTTAACAAGGCTCCCAGGTGCTCATGCTGCAGATGGGTTTTTTTTGTTTTTTTGAGATGGAGTCTTGCTGTGTCGCCCAGGCTGGATGCAGATGATTTTTAAAACCCAAATATGCAAAGTGATGCTTAGGATTATACAACCTTTACCGATGCTTTGGAATGTGTATTTTATGCTTTACCACAGAAATTTCAGTTTGAGAAACCCAGTATTTTAAAATAAGCCATGCAATTAACACCCAACTTGAGTATCCACCCTAATTTCTGCTTAGTTCTGCTTTCTTCCTATAATAGATATCTTATCAGTGCAACGTGCTAGCCTGATAAGAGTCCTTCAGTTTAATCTTGCTTTATTCCCAATTCACATAGATTAGAAGTAAATTTATATGGCTCCTGGTAGGAAACAGGTGTTAAACAGATGAACGATTAGTGGATCTGTTTAAACTGAGATTTTTTTATAACTGATGTTTAGGAATGAATCATCATAAACATGTCTGAATATTTTACAACTGGTAGTTTAATTCTGCCCCACCAAAAATTACCTGTTGACTGATTTAAGCCTGGGCTTGGGCCCAGCCTCTGATTTAAACATGACTTTATGGGTAGGTAAATTTAGGAAACAGATGGTACTGATATTTTTCCCCTCCAATCCCAAAGTAACAACTCCTAACTGTAACTTAAATCTTCACATAATTACTAAAATTATTTTTAACCAGGAATGTTCACTTGAGAGTCTAAATAAAAGCACTTTAAGATCAAAACAACTTACAGTTATACGGCCACCTAAAACTAAGGGCAAGAATCTTCCTCTTCGGTCAGGGGAAAAAAAGCTTAAATCTGTACATTCCTCAGTAACCTACTTAGTTAAGTTCACCTGTACTTGTTTAACTCTCGTATTCCAAAGCAAAACTCATTCCTATTAATTAGTATCCCCATCTCAAAAGAACAATGGTTTCTGTAAATAATCCAAAGTAGATCTTCATTCATATATATATATATATATATTTTTTTTTTTTTTTTTTGGCAAATGAAGTTTTTAAAAGGCACAGAGGAGCTTGTTGCTGGTACCTGCCAGTCACCTAAAAGTTTACCCAGTAATATGAAATTTTTTTGTTTATATATACTGAACTATAGTTACCAGTAGCTAAGGCAAAATGATCTGAGAAGTTAATACTGGCAAAGTCAATGTCTTCACGTGTGAATTAGGCAGTTAACCATGTCAGAACGTCACTATCACTGCCAACTGAAGAAAGCTACAGCTACTCAAAGATACCAAGAATGTGTTCAGAGATAAAAATTAAGATGATCACTAGACAAGATCAGTGGAAAATAAGTAGCAGTACTGCACCAATGCAAGACAAAATATACTTTATTGTGACAGCAAATGCACATAGTGCTGTAGGTAAGGCATGCTACTAGGAATCTGCATATAATCAAAAGCCAGTATGGAAATGAATGGAAATGAATGCTGTTCTCAGATTGAGTCCATGGTGGAGAAAGGGTAGTTTGTGTTCACTTATTTCAAATGCAGTATCATACCTACTTAATCAGTTACCTATGCTTCTAACCAACAGCCCAGTGGCAAATAAGAGGAACTTAACTGTACTCAGAAGTCACTTTCAGTATCAACGACAGAAATATTTCACTAATTCAACTGAGGCAAATTTCCTTTCTAGACAAAGGACCTAGAAATTGAGCATGCAAAACATCCATCCATCCATTCATTCATTCGAATAATTAGCCAATTTTACCATCATTTAATTCCACCAGAAACAAATACTAAAATACCTAGAAGTAGTTTGGATAAAGAAACATTTACATTTTAATACTTTGTAATGTCATAAATTTGGGGCTAAAATAACACCAGGTCAAATTTGATCCCTTTCTATTTGAGGGTACAAAGTACAGTTTTGGTTTCAATAGCTGAACTTCTGAGGGAAGAGCTGAAAAAAATGCTCTTAAGAGATCTAGGCCTTTGATGAAAACTATTAGGCTCTACAGACTTGTCAAAAATCAATGCAAAACTGAGGGGAAGAGGCTGAAATGCTGTGTAAAGCAGTATTTTTAGATAAGTTGCTTCATTTCCCCCTTTTCTAAAACAGATGCAGATTAAATGGTTTTTGCATGAATGCACATTGACATTCTGTTCAACTGTTCTCTAAATGCAATACTGCCGGTTTAAACAGTATGCTTTCATTTAAACAAAGAACGTTATATGCATGGTCAATTTAGTTTAAGAGATGAAAAGAAACTTTACTATGAAAATTGCTTATCAAATCCTCTCCTTTTTTATAAGGTGTTTTTAAAAGCAACACAGGACCAAAAGCATCCAACTATTACTTTATTTATATTACTATGCTTAAGTTACATGGAAAAAGACAACCCAGCAGTTCTGTCCCATCTCAGAAGTTTCCAATCAACACCAATTATGTGGTGACAAATAACTAGGAATGGTGACATCTTTGGGTCAAGACTGACAAGGAAGAATGGGCTCTGGTGCTACGGTTCATCTCCAACAAGAATATGGCACACCGGCCAGCACAAGCCATGCTAACACTGAGCCTTTAGCGCTGGGCACAGATTCGGATCTCTTCTCTGGAGCTAGCAAATCAAGTGAGATAACTGGGTTTAAAAGAAAAAGTTTAAAATGAAGCCCAAGTTTAAAAACCATACTCCTAACATCTTCCTTTCAAAATTTACATAAAACACACTTTTTCACTCTAACAGCCCAGATTTTTTTCCTTACATAGCTCACCACATAGCTGCAGACTCTTCTGCCTCAAGATGTAAACATAGGGTAAAAAATTAACGGCATCTGCATAATATTCTCTCTACACACTGCTGTTGGATGGAAAATACAAAATTAAAAAAAAAAAAAAAAAGAAAGAAAGGTTCCATCTTAGATTCTCACAACCTCTTGTTCCGCAGTTCATTAATCCGACTCTGATGCTAAGGTGACAGTGTATGTAAGTAGATTTTTGTTTTCAGTGAAGGAGACCTGGGAAAAGATGGATTTCTCTCTGTATCTTCAAGAGTTATCAGATGGTACATGCTCCTCAAAGCCCTCACTCTCTCGAACTAGAGCACGTTCCAGGATCACGCGGCCTTCCTTATATCGCTGGCTGTCTTCAGTGGCAAACTCATAGATCCATCCCAGTTTGCTATTGCAGTTTTTGCAGCTCACATCTCGAACCATGTGGCGGCCAGTGAGCATGACCCGATCTTGAACTTCACTGTACTGCAGGTTAACTACCTAAGAAGGGACAAGGAAAAACAAAATTGCGAAGGCATGTGAGTTATACTGCCAAGTATGTACAAAATATTATGGTTAATGCAACAGCAACTTCAGAAAAGGAGAAAAAAGTTGTTACTTTAGTCAAACCTATAATACCCTAGACTTATTTACAGAAGCTGCTGGGGCAGGCAGACATCTGGAAATTGCACAACACTAGACATCTAATGCAATCATGCACTACTGTACTAGCCTAAGTCACACTATTAAAACATACTACATTTCTGTGTTGCAGGTAAGAAAGAGTCCTGGAATTGGAGCCATAAAATGTAGGTTTCGGTCCAACTGTAGTAATTCATCATTATTCAATGATGAGTGCAAGTAATACAATCAATGTAAAAGAACCTAATGCCCCATCGTTATTCCATGAAACGGTCTGTTTCTGAAAATATACTTTATATATAGACTGGGACAGATTAAGCCAACTACAGACCATATATCTGCAATGCATAGTTTTAAAGTGAGTTCAAAGACAATGAACACAATGAAGTGGGTCTGAGACAACCTGTGGCGAATTTCCACTGATTCTGGATACCCAACAATCTTCTACACTTTCCTTTTCTGTAAAGGGCCAGATAGTACATATTTCTGGCTTTGAGGGCTATGTGGTCTTTGTTGCAACTTTTTTAACTCTGGCACTGTAGCATGAAAGAAGCTGTAGACAATACGTAATGCACAAGCAGAGCTGTGTTCCACTACATTTACAAAAACAGGCAGCTGTCCTGCTGCAGTGTGCCCTCCTCTGTACCGAAATAAATGTCAAAGAGTATGCTCCATCATTTCTGAGAAAAGCTTCTTTCTACATGGAACAGAGGAGTACCCACTGGGGAAGTTCATCTGATCTTCTAAGAACAGTACCCTAGACTAGCTATGTTCCTTGGCCTAAAAGACTTGGAAATTCAACTTTTCTATTGTACACTAGATTCCAGGAGGCAGAATCACAGCATCCAACTTGAATGCAAGCCAGAAATTAGAGACAGGCAGACTGGGTACACACTTGCAAATTAGAAACACTCTTCCTGTCAGCAAATCCATGTAATAAACCAAATAGAATTGGAAGGATGATTGGTGAGCATGAATTAGAGCATGAAAAGTTAGATGATCCTTATTTGCTGTCAAGTTATAATAGTTTAATGCCACTATCTCCCTATATGGATAAACCAGTGGCATGTGGAAAAAGGGAGGTGGGTGTCTTGACCTGTTCCTTCCATAGTCTGCGCTGAAGTCACTACCAAATTCTTACACTGAACATTTCCTGAGGCAACAGGAAAAGTATACGCTTCTTTATACATTTTTTTTTTTTTTGAGACTGAGTCTCTCTCTCTTGCCTAGGCTGGAGTGCAGTACAGCTATCTTGGCTCACCACAACCTCTGCCTCCCAGGTTCACGTGATTCTCCTGCCTCAGCCTCCCAAGTAGCTGGGACTACAGGTGTGCAACACCACACCCAGCTATTTTTGTATTTTTAGTAGAAACGGTGTTTCACCATGTTGGCCAGGCTGGTCTCGAACTCCTGACCTCGTGATCCGCCCACCTTAGCCTCCCAAAGTGCTGGGATTACAGGCATAAGCCACTGTGCCCGGCCTACTTCTTCAAACTTCCAAGGTTAAAATCACATCCTAGTAACACCTTCCTAAGGTCCCATCAAAGGCGAGCTAGTAGGCAATCATTTCTGTAGATTTCAAGCTCTCATTCTGACTCTTCCTGGTATCTCTAAACTCTGAGGGGGTATTCTGGTGTTGCTGTCAAATACAGCCAATGAGCCCACTTAGGATTCAAACTTTTTCTCACTAACCTTGTTAAAAAGAAACGCTCTGCCAGTGGCGCCTGTGAAACGAGTGGAGATGAGTTCTGAGCGGTTGGTCAGGATCGTATCACAGTTTGCACAAGAAAATAGACGGGTACCACCGATATGATCAAGGAAAATTCTGCCCATTTTTATGGCTGAAGTTCTAAAAACCTAGGAGCAAATAGAAAAGGATAACAAATGCATTATAATAATCATGTTATCACCTACTTGGGGGGTGTCATAGAGAACCATTTATATACATTATTTATGTAATCTCTGCTTTGTAGTACTCGATATGTGAAATAGCTGATCCTGAACAAAAAGATCCAAAGTTCACACACTGAACAAATAAACAGGCATGCCTAAGGTAAGATTTTAAAGCAGTGAGCCAAGGAAGTAAACCTATTAGCCAAGGCTAAAGAATGGTGTCACTTCTCTCATGGCTGGTGTGGAAAGAGAAAATGGAAAGTGGGATTTCAGAAAATGAATGATGTAAAGCACTGGCAAAGAGGTGAGAAAAGGGGTTTAGCATAAATGTTAAGTATATGTTCTGAGCATGTATAATTTCAGAAAAGAATTGTGAGGTTCCAGGGGGATACAAGCAGAAAAAGGGGCAATTAGAAAACAAGAAGAGTAGTCTGGTTTGAGAACATGGGGTGAGTAGGTCTGTGATCACCAGGTGCACTCACAACTGTATAGAGCTGATGACTAACTTTAAGCCAATGTCTAGGGAGCACCGTTACTAGGTACTTACTTCAAAATTGTCACAACTCTGTGAGGTTGTTACCACCACTTCATAGATCACCCAAGTCAAGTCTAAAAAGGTTATTAACTGGTCAAAGGTTACAAAACTGTTAACTACAGAAAAGTACAGAATGCAATTCACCTAATTCAAAGTTCTTCCATGATCCTACAGTGCCTCCAAAATGGTCCAGGCTGGCATAAGGCTAAAGCAATGAGAACAGAATAAGGGAAAGATAAGCTTTCCCATACATAACTTGATTATCTTTAAGAAATCTTACTGATTCAATAAATCACAGAAGGGCCGAAACACTGAAAAGATGTAAGTTTGAAACATATGTCTGAAACTAGGCTAACACTTTAACATTCAAAAGTTAGGGAAGTTACTATATGCAACTTCTTAAATTCATTACAACTAATTCTCGTAAACAGTATTCTTAAAGATCTAGATATAGACAAGAATATACCACAGTTTTAGTTTAAAACATAATTTATTCTTGGGTATAGTTATCAGCTCCTGTGTTTTAAATATTTATTATACATCTTTCCAAAGGCATGCAGAGCTAATATAACTGCCACCGTGGAAAAAAAAACACCAAAGAACTCCAGAATGCATGTTTGTAATGAGAATCTACTGTTGTCTTAAGATTGGGGGAATTCCATTACAAATTTAAAAAGAAATTCCATTCCTTCTAGTCTATGAACTTCCCCAGCCATTAGGCGGTCCTAATGTCACTGGAAATGTCATCACAAAAATCATTATGACACCCCTTAAACATCATGAAAGTTTAATAGGGAATAAAAAACAAATGGTGAATATAATGACAATGTGCAGCTAGAAAATGGAAAACCAGCATATTAACAAGAGTCACAATGAACCTTGAACTAAAACACAGACTTAAGCTATAATATTTAACTTTCTAATTACATTTCTACAAAATGACAGCAAAAGGAAACACTTATTGCCTTATTTCAGCCTTTAAGATTACCACATTATTTTCTTCCAGATGACTGAGAATACAACACTTGGCCAGGTGAGGTGGCTCACGCCTGTAATCCCAGCACTTTGGGAGACTGAGGTGGGCAGATCACCTGGGGTCAGGAGTTCAAGACCAGCCTGGTTAACATGGTGAAACCCTGTCTCTCTTAAAAATATGAAAATTAGTCAGATGTGGTGGCGCACGCCGGTGGTCCCAGCTACTCGGGAGGGTGAGGCAGGAGGATGGCTTGAACCCAGGAAGCACAGGTTGCAGTGAGCCAAGATCACGCCACTGCACTCCAGCCTAGGCGACAGAGTGAGACTCCGTCTCAAAACAGAAAAAAGAATACATTTATTATTTATTTACATATAAGTCAGAAGTTGCAAATTTGAGCTGAATTCATTTGGTAGCCTAGGAATACAGCAGTGAACAGATACAAAAACCCGTCCCTGAAAAACATATGTGGACATGTGTGTTTTATTTGGGTCAGTTTTTAATCTTCATTTTAGAAAGCTGAGGTGACATTTAAAATTTGGAAGATCTCATTAAAGAGCCTGTAGTTTGGATTTATTTTTAACAATGGGGAGGGCACATATTCTCCTATGGCAACAACTGACTACAACTGAGCTGCAGCCCCTAACCCTCACCAGGCCATTTTATTTGCTTGGTCTCCACTTTGCTTCACACAATTACTTCACCTGTTTGGTCCTTGTACCAATATTTGAATTTATGACTCCTGATATAAATAAAACATTCAACAAGCCTGTGAGCAGCTAAGTTTGGTCATGTTTCTGAATCTTGATCATTAACAGAAGGGAATCAACGGCAAGGTTTGAGAGTCTCCGCCGTTGAGGTGTAGGCCTCAGATTCTATGTCTTTGAAGACTAGTATTTGTGCAGTCATTTGTAACCTCCAGCTAGGGCTTCTGGGACTCATTATTTTAAAGCCAATTTCCCTTAAGACTTTTAAATACAATATTCATGTTGTAATTTATTTCAACCATAATGGAGAGTAACTAGCTGTTTCTACATTGATCACTGTGACACCATGCTGTTGTGGTAAATATGCTGGACTTCAAAGTGAACTTCCCTTATACCTTCTGCTCACATCATTTTATCCTTGGCTAAAAGCTACTGTGATCATTTCCTACTGAGGGTAAATAGACTTAACATGACTTTTTTCCCTGATTCCAATTCCATCTATTTTTTCTCTTTACCCAAGTATTTTTACTGGATTCAATTATATGATTCATTACCAAGACCAAAAATATCTGAGCAAAACCTTATGTTACACTATTCCTAGTTGTGGTTGCCATTTATAGAGAATATATATATATAGAACTGTAGAATGTGGTTTTTGTTTGCTAAGAAAGATAAGAGAATGCCACAGGATCTAGCAGAAGCAAGCAAAACATCACTTGCTGTCAAAGGTCTTTAGGAAGTAGAAAAACCTCTGTAGGGTCCTTAGGCTCCAAAGGTAGCCCTGGCCTTTGCAGGGTTAGAAACTCAACCTAACACTGACACTATTCAAACTCTCAAGAGGCTGACACCCATTAAAATGCCACTGCTATGGTCTCAATGCTTGTGTACCCCACCCCACTAATTCATATGTGGCATTAGCAGGTGATTAGGTCACGAGCAGAGTCCTCAAAAATGGGATTACTGTCCTTATAAAAGGGTCCCAGAGAGCTGCCTTGCTCCTTTCCATCATGTGAGGACGAAGCTAAAAGGTACCATCAACAGACACTGAATCTTATCTTGGACTTCCTGGCCTCCAGAACTGGGAGAAACACATTTGTTGTTTATAAGCCATCCAGTCTACAGTATCCTGTTAGAGCAGTCAGAATGAACTAAGACAGCCACTTCATTATTTAAGGAGGACAGTCATTAAAAAGCTAAGATATAACACTTGAATCAGGCTTCTCTGGACCTGAACAACATATTGAACTCTGCCTTAGACCTAATAATTACTTAGCATCTACACTGTATGGGACACTGTACTTGGTACTTACATACCACATTTAATTTTGACAATTTTTAAAGTAGGTATTTATCACCTCACTTTTATAGAGGAATTAAAGAGACTGTGACTTTCCAGAAGTGGCCAAGCCACTGCATTCTATTCTCTCCTAGCGATTAGAGGGCTGTCAGATTTACTCTCTCCCTCAGGGTGTACCATCAGCCCCTCCTGCTTCCATGCTGTTCCTCCTGTATTCCCTATCTTGGTTGGTGTCAACTGCAATCACAAACTCTCCTAAACTAGAAACCCTAGTAAGTCATTTAAGAAACTGCAAAATTAACAAGACTTCCTAAATCACTTTTGGAAGTTTTCCTCCCTCCCCTTCATCACTGTATTAGATTCAAACTCTCCTCACATCTGGATAAAACTTTCAGGGTCAGGGAGTGGGAACTGTTAAACCCAACATACATTCATATATACCACTTCATTTCTGCTACACACAGTTACAAAAATACGGTCAAAGGCATGTGCCGCCCCTTTCTAAAAGCTCATAGAGGTTGCTCCCTTATAAACTTTGAAACTTTTCTGACAGAACAGAAAATTGCTGTTTTTAAAAACAAAAAAAACCAGTTTTATTAAGGAATACTCTAAATGACAAAGTTTACTCACTATAAGTGTACAATTCAATGACTTCTAGTCAATTCATAAAATTGTGCCACTATCACCACCAACTGGCTTTAGAATGCTTCCATCAGTCCCTCAAAAATTCCCACACCAGCCTGCAGCCAATACCTTCTCCAACTCCTGGCCACTGGCAACCACTGATCTGCTTCCTGTCTGATTGCTTTTACATTCAAAATATTCCCCAAGTATGCTAATCACCCTGGTTGGACTTAGAGTAATCCCAGATCTCTTCAGCCACGTATTGCTAAAACATCTTAAGAGTGAGCTGCTTTCACAGACAGCTAATGTTTGGTGTTGATTCTGGGGGCAGCTTACTGTGTCCTTTAGTAGCAACACGCAGACTTTGGTATATGTCAGTGCTGAAGTTCAAGTTTATAGCTGAAATGAGAGCTAAACTCATCATAAAGCTTAAGTTTTCTTTAAGATGTTCCCTACCTTATAATGTTATACATAAGGCCTCTTTGGTACTATCTTCTTGTAGGTCCAGGTTATAAAAACCCTAAAAAGGTTGAATAAGAAAAGTACCAAGCTTGACTGTTTAACTGGAAGCCTATTCTTAGTTTACTTGAAATTACCTGAAATAGTGAGGGGCTGGAATGAAAATATAAGTGAAATTTATAGATAATTTCACAGATCGTATTTTAGCATTATTTTCAATTTCCTCCCTCTCCCACCAATAGCATATTTAGCTATCTAGAACTTCCAATTTCTCTTTTATCAGAAGACTCTGGTGAAATATAAAAAACATTTTCGGATCTCTGCCTTGTTACAGAATTTTTTTTTTTAACTACAGAATCTGTTAAGAGGGGAAAAAAGGGTGATTCTCTTCAGAAATCTGCCAAAGAGTCTCCAGGAATGCATTATTTTAAAATGCATGATGGATATGATGGACTATATAATTTCCTAGTTGCTTCCACATCAATAAAACCATTTTCTAAAAAGACTATTGGTTTATCATACGCATACACTATCAAACGAAATACGGTGTCTTGTTCACTTGTCTGGCTCATTGCTAACCGTTTTCCTTAAAAGCAGGGAAGGCTGTGGTCAATTCAGCTCGCCACCTGTTTCTGTACTGCCCACAAGCTGAGAATGAATTTTATACTTTTAAATGGTTGGGGGGAGGGGAGAATATTTTCTGACACATGATTATATGACATTCACACTTCAGTGTCAAAGTTTTCAGGAACACAGCCACGCCCATTTGTTTACACTTAACTCCTTCCACTTTACAATGGAGAGGTATGAGGAGCTGCTACAGAAACCTTCTGGCTTGCAAAGTTTAAAATATTTTTTACCTGGTCTTTTTTACCAAAAAAAGTTTTCCCTGCTTAAAAACACATTCTGATAGTGAAAGAGCTTTGCATTTAGAAAGCAGTCTTTCCCAGAAAAAATGGAAACTTGGTTGGTATTTGGGATTAAGGCTAGATAGGAGTATTTGAAAAGATCAGTTTAATCCCATTCCCCTTTTCTTTACTGATTTTTTGGCTAAAATCCTAAACTTTCTGTAACCAGTTCAGCATGTTGAAGATCAACTCTAATAAAGATTATAAAAATAGAAAATATCTACCAGCTGCTGTCTCTCTCTCCACCTCCAGGTCTTAAACTGTGGAGCTGAGATACTGGAACTCTGGAGATTCCTAGATTCGAATCTCAGCTCTTCCCCTTAATAGCTTTGGAAACACTGTGTGAGTTCTCCTCTCCTGTTTCATCTGTAAAATGGCGAGAGTAGCAGCCATCTCTGAGTTATGAGAAATTAAAAGGAGATACTCTATTCTGAGAATGGTGCCTAGCACACAGTGAATGCTCAATAAAGGTCAGTAAAACTAGATTATCTGTTCTTCAGCATTCCCCATCCCAACTCGCCCTATGACAGATGAGAAAAGCATGGCCCAGAAAGGATATGAAACAGTAACAATTAACTGGCTTCACTTCCTTAGCTAAAGCTAAGCGACCAGGTGATAGAAATTAGAAGCTGGAGGAAAGTTAGAAACCTTCTGAAGCATGTCACAGTTCTAGGTCTTAAAAGAGGTACTTGTTGTCCCTATAATTAATAATCCAGTTTGGTTTCAACCCTAGCAAGTGGAATTAGTCAAGGGAGGCACCACTTCCCAGCCCTAAAAATACCAGGGAGGGTAGGTATTGCATCTCATAGGACCTTCTGATGGATGGAAAAACACCCAGTTCACAGATAAACTTTTCCTTAGTAAATGAAACCATCGCCTCAGGGCATTTCCATAGAATACACACTCCACCAGATCCCCAGTGTCAGACAGACGGCAGTGGGTTTTCCATTGCACCAGAAGATGGGACAAAGGCAAGGTACAAAGACTCTGCTGCAGGGAACTGAGTATGCAGGCATCTAGCGCAGAAAGGGTTAAAGGAACCCGCCCCTTGCAGAGGTCGTTTTGTTTTGCAATGATTCTGCTAAAATGGAATCCGGTGGAAGCCAGCTTTCGTATCTCGTTTTTAATCTCTTCCCTCCCTCGCCAAAACAAAGGATAAAAACCCAAAAAACTTTTAAGAGTGCTGGGTTGATTACTATAATAATTAGCACTTATGGCTATTGTAACTTCATCAACTTTTTATACTGAGTTGTGACTAAACGCTATTAAAAAATCTACATGGGAAAACAGTTTGATCCATACAACCAACTTCCCAATTTTTGTGCAAAATATGTAACAAGGTAAGTTTTCAGTGACACAAGCAAGCTCTGCTATCCTCTTGCAGTACGCGACCAGTTTACTTTGCTGTGTCAAATGATGTCCTGGTTGTGGACTCAGGTCTTCATTTGCAGTAAGTTTTAAGGATATATTTTTGTTCTCCCCCCTCAACAATGCCTTATTTTTTCCTGTTTTGTTAGATGATTTTCAAGTTCACTATATTTCAATAACACTTATATTTGTTTAAATATCAGAAAATCAGACTAGTCACTTAACTCAGGAAGCCGTGTGTGTTAGTGCACAATCTGAGTTGGTCATATCCCCCCAAACCCTAGTAAGACAATTTCATGATCTCGTTTCTTGTGATGCATTACCAAAAGCCTCTAACTAGGTGGACTGACGTGTAATCTGTCTGGCTTCCCTACCCAAGTGTCAAGTAGCAAGTTCAGGTCTAGCTAAGGTTCAGTTCCTGCATTACACTGACATTACTACACCAGGAATACCTTAAAACTGACACTGATCTCTATAAGCATTCACTATTAAACCTAAAATGACATTTTGGGCACAAGTATACCTAGGACTACCTTCATGTCTCATGGACTGTTTGAATTTCAGAGGGTAGTAGCTGCTTTAATTTCTTCATTTCATAATTTTTGATCTTATTTCCTTTCGCTTTTATTTTTTCTAAACCTTTCATTTTTCTCATTACTTAAACAGAGAACAGAAAAGGGAAACTAGAGAAAAGTTTGCCATGATCCAACCAGGTAACATTTTCCAAGTCACACATATTTTACTAACGTCTCATAACTTACTATTTTTCATATTATTGCTCGATTGCATTTGTCTACGACTTTTGATTAAGTTATAAGCTTCTAGAGAAACTATTCTAAATTCTTTGTACTTTACTTCTTACCTAACCCAGTACAAGTATGCGATAAACTTTCAGGAAACGAATCCACCAAGGCACTTCACTTCTGGGATGAATATGTGCCCTGGGAACACCATATGCCTTTTGGTTCCTCTCTGGTGGAATGCAGCTGCAACGCTGTATATGTGGCTATGCAAAGTTAGCTAATATCCTATTCCTCCCAGTTTCTTCACCACCAAGTGTACTAATTTTCCAAAAATACAAGGTTAGCCCGAGGTTACTTCAGGTTTTCCATCTGTCAAGAAGACGTGGAATAAAAATCCTCAGATTACCAACAGATCTCTGTAAACAGAAAAAGTTTAAAAATAAATGAGCTGAACAGCTTCCCAGACTCTCCCTGGAAAGGGAGATCAGTTGGTGTCAGGATTAAACAGATCTTTGTAGTATTTCAATTTCCCACTCCCGCTGATCCGGACACTCGTTTGTCCCATCTACCTGCAGAAGAGGGTACAGGAAAGGGGTTGCAAGGGCACGCCCACCCTCCCAACAGCGACCGGA
>NW_012101254.1:1383613-1413580 GCF_000951045.1 Mandrillus leucophaeus
CTGAGGGGTTGAGGGCGGCCGCTCTGAGACCCCGGGATGCGTGCGGCGAGGAAGAGGCACTTCCTGCCTGGGCCCCCCACCCTTGGCCGATCCCCGAGTGCCTCGAAGCCGCCCGACCCGAACGGGCGCCTCAGTCCCCACCGGCCTCTAGCCCAGCCCCTCCCGCGGGACTCACCCTGAGCGGCGGTGAGATCCGCGACTGCCACTGGCTCCTCGCTCTTCAGCTGGTCTAAAGCCCCTCGGCCGCCCGAGTCTCCAGGTTTAGTCAGGCCCTGGCCTTGGCCCCGCCTCTCCCTGGTTGGGCCTCAACGTCAGTCACCCGGCGTGCTCCGCCCCTCCCGCTGTCAACTCTCCCGGTTGGCCCAGAACACCCTTCGTTTCTAGGCCCCGCCCCTCTCCTCGGCTCCCTGCGTTTTCCGCGGGGCCCCGCCCCTTCTCTGGCTCACCCTCCCCCACTCCTGCACCCCTCCGCTTCGCGGCCCACCCCTCCCAGAAGCCGCAGACCCAGGGCAGGCTCGCGACAACTCGCCCCGCCCCTGACCCAGCACCCCGGACTCGTACAGCCAATCAAAGAGGCTAACTCTGCCCCCTCTCTCGAGGCGGCCAATGCCGTGAGTCCGGGGACCACATCCCCCTTTCAGCTGAGAGCACACAACACAGCATCCACGTGAGTCAGCTTCTTAAAGGAGAAGGCTCAGCCTTTCTGATTGCGGCAGCTGGGAGACATCGCGCGTCATTAGCGTCACCAGGTGGCGGCTGAGGCCGAGCTTCCGGATACCTAGTGAGGCCCAGGGATGACAAATGAAAACAATAAGCTGTTTCCTAGACAAACAGCTGCCTAGGTAACTAAAGTGCACCGTGTAATTCGTTTCTTGGAGGCCGTTTCCCCTGACCACGCTTGGTAGAGCGCTGCCTTTTGCTTTCAAACCCCTAGCCCTCGAGTCTGAGCACATAGGCCCTACTAAAAAACATCTGTGGATAAAGGATTTTTCAACTGCGCTGGACTTTATTTACAACTCGTTTGAATTTTTTTTTTCTGGATAGTGGAAATGATTATCAAAAAGATGAAGAAATTCAGTGTTTTATATGGCGAATTTCTGCCTCAGAGAGTGAGATTTGTTTATTGTAAAGGGCAGCTGTTCCTTAACCCTCATCAGTGCTTAAGATGGAAGGTTTTGTTTCTCATTCCATTAGTGTTGCTCAGGTAATTACATCTCTGTTAGCTGACTTTCGGGATAAAACCAAAATATTTGATGACGCATACCTCTCAGATAAAAAATGTAGGTTAACATTTGGGGCTAGTTTGCAAGAAGTTTAAAGTCATTCTTGGTGAAAGAGAAGTTCCGAAGCAAATTCTAGCACTTGACTCCCGCTCATGCCCAAATCCACAAGTATCTTCATTTAGTTCGTCTGAAGTTAACCTGAGCATCAAAGGCAAAAGGACTAGTTATCTTTTGACAAGTGAGTTTTCCAGGAGATAAGGAAGTTTTTTTGTTTTGTTTTTGTTTGTTTCAGACGGAGTCTCACTCCGTCACCCAGGCTCGAGTGCAGTGGCGTGATCTTGGCTCACTGCAACCTCGGCCGCCAAGGTTTAAGCAGTCTCCTGCCTCAGCCTCCTGAGTAGCTGGAATTACAGGCGCACACCACCATGCCTGGCTAATTTTTGTATTTTTAGTAGAGACGGGGTTTCACCATATTGGCCAGGTTGGTCTGGAACCCTGACCTCGTGATCCGCCCGCTGTGGCCTTCCAGAGTGCTGGGATTAAGGCGTGAGCCACCATACCCGGCCAGAAGTTTTAAACATACAGTATTTTAGTTTCTTTTCCTTTATATTTCTTTATTTTCAATTAATATTAATTATTTAATATAAAAGTTGCACGTTTATTGTAGGAAGGTCATACTGCCTCATTTGATAAGAGACTTCTGTCCTCTAAAAGCTTCATATGTATCCTTCTATTCTTCCCAAACTGAATGTATTATACATAGAAGCATATTGTACTTCTTGTTTTTAACCTGCTTTTGTTTTTCACTTAACAACGTGCTATATAGCCATCCTTTCATGTCAGATGTGTCTTTTATCTATAAATTTACCTTTCTCTCCATAGTTTTCCATAGTATGACTTCACCATCTTTTTTTTTTTTTTTTTTTTTTTTTTTTTCAGACGGAGTCTTGCTCTGTCGCCCAGGCTGGAGTGCAGTGGAATGAACTCAGCTCACTGCAACCTCCACTTCCCAGGTTCAAGGAATTCTCCTGCCTCCCGAGTAGCTGGGACTACAGGCGCCCACCACCATGCCCGGCTAATTTTTGTATTTTTAGTAGAGATGGGGTTTCACCATGTTGACCAGGCTGTTCTCAAACTCCTGACCTCAGGTGATCCGCCTGCACTGGCCTCCCAAAGTGCTGGGATTACAGGTGTGAGCCAATGCACCCGGCTTTCACCATCTTTTATAAACATTTTTCTGCTGATAGACATGTGGGTTGCCTTCAGTTAAAAATCATGATGTAATTGACAACTGTGTACATGGATAAAATATTCAAGTATTTCTGAATATAATCACTTGGAAAGAGAGCACAATGCTTAAACCCGCAGAAATGAACACTTTAGATATCAGGTAAAACAGTGGGGACAATGTTTATTGATTTAAAAATACATATAAAATTTTTCCTGTTGTAAGTGCCTTAAAATTATAACTTTTAATTTTCATAACAACTCTATGAGATAAGTACTGTTATCCCCATTTATAGATGACTAAACTGAGGTACAGTGATTAACTAACTTGTCCAAGGTCACCCAGTAGACTTACCGACTACAGTATTTGTAAACTTGAAAAATAACAATGAAAATCGTATTTTAGAAAGATAAATCTAGATGATGATGATGTGCAGAGGTAAGGAAGGCAGACAGAATGGAGCTAAGGTGTGCAGGTTTAACTTTAGCAGGAAGGGCTACGCAGGACTGACTTTATACTTGGGCTAAGGACAGAATTTTCAAAATCAGAGGTTTTATCCTAGGTGACTGACAGGGTGATGGTTTCCCATTGCCAGATATAGGGTGGTTGAGAAGGTTGATTTGGGGTGAAAGGCTGGGTCTGAGCTGATAGTGGGACACTCATTAGAAATAAAGAGTATACAATTAAAGGTGATTTGAGAAATACGTAAGAGAAACGAAAAAGAAAGGGTGAGAGGTTTGAAGAAAATCTTGTTGGGCTTTTGGTTAGAATTGTGTTTTACCAGTAAAGTAACTGGAATAAATTGATACTTTATTGAAACTTTATAATACTAAGACTTTCCCACCAAGAGCATGGTGCATTTTTTTTCCATTTATTCAAATGTTCATTTATGTCTTTCAGTAAAATTTTATGGTGTAGCTGCCTTCCTCTAGGTTTTTTATATAACATTTTAGGATTGTATTTAGGTATTGTATATTTTCTGGGAATGTTATGGGCTAAACTGTGTTTCTCCCACTGAAATTCATGCATTGAAATCCTAATCCCCAGTACCTCAAAATGTGACTGTATTTGGAGGTAGGAACTTTAAAAGGTGATTAAATTAAAATGAGGTCATTAGGGTGGGCCCTAATCCAGTCTGACTGGTGTCTTTATGAGAAGAGGAGATTAGGCCACATGGAGAAACCAGGGATGCCTGCACACAGAGAAAAGGCCTTCTGAAATGCATTGAGAAGATACCATCTGCAATGCAAGGAAAAGGGCCTCAGAAGAAGCCAAACTTGCCAACACTTTGATCTTAGACTTCTAGCCTCCAGAATTGTGAAAAAACACATTTCTGTTTAAGCCACCCACTCCGTGGTGTTCTGTGGTGAAAGCCCTAGCAAACTAATGCAGGTGGCTACTGTGAATGGGAACTTCCCATATTATATATTACATCTCTAACCAGTTATTTGTTTTGTAGGAAACATGATGATTTTGTAGTTTATTTTCCTGGATTTTCTGGATGGAAAAATGTTTTTGTCTGTAAATGATCACAGTTTTGCTGCCTACTTTCTAGTCATTTTGTCTTTTGTTTCTTTTTTTTTTTTTTGAGACAAGAGTCTTGCCCTGTTGCCCAGGCTGGAGTGCAGTGGCACGATCTCAGCACACTGCAACCTCCACCTCCTGGGTTCAAGCGATTCTCCTGCCTCAGCCTCCTGAGTAGCTGGGACTACAGGCACATGCCACCATGCCCGGCTAATTTTTGTAGTTTTAGTAGAGACGGGGTTTCACCATGTTGGCCAGGAGGATCTCGATCTCCTGACCTCATGATCCACTCGCCTCAGCCTCACAAAATGCTAGGATTACAGGCATGAGCCACCGCACCCGGCCTTTTATTTCTTTTTAAATTCTTGCTCGTGTATCTTTGAGTATATCTGTGAATATTTCTGTCAGACAAATTCATAAAAGTTATTACTAGTTTGTAATGTTCCTTTTTTTAAAGAATGGGCATGCAATTTTATTAAATATTTTTTAGTGTCCATTGAGATGACCATGTTTTTTTTCCCTTTATTCTATTTCTTTATGTATATTACATTAGCCCATCTCCAACATTAAACTAGCTTTGTGTTTCTGGGATTAAAAACTCCTTTGTCATTTAACGTGTGCTATTACTGACATTCTTTGAATAAAATCAAAAACAGGAGTATACCAATGTACACCAACATATCCTGCTGCTTTATTTGAGTTATTGACTATACTTTCTGTCTGAAATTGTATGCTGTGTCCCCAATTGATGACTCTATTTAGTAACTACAAACCTTGAGTCAGGCTTTCAGAATGCCCTTATTTTTATTTATTAGTAGAGATGAGATCTTGCTATGTTGCCGGTGCTGGTCTCGAACTCCTGGGCTCAAGTAATCCCCTCTCTTCTGCCTCCCAAAGTGCTGGGATTACAGGCACGAGCCACTGTTCCTGGCCCGAGTGCCCTTCTAATGGTGCTTCCGTGGACCTCTCCTTTGCTCTGATTTTCTTTCTCCTGCTTTTGGAGCTGCTCCTTTAGAGGTGAGACCACTCTTCAGGTGGGTGAAATCAGCAGTGAGTCTCCCATTGCCTCTCTGAACTTCCCACAGCCTGATAAATTTTCTCCTTGTTCCTCAAGCCCTGGAACATTTGGGCCTCCACCCACCTGTCTTACTCTCTGCGGAGAGTCTTGCCTCATAATTTAGAGTCAGATTAAGACCGGTGGAAATGAACTGCCTTACATTTTCTGTCTCAGCATATCTTCCTCTATCACGTATTTTCTGCAGGTTTGGATAAAAGGTAGTCTCTCCTGATAATTCTCAATGCCTGATGGACACCTATTCCAGAACACTCTGCATCCTGGAGCCCATTCTGTCCTAAATGGATCCTATATCTCCTCTCAACACAGAGACAAACAGCAAACATTCCTTTAGGCCTAGGACCGTCACTTCCCTGTGTGTGTTCATGGACCACAATACCTTGCCTGCTTCAATGGCCGCAAGTGTTTATCATCTCTGTCTTGTCTGGGCTCTACATACAAGTGACCTGCCCTCATATCCAACACTCCAGTTTAGACCCCAGTAACTTCTTACTGGTCGGTTCTAATAACCTTTTAATAACTTTCCTCTATCTTTCCCCTTGCTTTATATTGAGATCTTATTAATTGTTTCCCCTCCATCTTGCTGCCTGGATCATGGATGATGCCAGTACCGCAGGGACCAGGATGCCATCTGGAGACAATGGAGCAGTGAGCTGGGAGGAACCTGGATCCTGAACATCGTGTGGAGTACAGGTGTCATAAGCCTGAGGCTGGATTTTGTGTGTGTGAGTGAGTGTGTGTTTACTTTAACCTGAGCTTATGAGCGCTCTGGGTAATGTAAATAGAATAGCTCCTTCAGGAAGTGTCTTAGTCAGTTTGGGCTGCTATAACAAAAATGCCATATACTGGTGACTTAAATAACAATTTATTTCTCATAATTTTGGAGGCTGGGAAGTCCAAGATCCAGGCACTGGCAGATCTGGCATCAGGTGGGGGCCTGTTTCCTGGCTTATAGATAGTTGTCTTCTTGCTGTATCTTCACATAGCTGATGGAGAGATCATTTTGCTCTTGTGTCTTCTTATAAGGGCATTCATCCCATTTGTGAGGGCTCCACCCTCATGACCTGATTACCTCCCCAAAGCACTACCTGCTAGTATCATCATATTGGGGATTAGGCTTCAAACTATAAATTTTATGGGGAAATGAGCAATCAGTCCATATCAGGGGGAAATAAATATATGTAATTATAATCACAAGTTAAGTAGTTAAGATAAAAAATATCAACACCTTATTCTGTGCGTGGCCCTGCCAATTTACTAAAAGCCATCATAAAGGACACTGATCATAAAACTTAGCCAATCATTTTAGCCTGCACAAATTCTATACAGTATTTGAAATAATCAACCAAACATTAATTCTTCAAACTTTGTTTTGTTTTGTTTTGAGACAGAGTTTTGCTCTGTCACCCAGGCTGGAGTGCAGTGGCACGATCTCCGTTCACTGCAACCTCCGCCTCCCGGGTTCAAGCAGTTCTCTTGCCTCAGCCTCCCAAGTAACTGGTGCTATAGGTACGTGTCACCCCACCCAGCTAATTTTTGGTATTTTTAGAAGAGATGGGGTTTCACCGTGTTAGCCAGGAGGTTCTCGATCTCCTGACCTCGTGATCCATCCACCTCGGCCTCCCAAAGTGCTGGGATTACAGGCTTGAGCCACCACGCCCAGCCTCAAACTTTTTCTTCTCTTGGCTCTGGAAGCATAGTACTCACCTATGGAAGACAGAATAATAGTACACCCAAAGATGTGTATACCCTCATCTCCTATGAAGATGTTACCTTACATAGCAAAAGAGACTTTACAGGTGGAATTAAACTAAGGGTCTTGAGATGGGGAGATTATTGTATTTTACCACAATTTAAAAACTAAACTAGGTTTTCTAACATTTGTATGTTATCCAGGTGGGACCCTGTATAGTCACAAAGATTCTTGTAAAAGAGGGTCAGAGTCAGAGCAAGGGACTAACAAGATGCTCAACATTGCTAATTATTAGGGAAATGCAAATCAAAGCCACAATGAAATATCACCTCATAAGGAAGGCTATTACAGAGGAAAACAGAAAATAACACTTTAAACATAAACATTTAAGACACCACCAAGTTATGTTGACTAGGGTGTGGAGAAATTGAGAGCCTTGTGCACTATTGGTGGGAATGTGAAATGGTACATCTGCTATGAAAAACAGTACAGCAAAAAGTTAAACATAGAATTACCATATGATCCAGCAATATGACTTTTGGGTATATAGTCAAAAGGATTGAAAGCAAGGTCTTGAAAAGCTATTTGTATACCCATGTTTATAGCAGCATTATTCATAAAAGCCAAAAGGTGAAAGCAACCCAAATGTCCATTGATGGGTGGATGGATAAACAAAATGTGGTATATCCATACAATGGATATGATTCAGTCTTAAAAAGGAAGAAGGTTCTGATACATGTTATAACATGAATGAACCTCGAGAACATTATGCTAAGTGAAATAAGCCAGTCGCAAAAAGAAAAATACTGTATGATTCCACTTATATGAGGTATATAAAGTAGTCAAATTCATAGAAACAGAAAGTACAGTGGTGGTTTGCCAGGGGCTGGGTGAAGTGAGTTATTGTTTAATGGGTATAGAGTTTCCGTTTTATAAGATGTTAAAAGAAAAACTTCAGCCAAATTAAATTTAAAGGAGTTTAATTGAGCAACGAGTGATTCGCAAATGGAGCAGCCCCCAGAATCAGGGCAGATTCAAAGAGTCTTCAGTGCAGCCATGTGGTGGAAGAAGATTTATAGACTAAAAAAGGGAAATGACCTACAGAAATCAAAAGTGAGGTACAGAACAGCTGGATTGGTTACAGGTTGGTGTTTGCCTTATTTGAGCACAGTTTTAACACTCAGCTGTGTATTCATGGTTGAAGTACGGCCTCTGGGATTGGCCAAGACTCAGCGGTTGTTACAGGTGCATACTCCTAAATTAGGTTTTCAGTCTTGTCTACTATTAAACCAGGTGGCAGTTCGTCCACAGGGACTCAAATATAGATGTACAGAGTCCTTCTCAGGCCGTATTTAGTTCACTGTAACAAAGATGAAAAAGTTCTGGAGATCTGTTGCACACAATGTGAATATACTTAATGCGACTGAACCGTACACCTAGAAATGATTCAGATGGTACTTTTTTTTTTTTTGGAGATAGGGTCTTGCTCTGTTGCCCAGACTGTAGTGCAGTGGCATGACCAAGCTCACTGTATGTAACCTTGGACTCCTTGACTCAAGTGATCCTCTTCCTTCAGCCTCCCAAGTAGCTGAAACTATAGGCATGCACCACCATGCCTGGTTAATTTTAATTTTAATTTTTTGTAAAATAATAAAACAGTGAGATAAGGTCTCACTAGTTTGCCTAGGCTGGTTTTGAGCTCCTGGCCTTAAATGAGTCTCCCACCTTGGGCTCCCAAAGCGCTGGGATTACAGTCAGGAGTCACCGTGCTGAACAGGGGTGGTACATTTAATGTGTATTTTACCACACTTTAAAAAACTAGCTTTTCTAATGAAGAGGAAGTTAAGAGAGTCAGAGAAGGAGATGTGACCATGGAAGCAGAGAGTACAGTGATTTGGGCAAGGGGTCAAGGAATGGAGGCAGCCCCTAGAAGCTAAAATAGGCAAGGAAACAGTCTCTCCTAGAGCTTCCAGCATGGAGACAGCTCTGCCACTTTAGCCTTTTTTTTAATTTCATAAGATCCATTTTAGACTTTTGACCTCCAGAACTGTAAGAGAATAAATTCATGTTGTTTTGGCTGGGCACAGTGGCTCACACCTGTAATCCCAGCACTTTGGGAGGCAGAGGTGGGTGGATCACTTGAGATTGGGAGATTGAGACCGGCTTGGCCAACATGGTGAAACCCCATCTCTACTAAAAATACAACAATTAGCCGGGTGTGGTGGTGCACACCTGTAGTCCTAGCTACTTGGGATGCTGAAGCAGGAGAATTGCTCGAACCTGGGAGGCGGAGGTTGCGGTAAGCTGAGACCGTGCCAATGCACTGCCACCTGGGTGACAGAGCGAGACTCCGTCTCAAAAAAAAGAAAAAAAAAAAGTTGTGTTGTTTTAAGCCACTGCATTTGTGGTAATTTGTTATGGCGGTGATAGGAAACTAATATATCACCTATTTTCCTAAAGTCATATTTCATGTTTTCTTGTTTTAATTAGTTGGTGCTGCATACAATTCATTTTAATTTTGTTAATACACATAACTGTGTTTTTTCTAATGTACCTTACTTCCAGAAACCCGACTCAAGATAATGTTTAAGTGGTCAGGGAACAGAGCATTAGTTCACCCCGTAGCTCTACCTGCATCAGGTCAAAACTACCAAGAGGATATTCTAATATTTCCCCTACATTATGTTAAAAACAAAAACTGTAGTAAAACACGCACACACTTTTCTGACAATAAACACTTGGCGTTTCAAAATCTGAGCCTTGGGATAAGGAGTGATAAATGTCCCCAGTTAGGTGGGGCCACTTAGCAGAATAAAATGGTGGTGAGAAACTCAAGCTTTAGAGTTAGTGAGCCCAAGGTCAGACCCCAGCACTGACAGACACACTGTCTGACTGTGGGGAGAGCTTCACATAATTACCAAAAAATAGTCATAACTTAGGTGATTGTGAGCATTGACTACGCTGACTTTAAGTGCGTAGTCAATGTCCTTGGCACCTATTACATGCTCAATAAAAGCTGCTGCTGTGTTGGTTCTTGTTGTGATTGCCGTGATTCTTGATTATGAAGCTGAGTTCAAGGTAAGCAGCTTTTGCTGTTTTCTGTGTACCATCTACGTGACAGAGTGTTAAGGTCACCTCGTAGACTGCCAGGCCGATGCTTGATAGCTCTCTTTTGTGGTTCAACTCCGAATGGAGAGAATACTTGAAATATTGCCAAAAGTCTGACCTGATTTATGTCATGGAAATGAAAAACTAGTCATTCGACTTCTTTCCACACCTATCTGCACACAAAAGGTCAGTAGAAAGGTCTCTGGGCTCTAAACGAGAATCCTGTCAATGAGATTACAGTAGTTCCCCCGACCTTCAGTTTCAAGTTCCAAGAATATTAAATGGATAATTCCAGAAATAAACAATTTACAAGGTTTTTCCCCCACACATAACATGGATGTATGATTTATAAGTTTTAAACTGCGTGCTGTTCTGAGTAGTGTGATCTAATCTGGCTCTGTCCTGCCCTGTCCTGCATGGGGCATGAATCAGCCTTTGTTCAAGCTATACACACTACCTGCCCATTACTGTACAGGAAAACACATGGTGTATATAGGATTCAGTGCTATCTATGGTTTCAGGCATCCACTGGGGGTCTTGTAATGTATCCCCCATGAATGGGGTGGATTACTGTGCATACACTCCCAGTGACCACCATTACCAATGATAGTCATTTAGGAGGATACACTTTAAACATACACATTTAAGACACCAGCAAGTTACTGGAAGAGAAAAACACAAAAAAAAATTTTAATTTTTTTTTAAATTAAAATTTAAAATTTAAATTTAAAACAAAAACAAAAAACCCACCAAGCACCAAGCAGATTATATGAACTAATATATTATGATGTCCAAAAGACGTTATTAATTGGGAAATGCAAGCTATGTAGAATTCTATACAAGGTCTGATCCAATTTTTGTAAAATAAGATCAAATGTATTTATATATGTACAGACATCTGAAATATTGCCTTTCTGCACTGTCCTGGTTTTCATAAACATATTTTACAATGGATATGTTTAATATTAGCGATTAGAAAACTGGTAAAGATAAATGTATTGCCACAAACATTTTTAATTTTAGTTTGTCCTCGGCTGTTACAGAGAATTGATACAAAAAAAGATCATGTGAAGAGTTTGCATCTTCTGCAGAGCTACCAGTATCAGTCAGCACTAGTAGGTTGTAAGTAGCAGAAATCCAGCTTGAAGGAGCTGAAACATAAAAAGGAAATTTATTGGCCCATATCACTGAAGAACAGGAAGGGTGGTTGGATCTGGCCTTAGGAAACTTATAAGCAGCCAAGACTGGCTGGCTCTGTTGCTACTTTTCTTTCTCTTTGTAGGTTGGCCCCTTGTACTCCATGTTTATGTCCTTGTGACTTCTTGACTGGAAAGTCTTATCCCTGTAAGCTCAAGTCGACAGAGTCCCAGAGAAGGATTCTGTTTGGCTTGGCTGGATCAGGGACTGATTGCCAAGGTTAGGTGTTTGGGGTCTTCTCATTGGCAGCCCCCATACCTCCCTAGTACCATAGGTCTGGAGTTGGAGAAATGGCATTTCCCAAACGAAGCAAGGCTCCACTCTGGGCAGACAGAGCTGTGTTGTTATTATGCAGCTTGCAGGGATACCTTGCAACATCTGTTATAAAAGTTCCTCAGTGATTAACTTGCCCTTGAGCAAAGGCTCTGAGACAGGAACTGTTAGTGTGCTTGGGGAAGATGGGAAGACTTGGGAGCTCTGTTCAACAGAATAGTATCTGTATAGGACAATGTTGAAAGCCCAGGCTGAGAACAGATAGTAGACAGGCGATAAGTGTCAGTCAAAGAAATTTAGCTAGACTAATTCATTTCTTTTAAAGTTTAATTACACTTTTTTTTTTTTTTAACACAAAGACGTTAAAGTCTTAAGAACCTCAATTTCAAGTTTTCCAAAACCTGGGTTTTCAGGATCAGAAGCTCACTATTGGAAAATTGAATACTGTATGCAAATCTTTATTGAATGTCAATTAAATGAGTCTGTTAAACGTATATTGGTGATAAGACTGAGTGAATTAGGAGTTCTATCAAGATACCTTTACATCCTTACTGTAATTCTGAATTTTAACTGGTACCATCTCAATAAGCTTTGATCTGGGATTTTATCCTACGGAGTTCATAGGAAGCTCTTTGTTTTGATGAAAGTTGTAATCGTATCAGTAAGCGGAGAAGTGGCTCATGGCTAGCATATTTTTTATCTCTGTGGGTGTGTTCTCTGGCTCCAATGGACTTTGGAGAATGAGCAAATGGATGGCTTCTTGGGGAGAAAGAGAAAGAGATACAGAATTTCAAAGATACAAAGATAGTAAGTACACGATGGATGGAATCACAGATCAATGTTTGTTTATGTAATTCTTTTTTTTTGTTTGTTTGTTTGTTTTTTTTTTTTGAGACGGAGTCTCGCTCTGTGGCCCAGGCTGGAGTGCAGTGGCCGGATCTCAGCTCACTGCAAGCTCCGCCTCCTGGGTTTACGCCATTCTCCTGCCTCAGCCTCCCGAGTAGCTGGGACTACAGGTGCCCGCCACCTCGCCTGGCTAGTTTTTTGTATTTTTTTTAGTAGAGACGGGGTTTCACCGTGTTAGCCAGGATGGTCTCGATCTCCTGACCTCGTGATCCACCCGTCTCGGCCTCCCAAAGTGCTGGGATTACAGGCTTGAGCCACCGCGCCCGGCCTTGTTTATGTAATTCTGAATAGGCTTCTCCTTCTCCGGCGCCATGGCCGTTGTGTTCCACCGTGTTCCTGGGAAGCCTCGTGTCACCTAACATGTACCAGGAAAAGAGGGTTAACTGTGTCCACTGTAACAGCTCTGTTTCACTAGTAAAGCTTACGTCAGTTAGATTTCTGCAGAAAGACTTCAAGCAGGGCTGAGTTTTGTCTTTTGTGGACTGGCTATCTGAATTTCAAGATGAACACACCACAAATAACAAATAACAAGCAGTGGCTTTTGGCGATGCTACATGGTAGTGTAGTACACTGGCAGCCTTGTTTAATTTCTATTCTTTTCTTTGCATTTTCTCAGAGCAGTGCTATTATCGTTGTGTTTATTTCCTAGAAAACATTGAGAAATATTAGGGTTTTCTTTTTTTTTTTTTTTTAATCCAGTTTGAGTGACATATCTTGAATATAGAATAGATGTATGTGAAGTATTTTGTGTGAACGAGCTGAAAAGGAAGACAAAGGGTAAGAAAGCTTAGGGAAAGGGAAGGAAGTGGTTGGAGAACTTTTTACAGTTTCTGAAGACAAGAGGACCTTTTTTGTAAGCAAAAAAAAGTATCAAGAAGTATTTAGTTAGCTCTGTTCTTCATGAAGTAATGCTTTATGCTCCCAAATAAATCACAACAGCATCATAACAATAATGATAGTAGTGGTATAGTGTTTATTATGTGCTCCTCAGTATTCTAAATATTTGTTACCCATATTGATTTATGTAATCCTCACAACAACTGTATGGAGTGGATCTATTATTAAGCCCATCTTAGATACAGATGAAAAATCTGAGTAATAGAAGGGTTGAATAATCTGTCTATAACTGAGTACCCCCATTTTTCAAAGAGAAAGGGAATTAGTTATTTTTTAAATTATTATTTTCTTCTTTTTTCTTTCCTCCTTTTCCCCTGTTCCCCACTTCCTACTTATCTGTTTAGAAATGCAGTTATCACCTTTACCTTCCCTTCACTAGACACTCCCTACACAGCAAGCTTGTCTAAGTGTGTGCTCACTTAGAAGCTCCAGAGCTTCTGCCACTAGGAGATTGTCTCAGGAGACAACAGTCTGTTTACATTTACAACCTAAAAGTATGCCCAAGACAGAACTCTCTGTACCTGGACAGTATCTCAGACAATGGCCACTTTACAACCTAACTCTGCCTGCGATAGCACCAGCTTGACTTCTTGGTAGATAGAAGGCACAAATGCCAGTCACACAGAACCCCACCTGCTCGCTTCCTCTCCTGCATGCTGCTCATCCCAAGTCCCCTGCTTTCTGCCCCAAACGCGAAGCAATACCCTTAAAGGCAGGAGCCTGTACTTCTTCCCCTAAGCTCACTTTGGAATGAAAAGTCACTTTCTTTATAGCAGACCTTGCTCTTGTTCACTGAATTCGGCAAGCAGCAAGTGACTGAACCTGTGGTTCGGTTACATGTCCAGGGCACACAGTAAACAGTGGTGCCTAATATTAACACTCAAACAGGATGGCTCCAGAGCCCATCCTCTTGACTACTGCTCTATACTACTTGATTGACAATTTTTCCTTTTCTACAGAACTTTATGTTCTAGAAATACTTAACATTCCCATGATCTCACATGGATGTATAGACAGTAGGGGGACTTTTGCTGAATCTCAGAGACTGCAGATCTCACAGAGCAAGTACATGGAAAGGATGAAATACAAACTCAAATATTCTCAAATGGAGACATGATCATTCTCCTAGTCCACAGTTATCTCCCTAAAGGGCAGCAAAACTCTAAGCCAGCAATTCCACTTCTTGAAACTTAGTGTATGAAACATTTATACCAGGGTACAAAAATATATACAAAGGAAAGTTCATTAAAGTCCTCTTTGTAATACCAAAAAAGCTGGTAATGATCTAAATGTCTATCAGTAAGTAAATGATTCAATAATTATAATACAGATATACTATGATATTTTGTGTTGTAAGATGTGTTTATATGTGCTAACATAGAATGGTGTTTGTGTAATATTTTTAAAGAGAAAAGAGCAAGTTAAAAGGAGAATTAAAGCCATTATTTAAAAAATCTTGGTTATAGGTCGGACAAGGTGGCTTACACCTGTAATCCCAGCACTTTGGGAGATTGAGGTGTGTGGATCGCTTGAGCCCAGGAGTTCAAGACCAGCCTGAGCAACATGGTAAAACCCCATCTCTGCAAAAAATACACAAATTAGCCGGGCATGGTGGTGTGTACCTGTGGTCCCAGCTGTTGGGAAGGCTGAGGTGGGAGGAACATTTGAGCCCAGAAGTTGAGCCATGATCATGTCACTGCACTCTGTGGGTGACAGAACAAGACCTTGTCTCAAAAATTAAATTAAATTAAAAAATAAATAAAAATCTTGGTTATATGAGGAGAAAAAACACACTTGTGTTTTTATTCTTTCAATAATTGTTATTAGAGCACTTCCTATGTACCAAGCACTGCTTTAGAAACTGGGGGTGCCATGCTAAGACCAAGTCCTTGCCCCTCATGGGTGGTGGACTGTAGTGAGAGAGAAACTGAAAAAGTAAATAACTGAATACTTGCAGATGATTGCAGATGCCTTGAAGAAAACTAGGCAGTGGAGTTGGGGTAGGGTGGCTGTTTGAGATTGCGTGGGAAGGAATATTTGAGAAGGGACAGTGTGTGCAGATGGTAGAAAAGAGCATCCCAGACAGAGGGGATGGGAAATTGGAGGTACCTGAGTGGAAGGAGCTCACATGGCTTGGGAAGGCTTGTGGGGCATAGGCAATGAAAGGAAGGAGATTGAAAGTGGGGCAGATGCCAGATTTTGTAGGACTAAGGGGGTCGAGTTCTATTCCAAGTGTAATAGAAAGACAATGCCCATAGGTCAAAGCTCATTTTCATTTTGTGTTTTAAAACAGCCCCTCTGGTTCTCCTAGAAGCATGGAGATCAGTCCAGAAGTGGATGCGGAGATCTAGGTGAGAGTAGATGGGGCTTACACCAGGGCCGTGGTGTAAGGGCATGGGGAGAAATGATGACATATGGGGTATATAACATGTTCCAGTAGACAGGACTTATGCATCGGACGTGGGATGTGAGGGAAAGAAAGGGATCAGAGCTGACCCTTAGGTTTTAGCCTGAGTAATGAAATGAATATTGGAGCCCTTTAGTGAGAGGGAAGCACAGGGGCCTCAAGGAATGGCTTTGGCAAGTGGGCGTAGGGTGAGGAGAGTCAGGAGTCCTATTTTGGACTTGTTGAATTTCAGCTGTGTGTTTGGAATAGGAGGAGAAGTTTCCTGGAAGTGGTTGTGTATTCCTATGTATGTGTTAGCTCTCTGGAGTTGACTGGAATGGGAGACAGGTCAAGTGAAGCTTACCCTTTTCCTCCGTAAGCTTCAGGTTCTTCTAAAAAATATTATTTTTTTTTACAATAAACATCTGTTTCTTTTATAATTTTTAAAGTTCAAAAGAAAAAATTTGTATATGGGTTTGTGTAAAATAGGAAGTTTTGGAAAGAAACATACTGTGAGCAATGAGCACCCTTAAGCAGTTTATACACTTATGTATCAATTGGCTTTTTATTTTGTTAAAAAATATATATTTTTTGAGATGGAGTCTTGCTCTGTCACCCAGATTGGAGTGCTCACTGCGACCTCCACTCCCCCCGCACCCCCGCCGCCCAGGTTCCAGGAATTCTCATGCCTCAGGCTGCGGAGTAGCTGAGACTACAGGCGTCAGCACCACGCCCAACTAATTTTTTTGTATTTTTAGTAGAGCCAGGGTTTCACCATGTTCACCAGGCTGGTCTCGAACTCCTGACCTCAAGTGATCCTCCTACCTTGGCCTCCCAAAGTACTGGGATTACGGGCATGAGCCACTGTGCCCAGCCTGATTGACTTTTTAAAAAGCCTGTAAACCCTTTGTAGTTTTCAAAAAGAAGTCAATAAAGTAAGGGCAGGTTATAATCTCTGCACCATCTCTGTTTTCAAGCAGGAACCCAAGGACACTGGTCTCCTTCCTATACCCCCAGTTCTTGGTAGCCTTCCTCCCTTGTCCGTTTTGTTTCTCCCCTTCTGTGCCTGGTACGTCACCACACCCTGGGATTAATCACTGCACTGTCCATAAGAAAGATTCATTCCCATTTATTGGTTAATAGGGTCAAAGGAAATCCTTTCTCTTTGGCAGTAGAGACCACATCCTCAAATTTGAAATCTTAACAAATTAAGTTTGTGGCAACACAGAACCGAAAGGACTTGGAAATAATGTAGCCCATCTCTCTCACTTTACAGATGAGGAACCCATGGCTTTGTGAGGAGTGATTAATCGTTGCAATCCCGGGTGTGATGCTAGGGTGACAGTGAAGTCTAAAGGAGCAGGTTGCCCTTTGTGACTTGTCAGATGCCCGTCTCTCTCTCTCTCAGTCAGCTCAGGCGCCTCAAGAAGCAGACGCCAAGATGGGATTAGATGTACCAAAGACGACATGGAGGAAGCCCCTGGGAAGGAAAGAGGGACGTGAACTGCAGTAGGCCAAAGAGCCAACCGCCCGCGATGTAGATCTGACACCTGTGGAAGGAGAGAGGGAGGGAAGGAGGACTGGGTAGGAAGAGCTTCGGACAATGGGGCAACCCCAGAAGAAGGCAGCCTGTGAGCAGAATCCCACATCAGGCAGAAATCGCACCCGGTGCATGCTCAGGCATGGGGTGTGAGTGCCAGGGACAGTGTGGCTCTGTGGCAGGTCTGTGCGGGAAGCTGTGCTCCCTGCAGCCGGTTCTTTTGGAGGGAGGTCTGAGGCCGCCACACTCCCTCTCTACTTCCTGTACCCATCTTCTCACTGCTGCATCCTCCACTGTGGGCCTGTTCCTATTATCCCCTTTCTATAGGTGCCTGATGCTGTGACCATGTTACACTCCTGGCCACTCTGCAGAGCTGCCCACTGACCTGTGTTTTGCACCCATTCTTTGCATGGCTCCTGGAGAACTTCTGTTCAGCTTTCAGGGCTTTTGTTTGTTCTTTCTTTTTTAAAAATAAATTTTTAAAAATTTGAGATGGGGGTCTCACTTTGTTGCACGGGCTGGTCTCCAACTCCTAGGCTTAAGTGATCCTCCTGCCTCGGCCTCCCAAAGTGCTGAGATTCAAGGAGTGATCCACTGTGCCTGGCCCAGACTTTTGTTCTTGATATAACTAGTCAAATTTAGAATTTCACATTTTTTGTTTTTATATATAATGGTATTTTTCTCACTACTGAAACCATCCAATATATTCATGGCACTTGCCTTCAGGGCATGTTCAAAGCTGTGTGCTTGTTCTAAAAATGTTCAGCCGAATCAAATGTACCCACCATCCATATATATGCCCATCCGTCCATCTGTCTCTATTTCACTCTGTTTCTACCTTTCTGTTTCTTCAAGCCTACTGTTGGCTCAATGTCTTACCCTTGTATGTAGTGTTGGAACACAAACTCCTATGTCTGGGGACACATTCTTTTCCACATTTTCACTATTGTCACAAATATGACTCTAGAATTTTTAAAGCCTAATGTCTGTGTTGAGAGTATGGGCAAACAGGCAGAGTCTCATACTCTGTTGATGATGATATAAATTGGTACAATATTTGTGGAGGGCAATGGGCAAAATCTATTACATTTTAAAACAGGCAAAAACTGGTCTCACATTTTCTACTTCTAGGAAATGAGACTAGAAATACATTAACACAAATAAATAGTTGTTTTCAGCAACATTTTTAATGTTGAAAGAAAAATACATATATATTTCCACCGTTATAAGAAATGATAAATCGTGACACAGCCATTCAGTAGAATACTATGTAGCCATTGATAGCAATAAAATACTGATATAGAAAAAATGCCCAAAATATATTGGATAAGAAAAGTATGTTGCAGGACTATGTTTAGTATAATCCCACTTTTGGTTTTAAAAATGTAAATTATATATAAAGGTAGATAGATAATTTAGGTTATGCAAAAAATCAGAGTAGGCCAGGCGCGGTGGCTCACACCTGTAGTCCCAGCACTTTGGAAGGCCAAAGCGGGCAGGTTGCTAGAGCCCAGGAGTTCAAGGCCAGCTTGGGCAACATGAGAAAATCCCATCTGTACAAAAACAAAACAAACAAAACAAAACAAAAATTAACTGGGCATGGTGGCATGAGCCTGTAGTCCCAGCTACTTGGGAGGCTGAGGTGGGAGGATCGCTTGAGCTCGGGAGGTCAAAGGTGCAATGAGCTGTAATCGTGATACTGCACTCTAGCCTGGGCCACAGAGCAAGACCCTGTCAAAAAATCCTCCCCAAAACAGAATCAGAGTAAAATATATCAAACTATTGATAGTATTTCTCTAGAGGTGGTGTGTGTATGGGTGAGGGGTATGGGAAGAGGGTGAAGGGAATGAGTATGGTCTGGGTATCTTACAAGAAACTTTTTATATTATACACTTCTTTAATGCTTATTTTTCAACAAATATATATGTAATATTTTTAAAAAATTAAATTCATCTTGAAAAATTATGGGACAAAATCACGACCAGTTTATGAACATTGATATAGTCAAGATAGAGAACATTTTTCCACAACCACAAGGATGACTCATGTTGACATAGCCACGCCCACTTCCCTCTCACCCTATTCCAGCTTTAATTCCTGGTAACTACTGATCTGGTCTCCATTTCAAAAATGTTATATAAGTGGAACCACACAGTATGTAACCTTTTGGGGATTCGCTTTTCTGTCCACTCACCATAATTCTCTGGCTATTCCTCCAGGCTGTTCATGTATCATCAGTTCATTCCTTTTTGTCTCCCTTCCTTCCTTCCTTCCTTCCTTCCTTCCTTCCTTCCTTCCTTCCTTCCTTCCTTCCTTCTCCTTCCCTTCCTTTTCTTCCTCTCTTCCTCCTTCATTTCCTTCCTTCATTCCTTTTTGTCTCCCTTCCTTCCTTCCTTCCTTCCTTCCTTCCTTCCTTCCTTCCTTCCTTCCTTCCTTCCTTCCTTCCTTCCTTCCTTCCTCCCTCCCTCCCTCCCTCCCTCCCTTTCTTTTTTTCTTTTTTTCTTTTTTTTTTGAGAGGGTCTCGCTCTGTTGCCCAGGCTGGAGTGCAGTGGCGCCATCTTGACTCACTGCAACCTCTGCCTCCTGGGTTCAAAAGATTCTCCTATTTCAGCCTCCCAAGTAGCTGGGATTACAGGCGTGGGCCACCGTGTTCATTCCTTTTGGTTGATGAATAATATTTCATGGTAGGGATGTATCACAGTACATGCAATCATTTGTCATTGATGGCCATCTGTGTTGTTTCCAGTTTTTGTCTCTTATGAATAAAACTGCTTTAAGTACTCATGTACGGGTTTTTTGTGAACATGTTTTGCTACCCCTGTGGGATGTATGCCCACCTATGCAATTGCTGGGTCATACGGTAGCTGTGTGTGGTCTTCTAATCCGCAAACCTGGTAGGACTCTCCATTAATTTAGATCTTCTTTCTTTCTTTCATCAGTATTTTGTAGTTCCAGCATACTAGTCTTATGTTTTGTTAAATTTGCACTCCTTAAGCATTTTATTTTTTGAATGATTGTAAATAGTATTTTTTTTTTTTTTTTTTTGAGATGGAGTCTCACTCTGTCACCCTGGCTAGAGTGCAGTGGCATGATCTCAGGTCACCACAACCTCCGCCTCCTGGGTTCAAGCGATTCTTCTGCCTCAGCCTCCCGAGTATCTGGGGTTACAGCACCCACCACCATGCCTGACTAATTTTTTGTATTTTTAGTAGAGATGGGGTTTCACTATGTTAGCCAGGCTGGTCTCGCACTCCTGACCTCAGGTGATCCACCTGCCTCAGCTTCCCAAAATGCTGGGATTACAGGTGTGAGCCACTGCACCTGGCCAGTGTTCTATTTTTAAATTTCAGTTTTTCGCGTTTATTGCTAGTATGTAGATGTATTAACAATGACTGTATTGATTTTTGAACATGGAACTAGCTTTGCATCCCTGGAATAAACCTCACTTGTTCATGGCATGTAATTCTTTTTTTATATTGCTGAGTTGTTTTTGCTAATATTTTGGTAATGTTATGTGCATCTATATTCACGAGGGATATTGGTCTGCTGTTTTCTGTTTTTGTACTGTCATTGTTTGTTTTTGGTATCAGGGTATACTGGCTTCATAAAATTATTTGGGAAGTATTCCCTCATCTTCAATTTCTGGAAAAGATTGAATAGAATTGGTGCTAATTTTTTAAACTTTTCATAGAATTCTCCAGTGAAGCCATCTGGGCCTGGAGATTTCTGTTTTGGGAGTTTTAAATTTTTACTTAGTAGTTGTAGGGCTATTCACATCATACATTCCATATTGGGTGAGTTGGGATAGTTTGCATTTTTTTTGAAGAATTGATCCTTTTCGTTTCAGTTGCCAAAGTTATGGATGTAAAATTACTTATCGTATTCTCTTATCATTTTGACATATGCATGGTATATAGTGATACTGCCTCTTTCACTCTTGATATTTGTATCTTTTCTGTTTTCTTTGTCAGTCTTGCTAGAGACTCGTCCATTTTACTGATCTTTTCAAATAACCAGCTTTCTCTTTTATTGTTTTTTCCTATTGTTTTTTGTTTTCAATTTACTGAATTCTGCTCTTTATTATGGTATTACTTCTACTTGTTTTGGTGTTTGTTTTTCTATCTTCTTTCTCAGTGTTCTTAGGTGTGTAGCTAGATTATTGATTTCAGGCTTTTTCTCTTTTCTATTAGAAGTATTTAGTGCTAAAATATGTCTCTTCAGTGGTGTTCTAGTGGTGTCCCACAAATTTTGGTATGTTGTATTTTAACTTTTTTTCAGTTCAGTGTATTTTTACAATTTCCCTTGAAACTTTCTCTTGGCCCAGGAGATATTTGAAAGTGTGTTGTTTAGTTTCCAAGTGTTTGGAGATTTTCTGTTTTTCTACTATTGATTTTTAGTTTGATCCCATTGTGATCAGAGAATATACTCTGTATGACTTCAATTGTTTTAAATTTATTAAGTTTTTATTTTTTAAATGACACAGAATATAGTTTTTCTTGGTATGTTCCATTGGCACTTGAAAGGAATGTGTATTCTGCTGTTATTGGATGAAGTGCTCTCTAAATGTCAGTTAGATCTTAGTATTGATGGTGTTGAGTGCTATATCTGTCCTGATTTTTCTGTCTTGTTTCTCTCTGTTATACACTTTTGAGAGAGGTTTAAGTCTCCAACCATAATTGTAGATTTGTCAGTTTTTCTTTTTAATTCTATTAGTTTTTGCTTCACATATTTTAGCTCTGTTTGGTGCATAAACAGGATTGCTGTGTCTTCTTGGCTGGACTTACTCTTTTATCATTACGTAATGCTCCTCTCTGTCCCTGGTAACTATTTTTTGCTTTGAAGTCTACTTTATCTAATGGTAGTATAGCTACTCTTGTATTCTTTTGATTAATGTTTTCATGGTATATTGCTTTCCATTCTTTTACTTTTAAAATCTATATTGTTATATTTGAATTAAATGTCTAGTAGACAACATAGACTTGGATTTGTGTTTTAATCCCTCTGCCAACCTCTCTTAGTTTATTAAGACAAGTTGAATTTAGTGTAATTATTGCTATGTTAGGACTTAAGTATGCTGTTATTTTCCCCCATATTTGTTTTCTGTGATTTTTATTTTTTAGTTTTTATTTTTTTTCCCATTCCTGTGGGTTACTTGAAAAAATTTAAAAATAATTTGTTTCCTCTAAGTACTTTTGGTTTGATTTTGATTTTTTTGTTTTAAGACAGAGTCTCGCTGTGTTGTCTAAATATAGTCTCAAACTCCTGGGCTCAAGCAGTCCTCCCACCTCAGCCCTTTTAAGTAGCTGGGATTACAAGTGCATGCCACTGTGCTTGGCCCTCAGTTATACTTTTTTGAATGCATGTCTTTGTTAGCTTTTTAAGTTGTTTCTCTAGGTATTTCATTATATGTACATAACTTATTACTGTCCATTGCCAACATTTTACCAGTTCCGATGAAGTGTAGAAACCTTAGTTCTTTTTGCTATCTCCATTTGTAATTGTCTTACATATTTCCTCTTTACAGAGAATAGCATCAGAGAGTGTTACAATTTTTGCTTCAGTGATCAACTAATTTTAAAAACTCAAGAGCAGGAAATATTGTACTTATCCATTTTTTTTGCTTATGTTCTCTTTCTTTCTTCCTATTGTTCCGATATTCTTTTTAAAAACCATTTTATTTTTCTTTTTAGAGAATGTTCTTAGCTATTCTTCCAGTGTAGGTCAGCTAGCAACAACTTTCTTTGGTTTGTTTTCTTTCATTGAGAATGTCTTTATTCCCCCTTCATTCCTAAAGGATATTTTCTCTAGATACAGAATTCTGGGTTGACAAGTCTTTTTTCAACACTTGAAAAATGTTGTGCCACTTTCCTTTTGAACTCTATGGCCTCTTTTGTGAAATCTGTTGTCATTCAGATTGTTTTCCCCTTACACGTAAGATGTCCTTTTTTATTAGAATTCTTTTTTTTTTTGTCTTTAGTTTTCAGAAGTTTGACTGTGACATGACTTAGTATAGATTTCTTTGGGTTGATATTGTTTGGAGTTTTCTTGGCTTCTTGAATCTGTAGATTTGCATCTTTTGCCAATTTGGGGAAGTTTTCAGTTATTATATCTTGGAGGACTTTTTCAGCCTGGCCCTTATTTTCCCCTTTTTCCAGGATTCTGATGACACCAGTGTTAGGTTTTTTGTTTTAGTCCCACAGATCCCTAAGGCTCTGTTCTTTTTTGTTTGTTTGTTTTGTTTTCAGTTTGTATTATTTTCTGCTCAGATTGAGTAATTTCTGTCTTCAAGTTCACTGGGGTTTTACACTGACTTCTGCTATAAGCTCATCCATTAAATTTTATAAAAATTTCAGTTATTATGATTCCCAGTTCTAAAATTTTCATTGTTTCCTCTTTATGTCTTCTGTTTCTTTACTGTGTGTTTTTATTTGTTTCAAGCATGTTTGTAATTGCTCACTGAAGGATTTTTATGATGGCCACTTTAAACATTTTGTCAGTAATCATCTTTGTCATCTTGGTGTGGCATCTTATTATTTTGAGACAGGTTCTCACTCTGTCACCCAGGCTGGAGCATAGTGGCATGATCATGGGTCACTGCAGCCTCAACCTCCCAAGCTCAAGTGATCCTCCCAACTCAGTATCCCCAGTAACTGGGACCGCAGGCACACACTACTATACCCAGCTAATTTAATTTTTTTGTAGAGACGGGGGGGTCTCTACAAAATTGCATATGCTACCCAGGCTAGTCGTGAACTCCTGAGATCCAGTGATCCTCCCACCTTGGCCTCCCAAAGTGCTAGAATTGCAGGGGTGAGCCACAGCACCTAGTGGTGGTAGTATCTATTGATTGTCTTTTTCATTCGGTTTTAGATCTTCCTGGCTCTTGGTATGATGAATATTTTTCTATTAGAATTTGTATATTTGGGGTTTTATGTTATAGGTTTTTTAAACTTGTTCAAACCTATGTTAGTTGGCTCTAGCAGGTGTTGAATAAAATCTAGTGTGAGCTCAGTGGGGGAAAGGGAAAGTGCTGCCCATTTTGCCAGGTGTGGGGACAGAAGTCCAGATTCTCTACTTTGCCTCCGTTGACACTTATGAGGCAGTGCTCCTCCGTGCTGCTGGGTGGAGGTGGGTGTTCTTGATTCCCTCTGGGCTTACACACCCTGGCTGGGAGGGACAGGAGTGCCACAGCTCCCTACATGGCTTCACTGACACCATGGGAGGAGGTGGTTTGATTTTTACTAGGCAGTGGTATAGGTCTTAACTCTCCACCAGGCCTCCTCCAAGCCCCTAGCCCCTCCCTAGTGGGGAGAGGGAGGGTTGTCTCATTACCACAGGATGGGGGCAGAAGTTGAGGCTCCCCACATGGTCTCCACTGCCACCACATGGCTGGATGGTGGGAGGTAGGAGGGGTCACTGCCACCTGGTAGAGATGAAACCTCTGGCTCCACACTTGGCCTTCTCTGACACCACCCTGGCAGGGTGCTTGGGGCACCTTGCTGCAGCCTGGTGAGGGTGGAGGTTGAGGTGCCCCACTGGCCTTTGCTGGTGAGGGTGGGTATGGGGCCACCGTTGCTGTTGTTGTTTCCTGTAGCATTTGGCTGGAGTCAAGTGGCTGTTGTCTAAAGGTTTTCTCTTTTGCTAGGCTGCCCTTTTCCTGGTCTTTTGCTAAAGAAAGCAGACTTTTGTTGGGGATGTTTTCGTGTGTGCCTTTTGCCATTTCTGAGTTGCCAGCTCCTTTAGCTCCAAGACAAAAAGAAAACTCCAGGGACTCACCATTGTGTCATTCCCTGTGACCCAAGGCCCCTAGCCTGTCTGCCTCCTTCCCTCCATCTTCAGATTCTCCTGTTTGTTTTATATATAATGTCCAGGGTTTTTACTTGTATTTAGAGGGACAAATAGGGAAAAGTATGCCTCTTCCTGGAAGCAGAAGTCCTTGGGTAACACTGAGAAAAGGGCAAACTGTAAGAATAGAATCTAATGTCAGCTTAGCCCTCTGTTTACTCAAGAAGCCCTGCAGGGCCCACAGCAGGGATTGCACCAGAAGATGTGAGGAGGGGGAGCAGGTGGGGCTCCTGTCACAGGCTGGGTTTTTCTGGAAGCAGACTCAGAGATGGAGTTAGCATGTAGGAGCTCCATTACGGAGTGCTTTTGGTATCAAACCTATGGAAGGGAATGCAAGAGGAAAGGAGAGGAAGGGGAAGGGGAGAAAGAAGGGGAAGGCAGGGAAGCAGGATTGTGTAGATGGAGATGCCAAGGCTCCATGGAAGCCACCGCTAACCTACCAGGGCAAGCTGAAGATGGGATGAGCTTCCATAGCTGTCCTAACTTGGGAAGAGAAGGTGAGGCCTTTGTACACCTGTATTGCCAAAGCGTGTGTGTTACCCCGAAAAGGGATGTGACCCTTGGCAAGACAGCCTTCTTTACTGAGGTCATCCCCAGGGGTGGTGATGGCGGAGGCTGGCCTTGCAGCAGCCAGGGGATAAGTCCTTCATTCTGAAGGGTGCTTGTGACATGCCGCGGACCTGCCACGCTTTCCTTTCTTCAGCTAGTGACAGAGAGCTCTGATCACAATGCTTCTCTGTGGCCAGACCTGGGGACTGACGGTTCCCTGTTGATCGTCTGTGTCCTTGATGCTGTTCTTGAGGAAGGGGTAAGCCCTGGACATGGAATGCTTTCCCTGGTTATACAGGCTGGTCCCCAGCAATGAGTACAGAGTCCTTACCCTGTTCCCTTCCATCGTGTCTGACTCCAGCCACCTTGGCTTCAATTTAATCTCCTCTTTTTTCAAGACAGAGCTGCCACCTTTAAAGACATTATTGTTAACAGTACTAATAATATGACTATACTTGATTGAGTATCACTATGTCTCAATCGATTTACGTATTTTATTTTATTGAGTGCTCATAACCGCTCTATGTGGTAGGAATTATTATTGCTCATTTTGCATATGAGAAAATGGAGGCTCAGAGAGGTTAAATCACTTGCCCAAAGCCTACAAGTTACTAAGAAGCAGGATCAGAACCAAACTCTTGTGCTTTTCCCACCCTCTAGTGCCGTCTGTATCCTGTTCAGCAGGGTCTCAGCTGGCTTAACAGAGCCATTATCATGTAGCAATACAGCACATTCACTTTGTCTGCTGTGCAAAATGAGACTGCCACATGCAACTTTGGTTTTAAAAAAGAATTTGGAAGAAAATATTTCAAAATATTTACTTTGGTTACCTCTAAACTAGTTAGGGTTACAGATGATTTTGAAAAAACTTTAGCATTTTCTAACAATTTTACAAGAACATGTATTACATATATAAATAGGAAAAAAAAAAAAAACCTTTTAAAAAGGAAAGTAAATAGTGAGACAACAAAATTTGTTCAGAAATGAAGCCAGCTGTCAGTGGGCATGGTGTGAAAGAAAAGCAACAGAGCCTGAGAATAGACATGATTTGTGGACTCTGCCCTCATTTGTTGAAATGCTTGCGTTTATATACTAGATGTCTCTGAAATGCAGATTCTAAATCCATTTTGTCTAAGTCAGAGTCTATTTTGGATAGACTAGGGAAAGTGCTTATATAAATAAATATTGTAGTAATTCCCTGCTAAAGTTATAATCATACATCTATTTGTACCTTACAGTTTACAAAGCATTGAATGTATACTCTCTAGTTTGATCCTCCCAACAATAATGTGTAAGGCGTTGCTTTCTTTTTTCTACAGATATAAACTCAGCCTGAGATTCCAGAACATTCTGTGTATTGACCACCACAGCAAGAAGAAAAACTCCATGTAGGACTGAAATGTAAGTCTTATGATTGCTCAACTTGGTCTTCTCTCTACCATAACGCCTTTGAATTGAGTTACCTCACAAATAGTAATCTCCATGTCTACTTGAAGTGGATTTGTTTATAAGGCATTGCTTTCATTAATTCATTCTGAAGCTGCTGAGCACTAGTGTAAGCCAGGCTTTCTCCCTTGCCTGGGGATGCAGCAGTGAACAAAGCAGACTCGATCCTCCTCTCTTGAGTTTTAGTCTGTAGGCCAGGAGTTGGAGGGTAGGAGAGGAAACTAGAGGAGCAGCGTCATTTCCAGTGGGAGTTGAGAATGATGAAGATGAAAAGCATAATGCTGGGGGAGAGAGAGACTTGTTGGTGTGTGGGTGTGGGGTCACTTCAGGAAGGGTCTTCAGGGAGCCTTTCTGAAGAGCTGGCACTGACGCAGTACCTGAAGGAGGAAGCCAGTAACCATTGAGGGGTCAGAGCCTTTGGGTAAGAGGGAACCATAACAGAAGACAGCCTGAGGCTGTGGGAATGGACTTGGCTTATTTGAGGAAGCAAAGGAAGGTTTGCATGACTAGAGTGGGGGCCCTTGGAGGGTAGTGGACCCTGGCTAGGAATGTGGCCTGTGACTTCCTACCTTAAGAAGTCCTCTTCTCCAGGACCCTTTCTGTGAGCCACAGCCAGTGTGGTCTGGTGGGTTCCAGCCCTAGCTCTCACTCCACCCCAATCTTAGGAAAATGGGTCCCTGCATTCTCAGCTTCAATTTCCCTACCAAGAAGTGCACAGGGTTGTCACTGTCCTCTTCCTACTGAATTCATTTTTTCCCTTCCTCACAAGATGACAAGCTCTGTGAAGACTGTAATGAGGTCACTCCTTTCTATCTAACTTCTCCACACTCCCAACCCATCCATACACCTACACCCAGAAGCATCCAGGCCACTTTCGTTCAATCATGGCAGATCAACTGATACACAAGCTAGGGATTTAAGAAATACACAGGGGTTGGAATAAGCTGGATTTATCGGCCAGTTGTAAAAACTGGTACTAATATTTATGAGCTACAGAAAGAAAAATAGAGGCCTGCGTAGGCCCTGTAGCCAGCTGCTAGCTCCCAGCCACCCCCACCATCTGGGCCTGGAGACAGAACCCACTCTCCAGTACTTTCCTGCCCCCAGGGATGACTGGCTGGGAGGATAATGCTATCTTGCCTGGGATTTACCCATCTGAACAGCCCATATTTCACACCTGTGGCTCTCCACTAACTACACCTCCTCTGAAGAATCAGCGAAAGGAAGGAGTCTTGCAGGAGGGGTAGGTGATGTTTGCTCAGCTTCACGCCTAGAGATAAAAGAGCAAGCTTTCCAAAATTCCAGTCTGATCTGTATTCCCCCGCTTCATGCTGGGCTGTACTCCTATCACCCTCAGAAAGAAGTTCCCTGTCCTGACCGGGCGTGGTGGCTCATACCTGTAATCCCAGCGCTTGGGGAGGCCAAGGCAGGAGGATCACGAAGTCAGGAGATGGAGACCGTCCTGGCCAACATGGTGAAATCCCGGCTCTACTAAAACTACAAAAATTAGCTGGACGTGGTGGCGTATGCCTGTAATCCTAGCTACTCAGGAGGCTGAGACAGGAGAATCACTTGAACCGGCGAGTCAGAGGTTGCAGTGAGCCGGGATCGCGCCACTGCACTCCAGCCTGGTGACAGAGAGAGACTACCTCTGAAAAAAATACAAATAAAAAGAAGTCTCCTGTCCTTACACTTTTAAGTCCTGCAAATTCTAGCCTCTGCCTCCCTCAGGGCACCCCCACTCCATGTTCTGTTTCTCTGACTCTGTCTTCTGGCCTCTCTTAGTCCCTGGCATTGGCCATTCTTGCCTCTTCCCTATGGTTGAGAATTCTCTGTGCCTTTCCCCTTGCCTCACTCTTTGGCAGGTGAACTCGTTACCACTTTCATCCCTCATGTCTCGTTTAAATATGGCTGCCTTGTGGACCCCCGGGGAGAGCAACTTTCTGTTCCCCGTTCCCTCAGCCCCCAAGCCCCATCTTTGGCATCTTGTCATAATTTGCCTTTAATGGCTGGCCTCCCTGTTGGCTATAAGACCCTGAGGACAGTGGCTGCATTTCTCCTGTTCCCAGGTGGTTTTTTTTGGGTGAAGGGTGACAGGATGTCACTGTGTCACCCAGGCTGGAGTGCAGTGGTGCAACCATGGCTCACTGCAGCCTTGACCTCCTGGGCTCAAGTGATCCTCCTACCTCAGCCTCCCCAGTAGCTGGGACCACAGATTTGTACTACCACACCCAGCTAATTTTTAAAAGTTTCGTAAAGACGGGGTTTTGCCATGTTGCCCAGGCTGGTCTCAAACTCTTGGACTCAAGCAATCCTTCTGCCTTGGCCTCTCAAAATGCTGAGATTACAAATGTGAGCCACTGAGCCTGGCCACAGGTGTTCTTCTTTCCTCACACAATGTCTGGCATAGGAGCCATAAAACTTGGTTGCATGGATGAATAAGTGAACCAGGAAGGCCTTTGAAGCTTTTTTAGCACTGCTTAGGTTTCAGGGTGAAATTTGGGGGATCTTTTGAACTTCAGTTTCTTAAACTCCAGCAAAGAACAGGACCTGTAACTGGGAAGTGAAGGTGAGAGAACCACAATGACAGGAGCGTTTTCAAGCTCTGACCCGCTAGCCTAGAGCCTAGTGCCAGGCCCTGCTCTAGGCTCTTTGCATGAATTACCTGGTGAATCTCACAACTGCTGTTATAATCTCCATTCTTCAGCCAGTCCTGGGAGTAAGGGGAAGGGTGCGTGAGTACCAGGTCGGAAGAAAAGCAAGAAGTAGGTGGTAGAAACTCTAAAAGTTTAGAGTTCCAAAAGAAAGAAGCAGGCTCAATTTGGGAGGTCTGCTGGAAGAAACAGAAGAGGCCCCAGGACTCTGTCTTCAGGGCCAGGGACTGTGTCTGGGTTGCTTGGTCAAAGACAGACAGGCTTCACCCAGAGCTGGCCAAATGCTGGACACTGGGCTAAGAGGGCTTTATATGCCTGCTTCATCCAACTGCACAACAGCCCACCGAAGAAAGGGAGCTTCAGAAAAGTCACTTGCTCGGTGTCATACAGCTAGTGGCAGAGTTGCAACTGCAAAGTCCCCTT
>NW_012101254.1:1415680-1418475 GCF_000951045.1 Mandrillus leucophaeus
CTTTCTGTTCCCCGTTCCCTCAGCCCCCAAGCCCCATCTTTGGCATCTTGTCATAATTTGCCTTTAATGGCTGGCCTCCCTGTTGGCTATAAGACCCTGAGGACAGTGGCTGCATTTCTCCTGTTCCCAGGTGGTTTTTTTTGGGTGAAGGGTGACAGGATGTCACTGTGTCACCCAGGCTGGAGTGCAGTGGTGCAACCATGGCTCACTGCAGCCTTGACCTCCTGGGCTCAAGTGATCCTCCTACCTCACCCTCCCCAGTAGCTGGGACCACAGATTTGTACTACCACACCCAGCTAATTTTTAAAAGTTTCGTAAAGACGGGGTTTTGCCATGTTGCCCAGGCTGGTCTCAAACTCTTGGACTCAAGCAATCCTTCTGCCTTGGCCTCTCAAAATGCTGAGATTACAAATGTGAGCCACTGAGCCTGGCCACAGGTGTTCTTCTTTCCTCACACAATGTCTGGCATAGGAGCCATAAAACTTGGTTGCATGGATGAATAAGTGAACCAGGAAGGCCTTTGAAGCTTTTTTAGCACTGCTTAGGTTTCAGGGTGAAATTTGGGGGATCTTTTGAACTTCAGTTTCTTAAACTCCAGCAAAGAACAGGACCTGTAACTGGGAAGTGAAGGTGAGAGAACCACAATGACAGGAGCGTTTTCAAGCTCTGACCCGCTAGCCTAGAGCCTAGTGCCAGGCCCTGCTCTAGGCTCTTTGCATGAATTACCTGGTGAATCTCACAACTGCTGTTATAATCTCCATTCTTCAGCCAGTCCTGGGAGTAAGGGGAAGGGTGCGTGAGTACCAGGTCGGAAGAAAAGCAAGAAGTAGGTGGTAGAAACTCTAAAAGTTTAGAGTTCCAAAAGAAAGAAGCAGGCTCAATTTGGGAGGTCTGCTGGAAGAAACAGAAGAGGCCCCAGGACTCTGTCTTCAGGGCCAGGGACTGTGTCTGGGTTGCTTGGTCAAAGACAGACAGGCTTCACCCAGAGCTGGCCAAATGCTGGACACTGGGCTAAGAGGGCTTTATATGCCTGCTTCATCCAACTGCACAACAGCCCACCGAAGAAAGGGAGCTTCAGAAAAGTCACTTGCTCGGTGTCATACAGCTAGTGGCAGAGTTGCAACTGCAAAGTCCCCTTCTTCACTGGGGCATTCCCAGATGGTCAGTGAGACAGCAAGCTCCGGTTCACTTCCTGAGTGTAGCCCAGATGAGTTCGTTTAAAGCACTGACAACGTCTTAGAGATTTTATATATACATACCACACTGCTCAGAGCAGCAGAGGCACGCCTGTAAGAGCAGATGCAGAACTGGCCTTCGTTCCAGTAGGAGAACAATTGTAACTGAGGTTCCTTGGTCTGGGGGCCACCAGAGAATCCTCTGAGCTCAGCCCAGCCTCTCGATCAGAACATTTTGGGCTAATGCCCCAAGTCATTTCTCTGCTGTCTGACTGAGCTTCCTTCCTCTGATAACCATAAAGTGCCGTCTCTTCTATAAAAACAAAAATTTTCTTCTAAAGCTGTCTTCCACCCCCAACCACAAGCCCAAGATCTCTTATTTCTTACAAGTTTCTGCTCCCAGAGCCATTTTATTTCTCCTTATTGCGTGATCAACTTTTCCCTCTTTACCGGGGACTTTCCTGCTTTTAGGACTGAAAGTCCTTGGTCCTAGGCAGCCCCCTCAGTCCCAGGTAAAAACCAGAATGGTTGGTCACTGCTCTACACTAGGAGAGGGTAGAGAAATGTTTTTTAACTCTCATCCATACATCAGTTTCTTTTGCTGCTTCATGTATGCAGCCTGTCCGATTTTGTGACAAACCGTCACCAACATTCCCAGAAATTGGCAGGTCATGTGCAGTGTACTTGTCTGACCTAGTGGACTTGTTGCATACATGCACTACCGCTGTTGGACACTAGATGGTGGCCTCGCACCCTTGTGTAGAGAAAGTGCGACACTGAACCGGCCTTTAGGAAGTGCTGGGCATTTGGGAAGAACATGGGCCAGAGAGAAGTGAAAAAATATATGCTTGTGGGACAGCCTGGAAGAAGCAGACCAGTGTGCAATGGCAAGCACTAAAAACGAAAAATATCAGATTTGGCTTAAAATTCCTTAAGCATTTAGACATTGGGGTGGAAAGAAAGGCATGTTTATTTCACCAGGAAGTGGATCTGCTTTCACCAGCTGATCCGAATAACTTGTCCACTGGGAATATATCGTATAAAGGAGAAAACAAACAAACAAAAAAACTAACAAGTTGGTTAGATGCAGGGAACATTTTCTGGGTAGGTTTAGTTACAGCTTTGGCTCCCTGGCTAAGCAAATATCCCGATACCAGAGCCGGTGCTGCAGGTGTGCTTAGCCAGCCCAGCCAGGGCCGAAGATGCTGAGAAGCCCGGAGGAGGCCCCTCCCGAGGCTGAGTGACTCACGCCACCTGCAGAGAACACAGTTGCCATGAGCCTTGCTCATCCTCCTCGAGCAGCTAAATTTATATTCTGAGAACAGAACACTGTGGCGCCGGAGCTGTCAGGAGGGAACAGGGAGGAGATGGGAAGGAAGAGTGCCATCATCTTGGAGCGGGCTCGGGGGTGGAAGTGGATTCACATTCTCAGGGCTTTGTAAGTGAGCCCGCAAGATTTTTCCTGGAGAAAGTGGTGTCTGAGAAATTATAGTTTTTCTTTAAGTGTTGCCCTCTCCTCCACTTAAACCCCAGTAAAGGCTGTCAAGGTCAAGGGAATAATCTTCCCTTTCATTCTCTGAAGGTTTGCTGAAAAATCAACTCACAAAAGGCAGGTTCGTA
>NW_012101254.1:1419050-1425394 GCF_000951045.1 Mandrillus leucophaeus
TGGTTCATACCTGTAGTCCCAGGTACTCAGGAGGCTGAGGTAGGAGGATCTCTTGAGCCCAAGAGGTCAAGGCTGCATTGAGCTGAGATCACGTTGCTATACTCCAGCCTGAGTGACAGAGTGAGACCCTGCCTCAAAAAAAAAAAAACAAAAAAAAACTTAAACCCCAAATCCTCATTATGCCAAGGAGCCATATTTTGGGGTGAAGTTGCCTGTGCCCCTTCGTTACTAACAAGTTATGCTGCTGAACTCCCTTTCAAAAGCTTGAGTTAACAGTTAACACCCTGCCCTTCACAGGACATACTCATTAACCCAAAGAATGGTGGAGCTGGGCTGGCACTCAGTGGCCCAGAGGCTTTTCAAACTGCTGGGGAGAGCTAGCTCTCCGTACTCACCCCAGGGTTTTCTTATACAAAGATGTATTTAATTCTGCAAGTAGAATGTTTAAGATTTCTAAAGAAGCTGTTACCACTTTTTATCTCTTTTATTATGAACTTTGGAAAAACTGGGCTTGAAAAAGAAATCCCATACTAAAAATACAAGTTTGATTAATTTTACAAGCTCAGAGAGATGAAGTAGAACCACAGCCTTCCCCTAGAGCTGGTCCAGCAGGATGACTAAGCCCAGGCAGAGCCCAGTCATAAGGCACGCTTTTCCTGCCCTGATGTCATGTCCTTGGAGTGGGTTAGAAGAGGTCTCTAAAGCAGTGGCCTGAAGCGGAGTCACAGCGTGGAAGATGAGGGGGTTTGCAGGGGGAAGCTTGAAGGAGGCCTCACCACGGAGCTTCAATGGAACCTCACTGAACCTCAGTTGCCTTGGTCCTTCCGAGAGTGGGACTTTGATGCCTTCAATCTGTTTTTTTCTTAGACTCTGGGGCTAGAGGAAGGCTTTCGCTTTTGCATCTGCCCTGCAGGTGGGAGTCTGATAGGGCACCAGCTGAGGACAGCCCTGAACTGCAGGGCTGACAGGAATGATCCAGACTGGATAGAGACTCCATGTGAGTGGTGGCGAGTAGTAGTGTGACCGTAGGCAGATAATCAGGTATCAGCAGGGCAGAAGAGGGCTCCCCCCACACACAACAGGAGTGTTGGGCGACCATCAGGCGAGGGTCAGGTCGTGGTTAACTGTTTCTCTAAAGTAATAATTGTTCACAGCAGTACCAGGGAAAGGCAGTCTCCAGTCTTCTAATACATAGAAAACATCTGAAACTGGTGATCAGCAGCTTCCCCATAAGATCTCAGGAGAGGGGAGAAGTAACACAAGACCCCAGAAGTATGTTGTATTAGGGTTCTCTAGCGGGACAGAACTAATAGGATACGTGTCTATATGAAGACAAGTTTATTAAAGAGTATTGACTCACACGATCACAAGCTGAAGCCCCAAAATAGGCCGTCTCCAAGCTGAGGAGCAAGGAAGCCAGTCTGAGTCCCAAAACCTTAAAAGCAAGGAAGCCAACAGCACAGCCTTCAGACTGTGGCCGAAGGCCTGAGAGCCCCAGGCAAACCGCTGGTGTAAGTCCAAGAGTCCAAAGCCGAAGAACTTTGTCTGATGTTCGAGGGCAGGAAGCATCCAGCATGGGAGAAAGATGAGGGTCAGAAGACTCAGCAAGTCGGCTTCTTCTGCCTTCTTCTGCCTGGTTTATTCTAGCGGCATCAGCAGCTGATTGGATGGTGCACCCTTCCATTGAGGGTCTGCCTCTCCCAGTCCACTGACTCAAATGTTAATCTCCTTTGGCAACATCCTTACAGACACACCCAGGAACAATACTTTGAATCCTTCAATGCAATCAAGCTGACACTATATTAACCATCACATATGCCACTGCATAAAACCCCAAGTCAAGAGCTCAAGCCACACACTTGGTCTTTCCAGTTGCCCTCTTGGCCTTCTTCCAACTGTACCTTTCTTCCTTCCTTTCATTACTACTGTAGAACCTTTTTTTTTTTTTTTTTTTGAGATGGAGTTTTGCTCTGTCACCCAGGCTGGAATGCAGTTGCACAGTCTCAGCTTACTGCAGCCTCCACCTCCTGGGTTCAAGCGATTCTCCTGTCTCAGCCTCCTGAGTAGCTGGGATTACAGGTGCACACCATCACAACTTGCTAATTTTAGTATTTTTAGTAGAGACAGGTTTCACTATGTTGGCCAGGCTAGTCTCGAACTCCTGACCTCAAGCAATCCACCTGCCTTAGCCTCCCAAAATGCTGGGACTACAGGTGTGAGCCACCGCACCTGGCCTGCTCTATAGCTTTTTAATAAACTTTCACTCCTGCCCTAAAATTTGCTTTGGTTGCCAGGCGCAGTGGCTCATGCCTGTAATCCCAGCACTTTAGGAGGCTAAGGTGGGTGGATCACCTGAGGTCAGGAGTTCGAGAATAGCCCGGCCAACATGGTGAAACACTGTCTCTACTAAAAATACAAAAATTAGTCAGGCGTGGTGATGGGCACCTGTAATCCCAGCTACTGAGGAGGCTGAGGCAGGAGAATCACTTGAACCCGGGAAGAGGAGGTTGCAGTGAGCCGAGATCGCGCCATTGTAGTCCAGCCTGGCTGACACAGCAAGACTCTATCTCAAAAAAACCAAAAACCAAAAACCAAAACAAAACTTACCTTGATCTCTCCTTCTACCTTATGCCCCTCAGTCAAATTCTTTCTTCTGTGGAAGCAAGAATTGAAGTTGCTACGGATGCAGAGGGATAACCACCACCGCTAAGAGTAGAGGGAGGGAGCCTTGAGTGGGAGGAAAACAAGCCTGGGTTTCTTAACTCCCGAGTCCTGGTTTCTTCACCTCTAACGTTAGGTATAGTAATAGAGGCTCCACCCATTGCCCAGGGTCATTTTGAGAAACAAGTAAAATGATGAAGGTGACCATGTGTTTTAAAATAGAAAGTCAAGTATTTAAAATAGCTCACATTTTTGAGCACTGACGATGTTAAGCACTTTGCCACCAGCAGTGGAACTTCTGTGGTGGCACTTCTCACGGAAGTGCCTGTGAGAAGCAGTGACACCCTGACACGTGCACACCGGAGCCCCGCGTTAGGCCGGGTAAGGGCCGGGACCTGGGCATCACGCAGGCTTGGATGTGGACCTGCCTGCAACAGCTCCCTCCTGGGTGTGATGCTGAAGGGGGTGCTTGACACCTCTGAAGTCTCAGTCCCCTAAGGTCACCCCCAGCTTATAGGCTTGTGCTTCTGTGGATTAAACAAGACACAGCAGTCCTCCCTTATCCATGGTTCTGTTTTCTTTCACCAAAAATATTAAATAAAACATTCCAGAAATAAACAATTTATGGTTTAAATTGAGTGTCATGATGAAATCTCACACCATCCTGCTCCATCCTGCCCGGGCATGAGTCATCCCTGTGTGCAGCACATCCACTGTCTATACCCACTACCCCTTAGTCACTTAGTTACTGTCTAGATTGTCAGATCAAAACCATAGAATGGGCCGGGCCTGGTGGCTTATGCCTGTAATCCCAGTGCTTTGGGAGGTGGAGGAAGGGGAATCATTTGAGGCCAGGTGTTTAAGGCCAGCCTGGGCAACTAGTGAGACCCTGTCTCAACAAAACATTAAAAAGTTGGCCAGGCATGGGTGGTATACATCTATAGTCCTAGCTACTTGGGAGACTGAGGTGGGAGGATCGCTTGAGTTCAGGAATTTGAAGCTACAGTGAGCTGTGATTATGCCGCTGCACTCCAGCTTGGGTGACAGAGGGAGACCCTGCCTGAAAAACAACAAAGAAACAAACAAAAACATATAGAGAGCTTGATATGATCTACAGTTTCAGGCATCCACTGGGGGTCTTGGAATGTATCCCTCATGAGTAAGGGGGTACCACCATCCATTACACACATAAAACGTTCAGCAAAATACTTATCAACGGCCTACAAATTTTAACTTACAAAGGATAATTTTATTTGGGCTTCTGTCCTAGTCACTTAGAGGTCATGCCTGCGCCTGCCTTTGAAGAGCTTACAACCTAATTAGGAGGTAAGACATTAACATGAGCAGACCACTGACATACAAGGCAGCCAGTAAAAAAAAACAATGAGGTGATTCAGACTTTATGTATTTTAAGGGATTTAGAGTAAGGAGAGTGGTAACTTCAAGCTGGGGGTAGGGGCTGGGGTATGGAGTGAGAATGACTTTTTGCAAAGCAAACTATACATCCATATATTGGATCTTCTGTCACCCTTATGGCAACCATGTAAGGTGAGGAGTGGATAATCCCAACATCCTGTCCTTGTGTAATCAGTTTCCTGCAGGGCTCTCGCGTGCCGGTTACAGTTTACACTGGTGGCTCCAGGCTGTTTGGAGTAAACCATGGGAATAAAATGGAATAGAGCGGTTGTTCTCAAACTTAAGCATGTTCAGGATCACTTGGAAGATTTATTAGAAACTTCATAGGCCCTGTCCCCAGAGATTTGAAAACAGGGGGTTTAGGGTGCGGCCCATGGGTTTGCATTTCTAGCCAGTCCCTGGGTGATGGCTGTGCTGGGGGTCTGTGGGCCACACACTGGGAGCAGTGCTGGAGTGGAGCAGTGTCCAGGGCTGCCCTGGGACGAAAGCACACATCTGTCCCCTGCTTACAGGGGTGGCCTCTGATGTACTCTCAGAACTTGTATTTCTTCTTTGAGGCTCACATCTTGGGTGATCGGGAGAGAATTAATTTTTTTTCTTTTTGTTTTTTTGAGATGCAATTTCGCTCTTCTTGCCCAGGCTGGAGTGCAATGGCACGATCTCGGCTCACCACAACCTCCACCTCCCAGATTCAAGTGATTCTCCTGCCTCAGCCTCATGAGTAGCTGGAATTACAGACATGTGCCACCATACCCAGCTAATTTTGTATTTTTAGTAGAGACAGGGTTTCTCCATGTTGGTCAGGCTGGTGTCAAACTCCCGACCTCAGGTGATCCACCTGCCTCGGCCTCCCAAAGTTGTGGGATTACAGGCGTGAGCCACCGAGCCCGGGGAGAATAACTTAATCTCTCTGAACATCTATTTCCTAGTTTGAAAGTGGAAATGATAGCTACACGGTAGAGTTGCTGTAAGGACTAATGCAAGTGGAAGCCCACTGCACGTGCCCCCTTGTCTTGGAGCCTCCCTCTCACACCCCAGATCCCACCAACCTCCCTGACTTGACTTTTCAGGCTTACCCTTTCACCTGCCGTCCCTGTGGAGTACGGCTGTCGCCGTCTGTCTTCCTTGATTCTTTCAGATCCTGGATCCTCTTGCAGGACGTTGACTGACACACCTGAACTCTTCTGACTGACCCTACACCTGGCCATAGTTCCTCCTCCTCTGTTGGTCTTTCTTGCTGCCAACACATTTCTGAAAATATTGCCCTTTAGGTGTTTTTACATAAAGGCGTCTGGACTCTGTGAACCCTTCTTATTGTTGTAGCTAAGACTCTGGTATCCAGAAGGCTCAGAACCTGGGAAGTCCCAGTTTATAGTGGTTGTAGGTAAATGTGGCTGTTCCCTCCAGCCAGTCACAGAATAGTATGTGAGTCAGGCTGGGTTAGTCTTTGTGCTTCCCTTTCTTGCTCACGATAATTGGTCAGTGGAGTGAGCATTGACCAAGGCCACGTCAATCCAAGTTCTTCCCTGGGGTTTTTGATACAGTAACTCATAAAATCTGCCATCTCAGATGATGCAGTGCAGCAGGTTGCATTTTTCAAAGATGCTTACAACAGCATCCTCGAGACTACAGCTCTGCATATGATGCGACCTTTTCATTTCTCCTATAAAGAGGTGGCGTTGATTTTCCCTTTTCTTAAATCTGGGTAAGTGTGGGACCAAGGTGAAAATAATGCTTTGTGACATCTAAGGCTGTGTACTAAAAGATAATGCAGTTTACATCTGGTCCTCTGGGGATAGTGCTCTTGGAACCCTGGAACCATGCTATGAGGAGTCCAGGCAGCCGCACTGGCCGTAGCGAGGTGCTCTGGCCACACCCCCAGCTGAGGTCCCTAGCAGCTAACATCAGTCCTCAGACAGGTGGGCAAGGACCCCTCAGGCATTCCAGCTCCCAGCTGTCCAGTCACCTCTTGCCATTGAACCCCAGCTGATGCCGCACAGAGCAGGGATGAGATATCCCCTCTGAGCCCTGCCCAAATTATAGATTCATGAGCAAAACAAATTATTGTTGTATGAAGCCACTAACTTTGGGGTGGCTTGTAATAAATAACTGAAATACGGAACTTGGTAATAAGAATTTGGAATTTCCATCAGCATGTCCCCATTATATAAAGAAAATTTATTGGTAATAGGGGAGGACGCAGAGACAGCAGAAATAAAAGTGATTCCAATGATAATCGAGTTCCCAAGTTCAGTCTCTGAGGTCCC
>NW_012101254.1:1425869-1432288 GCF_000951045.1 Mandrillus leucophaeus
GGGTTTCACCATGTTGGCCAGGCTGGTTTCCAATTCCTGACCTCAAGTGATCTGCTCACCTCGGCCTCCCAAAGTGCTGGGATTACAGGCATGAGCCACTGTGCCCAGCAAGAATCTGTATCTTTTTGTTTGTTTTGGGACAAAACAACCTAGGCTCTGTTGCCTAGGCTGGAGCACGGTGGTGCAATCATAGCTCACTACAGCCTCTACCTCCCAAGGCTCAAGTGATCCTCCCACCTCACCCGCCCAAGTAGGTGGGGCCACAGGCATGTGCCACCACACCTAGCTAACTTTTTAAAATTTTTTGTAAAGAAGGGTGTTAGTCCAAACTGTAACTTTGTTTTTTTGTTGTTGTTGTTTTGTTTTGTTGTTTTCATTGTTGTTGTTGTATTTTTGAGATGGAGTTTCACTCTTGTTGCCCAGGCTGGAGTGCAATGGTGCAATCTTGGCTCACCACGACCTCCGGTCACCATGACCTCTGCCTCCCAGGTTCGAGCAATTCTCCTGCCTCAGCCTCTCGAGTAGCTGGGATTATAGGCACCTGCCACCATGCCCAGCTGATTTTTTGTATTTTCAGTAGAGACGGGGTTTCTCCCTGTTGGTTAGGCTGGTCTCAAACTCCCGACCTCAGGTGATCCACCTGCCTCGGCCTCCCAAAGTGTTGGGATTACAGGCATGAACCACTGCACCTGGCCCAAACTGTACCATTTTGTAAGCCTCCCCACCCTACCATTTCACAGACCTTGGTCAAAGTGAAACATTCCATGGGTGTTCGGGCCGTGAAAAACAGCCTGTCTAACCGCCTGACCACAAGGCACAGGAACGTCCTTATCATACCCTGCCTAGCAAAGGGCCAACTGAAGAAACATCCCTATCATATTCTGCTGGGAAAAAGTGCAAGGAACATCACATTCTGCAGGAACAAGAGTCAAACTGCCTCATTGTGGGAACATCTTATCAACGTCTCTCCCAGCAGCAAGCTGTGCTGCCCAGACCCCTCCCGCTCAGGCACATAAGTTCCCCAGCCTGTTAAGCGGTGGTGGCTCTGGCATTAAGGTGGTGCCCCCACCTGTACAGATTTTTGCAATCTACCTGTGTTGTTGTAGAGCCACCCTCTCTCTCTCTGTGTCTTTCTTTAACCCTCTCCTTACCTTTAAAAGAACCTAACAAAGTGGCTGAGCGCAGTGGCTCACGCCTGTAATCCCAGCACTTTGGGAGGCTGAGGTGGGCAGATCACCTGAGGTTGGGAGTTCGAGACCAGCCTGACCAACATGGAGAAACCCTGTCTCTACTAAAAATACAAAATTAGCTGGGCATGGTGGCACATTCCTGTAATCCCAGCTACTTGGGAGGCTAAGGCAGGAGAATCGCTTGACCCCAGGAGGCGGTGGTTACGGTGAGCCAAGATGGCACCATTGCACTCCAGCCTGGACAACAAGAGTGAAACTCCATCTCAAAAAACAAAAAACAAAAAACAAAAAAAACCTAACAAAGGGATCTCACTATGATACCCAGGCTGTTCTGGAACTCCTGGGCTCAAGCAATCCACCTGCTTCAGCCTCCCAAAGTGGTGAGATTACAGGTGTGAACCACTGTGCCTAGCCAGAATCTGTACCTCAGCAAGCTTGCCTGGTGATTTTTATATAGCAGGGCCCCACTTTTTCTCACACTCTTTAAAGAATTGGTTAGAGGACGGTGCAAAGTTCCTGAAGGTCAGCTCCTGAGCCTGCCTCATCCACTGTGTCATTCCTGTGAGCTGCATTCCAGATAAGGGGTGCTGTACTCAGAGGGGTGGAAAAGGAAGGTAGATGATGGTGACACTGCAAGGAAGTCATTTTCCCATCAAGATAAAGGGTTTGAAATTGTTCATTCGTAGCCATTTATTTTCTCTATAGCCTATGCTGAGACCTGCCCAGGTGGGAGCATATCAAAATAGTGACAGTTCCTGTCCTTAAGGTAATTAAACTTTAGTTTTGGAAAAAGACGTGATTAAATTTTTTTTTTTTTTTTTTTTTTGAGATGGAGTCTCACTCTATCACCCAGGTTGGAGTTCAGTAGCTCGGTCTTGGCTCACTGCAACCTCCACCTCCCAGGTTCAGGTGATTGTCCTGCATCAGCCTCCTGAGTAGCTAGGATTACAGGTGCCCACCACCATCGCTGGCTAATTTTTGTTTTTTAGTGGAGACAAGGTTTCACCATGTTGGCTAAGCTGGTCTCAAACTCCCAACCTCAAGTAATCCACCCACCTCAGCCTCCCAAAATGCTGGGATTACAGGCGTGAGCCACCACGCCCAGCCGACTAAAATAATTTAATAGGCTGGGTGTGGTGGCTCATGCCTGTGATCCCAACACTTTGGGAGGCCGAAGCAGGCAGATAACCTGAGGTCGGGAGTTTGAGACCAGCCTGACCAACATGGATATACCCAGTCTCTACTAAAAATACAAAATAAGCTGGGCATGGTGGCGCATGCCTGTAATACCAGCTACTCGGGAGGCTGAGGCAGAGAATTGCTTGAACCCGGGAGGTGGAGGTTGCTGTGAGCCAAGATTGTGCCGTCACACTCCAGCCTGGGCAAGAAGTGCGAAATCTTGTCTCAAAAAAAAAAAAAAAATTAGTAATACACTGTAGGTAGCCCATGCCAAAAAGCCAAACGAAAGATCCAGCCATGCACCCTGGACACCCTATACCATCACTATTTCAAATATCTTGTTCCCTGGACCCACATACTATCGAAACATCCTCCAAAGCCCAATTTATGAGCATCCAAGCAACATTTCCCAGAGTGTCTTTCACATCTGTCAACAGCATGAAACTCTGTATCCACATGTTCCAAATTTGGGTTCAGAAATACAGTCTCTATAGATAGGTTTTTAATGAAAGGAAAGATAAATGGTCATCTAGTGGTGAAGCCAAGAAAGGGTTAGCAGAGGATGTAAAACGAAGCTGGGTCTAAAAGGGGGATGGGCAGCCAGCAGGCCAGTGACACTGTATTGTAGAGGAGTCTGCAGAGCAGGTGGGTGGGAACTGGGTTTGGCTTTGTAAGCCATGGTGGGCCACGGGAGATTAGAGAATGGGAGCTCGGGATGGAGATATTCTCCGAGAAAAATTATTCCAACAACAGCATTCAAGATGTGTCAGGGCATGAGTCTGTGAAATTGCTTTCCTAGAGGTTTTGCTGCGTCCCATCCTGAGGGGACAGCAGGGCTGGCAGTTGGCTTTTTAGGGTCTTTACTATCATATGAAAATCGTTCTTATATTTGCATTTGTAAAAGTTCCTGGTTTAACTGCAGTCCTGATCGATCATTTTCCCAGGAGGCTTTTTTTTTTTCTTTGATATGTGCTTCAAAATGCTGATAATCTGTTTCTAACCTGTGCTCGTCTTGTCCTGCATCCTATCCCCACAGCCCTATGTGTGGCATTCTCTGCTTAAGTCAGTGTTTCGCAAACAGTCGTGATAACTGGAGAACATTAAAAACAACAAAAGCAACTTTATTGAAGTTTAATTAATGTACAATAGATTGCAATATGTTTTGACATATATTTCTGACCATCACCACATACAATCAAGACTATAAACATCTACATTACCCCTGGAAGTTTCCTCATGCCAGTTAGGGGTTATTTTTAGCTGCATTTTGCAGGAAGACTATCTTCCTGATTGGGGGTGGTGGTGATCAGAATAAAAAATTAATGTCCTTTGGGTAGAAACATGGACTCCATGCCATTTCATGAACAGTTCCATTCACCGTCCTATCTTCCTTTCCTCCCACAGCCCTGCAGGGTTTAGGGAGTTGGTTCTGACTAACCATTTCATCCTAATATTAGTTGGCAACAGTGGAAGTCATACATTGATGCAAAAGGTACAATGCCTCTTTCACGCCTTTTAATTATCCCTTTTTTTCTTCACCACTAAAAATAAAAATAACCATCATTTTTGATTGCCCACCAAATGCCAGGTACTTGTTTAAAAACTCAACACATCATGTTGCACTCAATCTAGTCGTCCAAGGTAGATACTTTTTTTCCACCTAATAGAGAAGTTAGTGAGTTGCCTAAGGCCCCTATGTAGAGTTGGTTTGTAGAGGTGCTGGCCTTTGGACCTTCCACTATTAACTACAAGCAAGGCCTCTGTGCAGCAGTGCGGGTTGTGTACTACACAACTCCAGTGGGTCTCCATTCACGCGAATGCAATGGTCTGCTCCAAAGTCCTTTCTCTTTTCCTTTTATTACTTTGCCTACATAAGTGAAGCTGTTGTCGCTTCTAAATGAGCCAGGCAAGATGGAAACTGTTAGTGTGGAGGAAAGTTCCCCGGGACAGACTGGCTGGCCATTAGGAACCTTGTAAGTGGTAATGTATTATAGTGAGTTCACCAAGGTCCAGAATCTGGCTCTAAAGTTTGTACACAATTCGGCCCTTAACAGTGGTGAAATGGTTTGTCCCCCAGGATAGAACACAGCCTAATGTCATTAAGTGTTCAGATGAAGTAGCTGGCTTTGTGTCTGGAGTCCATACTCTTCAAGCCACAGTAAAAGACTGGCCTTTCTGTGGGTCAGAGTTCTTCAGACTTGACCATTCTGACCCACACCGATTAAGCCACAACACTAAATGTACTCCAAGTACAGCTAGCAATCATGTTGGCAAGATCAGTGCATTCTTTCCTTAACAACCACAGGGAGCAAGATGATCAGAAGGTGGCTTGAAGAGTGTGGACTCCAGACACAGAGAGCCAGCTACCTCATCTGAACACTTGATGACATTAGGCTGTGTTCTATCTTGGGGGACAGCTCAGCCCAACCATTCCACCACCGTTAAGGGCCAAATGGTGTACCTTTCCCCACCCCACTTCACATGTTGAAGCCCCCACTCCCAGTGTGAATGTGTCTGGAGATAGGGTCATGAAGAGGTCATTAAGATTAGATAAGGCCCTAAGTGTGGAGTCCTAATCCTATAGGACTATGATCTTATAAAAATAGGAAGACCTCCTTTCTTCCCCAGCACATGAGAACATAGCAGGAAGGTGGAAATTTACAAGCCAGGAAGGGGGCCCTCAGCAGAGCCTAGCTATGCTGACACCCTGATCCTGGACTTTCAGCCTGTAGAACCATGAGTCTAAGTCCCCCTGCAGGCTCTGGTAATTTGTTATGGCAACTTGAGGTGACTAAGACAACCATAATTTTAACCCTGGCAGATTAGATTTTGTTCCTGCCTAAACTGGGACCTCCTCATCAGGGCAGTGCTTGAATGGGCTCACTCCCCTCTCCTGAGTTGCTCCCAAACCTGCTTTTCCTCCTGGGTTCCCCAGTTTGGCACCTGGCACCACTGCCTACCTACCCACTCAAGACAGAAACCTGATGTCTTAGTCTGTGTAGTGCTGCTATAACAGGATACCTGAGGCTGGGTAATTTATAAAGAAAAGAGGTTTATTTAGCTCATGGTCCTGCAGGCTGGTAAGTATGAGAAGCATGGTGCTGGCATCTGCTCAACTTCTGATGAGGGCCACGTTCTGCATCATAACATGGTGGAGAGGATCAAAGGGGAAACAGTGTGAAGAAGAGGCAGCCCGAGGGACATCCTGGCTTTATAACAACCCACTCTCCAGGAAATGAATCCAGTCTCATCTGAACTGGAACTCTAGAACTCACTTACCAGGCAAGAATGGCACCAAACCATTCATGAGGGATGACCATACTGCCAAAAACAATCTACAGATTCAATGGAATTCCCACCAGAATACCACCATCACTCTTCACAGAACTAGAAAAAACAATCCTAAAATTCACATGGAACCAAAAGAGAGCCCACATAGCCAAAGCAAGACTAAGCAAAAATAACAAATCTGGAGGCATCACATTACCTGATTTCAAAGTATACTATAAGGCCATAGTCATCAAAACAGCTTGGTGCTGGTATAAAAATAGACACATAGACCAATTGAACAGAATAGAGAACCCAGAAATAAAGCCAAATACTTACAGCCAACTGATCTTTAACAAAGCAAACAAAAACATAAAGTGGGGAAAGGACACCCTATTCAACAAATGGTGCTGAAATAATTGGCCAACCACATGTAAAAGAATGAAGCTGGATCCTCATCTCTCACCTTATACAAAAATCAACTCAAGATGGATCAAAGACTTAAATCTAAGACCTGAAACCATAAAAATTCTAGAAGGTAACATTGGAAAAACCCTTCTAGGCACTAGCTTAGGAAAAGACTTTATGACCAAGAACCCCAAAGCAAATGCAACAAAAACAAAGATAAATAGATGGTGCCTAATTGAACTAAAAAGCTTCTGCACAGCAACAGAAACAATCAGCAGAGTAAACAGACAACCCACGGAGTGGGAGGAAATCTTTGCAATCTATATATCTGACAAAGAACTAATAACCAGAACCTACAAGGAACTCAAACAAATT